>NW_027532160.1:179527-183591 GCF_008692635.1 Crocuta crocuta
ACTAACCATTTCTAGGAGATATTCCTAGAAGTGGAATTGCTGAGTCAAACGTACAAACATTTTTAAGGCTTTTGATTTGCATTATCAGAAAGATTATGGTACTTTGTGTTTGTACCAGGAGTGTTAAGTTTTATATTTGAGAGAGTGCAAGCGGGGGAGGGACAAAGAGAGAAGGAGACTGAGGATCTGATGCAGGCTCTGCGCTGACAGCAGTGAGCCCGATGCAGGGCTCCAACTCATGAACTGAGATCATGACCTGAGCCAAAGTCGGATGCTTAACTGACTGAGCCACCCAGGTGCCCCTCCTATTGCTGTTTTAATTTCTATTTAATTAATGGTGAGTTAGAGTATTTTTCTGTTTCTAAAGGACTCACCTCCATATGGACTATGGATCTACTCTGGAAACTATCAAGACAGCATTCTCCAAAATCCAAGAAGTAAAAGCAAATAAACCCCCTTTTTTTAAATCATAAATGGAAAATATAAGACCTATATATGTTTCATTTATTTAAAAAAATTTTTTAAATAGTTTATTGTCAAGTTGGTTTCCATATAACACCCAGTGCTCATCCCCACAAATGCCTTCCTTCATGCCCATCACCCCCCTTTAAATATTTAATTTTGAAAGAGTGCAAGAGACAGAGATCTTGAGCAGGGAAGGAACAGAGAGGGAGCCAGAATCCGAAGCAAGTTCCAGGCTCTGAGCTGTCAGCACAGAGCCCAACCTGGGGCTCGAACTCACAAACCGCGAATTCATGACCTGAGCCAAAGTCGGAGGCTTAACCGACTGAGCCACCCAGGCACCCCAATATATATGTTTTGAAAAAGAATTAAGCCTATGTTATAGAAATAATTCAGTCTCCTCCATGAATTTATTAATAGCATCTCTAGGGATGCCTGGCTGGCTCAGTTAAGCATCCGTCTTCAGCTCAGGCTGTGATCTCGCAGTCCGTGAGTTTGAGCCCCGCAGCAGGCTCTGCTGACAGCTCAGAACCTTGAGCCTGCTTCAGATCCTGTGTCATCGTCCCTCTCTGCCCCTCCTCCGCTTATGCTGTCTCTCTCTCAAAAGTAAATAAACACTAAAAAAAAAATTAAAGAAAAATAGCATCTCTAGACACCTTTAAGGTTTTTTGGAGCATTTAAAACTTGTTCTTAACCATTGGTTCTCAAACTTTTAGCGTGCACCAAAATCCTCTGCAGGGCTTGTTAATACATTGATTACTGGGCCTTCCTCTTAGAGTTTCTGAAATTTGGTAATTCTGGGGTGGTGCTTAAGAATCTGCTGATGCTTCTGGTCTCATGACCACATTTTGTGACACATCACAGCTCTCTAATGGCTAAAGGCCCTAAAACAGCAGCTTTAAGAAGTAGGTTCCTTCATGATTCCTGATTGTCTCCTCTTACACTCCTATGAGAGTAATTTAAACTTTCTATTAAAATACAGATTGCCTGTATTTTAATACATCTTGCACCTCCTGTGAGGACTTCAAATGCCTGTGACACCAGAGGCTATCTTACATTTCTGCATATGTAGTAGCTGTTAACAATTAGATTTCTCGATGACCTTCAGGCCTGGATGCCCTCAGCTCACTACCAGTGGAACCTGAACTACAAGTCTTTTTTGATCTCTTGACCAGCCTGTAAATGGATTGTTATCCTTGCTCTGCTTGTAGCTTGGGGCCCAGAGAAATGCCCTGAGATGGGAAGCAAACACCAAATTGGTATTACCTGACAATTTTATTCAAGGACACTTTTTATTGAGTATCATTTCTACAAAATCATTCACACTGAGGATACAGTGAGAGGTGAATTCTTTGATGACTTCTAATTTCTCTAACAGTTGCTGAGAGCAAGAAATCCATTTTGACTCATGTCATACAGAGACAGTCATTACCTCGTCCTCCTAAGCTCCTTCAGGAAGACTTTCCCAGGGGGTTCACAAGTAGGCGTTTTTGCTTTCCAGGCTGCTCAGTTAATTTTCGGAAGATTGTAGAAGTATGAGCAAAGATTCTCCAGTTAGCCACTAGATGTCACCAAATGCCAGGAAAGAATTGGCTGAGACCTGAGATCAAAGGTGTTTGCAGCTTCTTGCTGGATAAGAAAACTCCCAAGGTTTAAGAAAGCAGTCAAAAAAGAGGGACCCTGGAGAAGGTCAGCAGTCAGCACTGGGCATCCTGTTTTTCACCCATTCATTTATTTCTGCATTTATTTTGTCGAAACGGACAGCAGTACCTGTCAGGGCAGCAGCACAGATGTGCACACATACACACCCCTCTAACTCTCAAATCTAATTGTGTAACACTACTGAGGAAAGTTTGCTGGGAAGCAAAGTGTGAAACCCACCCATAGCCCTCCTGAGCCCCAAGCCAGGGGGTTCATTTTAGAGTGTACCTGTGAGCTATTTGGCAGGATCAGGTTGAAAGTTTGCAGCCACAACAACCATACCCTAAGGGAGTCTTGGCTGATGGCTTGCTTATGCCAGTGGTTTTCAGAGTATGCTTCTAGGACTAGCAACCTGACCTGGAACTTGTTAGAAATGCAAAGTCTCAGGCCCCTCCCAGACTGACTCAATGATAAACTCTGGGGTGAGGCCACAAATCTGTGTTTTAATAAGCCCTGCAGGTGATTCTGATGCACAGAACTACTGGCTTATATAGGCATCCTGTTTTTCACCCATTCATTTATTTCTGCATTTATTTTTTAAAATGTTTTAAAATATTTTATTTACTTAGAGAGCGAGCAAGAGAGCGCATGAGCAGGAGAGGGGCAGAAAGAGGGAGGGAGAGAATCCCAAGCAGGCTTTGCACTGTAAACTCAATCCCATGAACCATGAGATCATGACTTAAGCTGAAATCATGAGTCAGATGCTCAAATGACTGAGCTATGCAGGCGCCTTTATTTCTGCATTTATTCATCCAACCCTAAAGGAGGACCCTATACCAGAGACAAACTTATCTCTGAGCATGACACAGCTTCTGTATCCTCCCTCCCAAACTGATATGAAAAAGCATTGTGAATTCACTTACAAATCAAGGTCCTTTTTCCCCAGGGAGAATTCCTAAACTGTCACAAAAAGGAAGATTTCTCCAAGATGGGCCTTGAGGGCTATTGCAAAACCGGATTGCCACTGATGAAATGGGATTCCACTCACTGCACCTGACAGTAGGCTGGGAGTGTCACAGGGGCCATTTCACAATCTGCTCTCACAGTGACCAAAAGTCAGCTTTTCTGAATGCAAAGTAAGCATGTGTGTGTGGGTTCACCAGGTTACTGCGGTGCAGGGCCCCGTTCAGAATGTTAGCTTGTGCTTGGAGCCTGTCTGCGGGAGCCCTCCCGCCCCCACCGGCGAGAGCAGTGATCTGCACAGAAAGATGCACAGAACGCACCTTTCGCCAGCATCTGAGAATGACTGTACCTTTTCCAGTAATTATTTTCTAAACTATTTACCTATTCCAAAGCTCTGTGTGACCAACGTACCAATTAGGAAATCTACCCACATATTATGAGGGCCCTATTCCAGGGCCCTTTTTCTTATTCCAGCACTCCCTCTTCCTTCCTCCCCTTGTTTGCGCGGGGCTTGTTTCTCATACAAGCGATGTTATTACACATCAATGCCATTCCCATTATAGAGATGTGGAAATTGAGTCTAAAAACCAATCTTTTGTCTTTGGGAAAGAAGCAGAACGCTGGAGGGCAGAAGGAAATGATGTCTAGCGAGGACAAGAGGACACAGCTTGGATCTGAATGGGATGGAATAAGAGTAGCTGCGCCCTAGGACCTGTGTTTGGAGGATGGCGGGGACCCGCGCTGGGTCTAGCTCCTTCTCTCTCGCTTCTCAGCGGGTAGTCCCCTTTCTCTCCTGCAAGCCAGCCTGGAGGCGAGTAAAGAGTCGGACGAAGGGGTGAAGCTCAGGAGGGCGGAGAGAGAGTTTGATATGAATCGATTCCTTCCTTTCCCCTTTCGCTTACCGGAGACCCTCAATTCCCCGCCCCCCTTCCAAAACACCCACTGTGTATTTCGTTTTCCTGTATAGGATCTGGAGCGGCCGCCCGGGTAATGGCGGT
>NW_027532160.1:183762-192128 GCF_008692635.1 Crocuta crocuta
GGGGGTTGGCTGGGCGGGGACTGGTGAGGGCCTTGGCAGAGGGGGCGCAGTTAGCGCGGCCGTGGGCTGGATGGACCCTGGGGAGGGGAGTCATTCGAGTGTCAGCGGATCCCTGAGAGGGGAGACCACCACCTCGATAAATGGGGCCCGACAAGTTAAGGCTGGTCTGGGAACCTCGCTCCCCCTCCCAGCCCCCTCTCACTTCTTCGAGTCCAGCTGGGCGCTGGGAGCTGGAGGCCGAGGCCGAACCGGACCGCGGGGCCGGGAAGGAACAGCCCTGGAACCTTCCTGGGCGCCCCTTCCAGTCTTTATCCCGGGGAAGTCATGCATCCTGCGCCCACAGCTTCTTGGCTCCAGGGCAGCCCTGAGAGCAGGCGCGACGGAACCTTTGGTGGGTCTCCGGAAGCCAGTTTTCCCTACGTGGAGCTCCTTGCCTGGCAGAGTGGGCGCTCAATACTTGTTTACTTCAGTTGAGTGTTGATTCAGCTTTTATGGCTTGTGATGAATCCTTTCCTTCCGTTCTCTAAACTCCCAGTGCCGACTGGATCATGGATAATTATCCGCTATCACAACATCGTATTAGAAGTTTAAACGTTATAAAAACATGTTGGTTCTTTTGTTTGATTTTTTTCTCACCTCATATTATTTTGCTATTTGCGGTGTGCGCGCGGGGTGGGAGTGGGGTGATTCCTCTGCAGCAAAGCCTTAAAATGTTCTACCTCTTCCTTGAAACTTCCTCCCACTCATCAGTTCACATCAATTTGTCTCCTGTTAAATCTTTTGCAGCAGATCACACTAAACAGTTGTTACTTGGAGATTCTCAAATTATTTCAGGTGTGGTAGTTTTGAGTTTTGTTTGTCTGGTTAGTCTGTACCTTTTGTCCTTAGGCAAATATGAGGGTCTTCAAAAGTTCCTTTGGGTTGGAAACACGGGGATTAACTGCAAATGGGCATTAAAGTCTTTTGGAGATAATGAGAATGCCCTCAATTTAGATTGTGCTGATGGCTTGCATAACTCTAAATTTACTAAAAACCATTCCATCATAGACTTAAAATGGGTGAACTTTATGAATATAAATTATACCTCAAAGAAACTTAAAATGCCTATGGAATAATAAGTGCAAAATAGTGGAGATATATTTTGTGGGGGAGACTAGCGGGAAATGTAGGGCAAAATGATAAAGAAGAATACAATAGCCTAAGGAAATGACAGACTACTTAAACTTTAGACAGGTTTTTCTAACACCTCATTTCAAGTAGGCCTCATCCTAGGGCCCTGTCCTAGGACTCTATCCTTAGCAAGAATTCTGCTAAGTCTTCTCCCTACCCTTAATAGCTGATCACCTTGGCCTCCTTTAGTAAGAATCTTGTTAAGTTGCTGTAGCAAGAATCCACCTCCCCTTGATGTGTCTTAGTAATTTCACTTACTCTGTTTCCTGGCTACAAATCTCCACTTGTACTTGTTATATTCAAAATTGAGTCCAATTCAGGGTGCCGGGATGGCTCAGTCAGTTGGACATCTGAATCTGGATTTTGGCACAGGTTATGATCTCATAGATTTGTTGGGCTCTACACTGATAGTATGGAGCCTGCTTTGGATACTCTCTCTCCCTCTCTGCCTCAACCAACCTTCCCCTCTCAAAATAAATAAACATTAAAAAAAGAATTGAACCCAATTCTATACTGAAGTCTCTTTTCCCCCATTGTAATAATACTGAATAAGATCTGTATTATCACATTTAACTAGGGGCTGATTCTGTTTCTCTTTGATAGAAGGCACTCTGTGCTTCTGGTAGTATATATCAGTCTGGTCTTCTGGGGGACAATTTTTTAAAAGACCACCTAAGAGTTCCTACTCACCCATTCTTTCACAAGATACCTGCTGAGGGCCTACTTACTATCAGGCACTGTGTTGGGTGCTGAGGAAAGAGATGTGAGCAAAAATCATCTACATGATCTGTATTTTCATGGTATTCATACTCTAATAGGGGAGCCAAATAGCATGCAAATACCCATACAAGTGTGCACTTGTAATACGGGCAAGTACCAAGAAGAAAGGGCCCATGGTATTGTGATAACCTATAAAATAGGGGGATTTCACTTATTCAAGGTGGTCAGGAATTCTGCCCCAAGAACATGATTACTGAGCTGAGTGGTAAAGGAAGAGTAGAGACTAATTAGGCTGGATATAGGGGTTGGGGAAGAAGTTTTAAGGCTATCTGTCCAAAGATAACATGATGAGTAAAAGGGACTGGAAGAATGTCAGTATGGCTGGAGTTTGAGAGAAAGGGGGAGAACAGCATTGTGGGAAATGAGACTGTGCTAGTATGTAGGTGTCAGGACATACAAGAACCTAGAAGGCAGTTTAAACCATTTCATCTATATTCTAGGAGCCATTGGAAGCTCCATGGGGTGGGGGTAATGAATCAGATTTGCCTTTTGAAAATATCACCCTGGACTAGGGTAGTCTTGGTTTAAATGGGGGAAATAGGTATATTTTAGATTTTCTTAGGAAGTAAAATCCATGAAACTTGGTGATAGATTGGAATTGGGAATGAGGGAGAGTGAGAAGTCAGGAATAACTTTCCAGGTTCTGGCTTGTACAACTGGATGTTTGGGGGGTACTGGTCAGAGAAACTAATAAGTTCAAGTATGAAGTTTGTGAGTTTAGTCTTAGACATGTGTTGGAAATGCCTTTGAGAACACCAAGAGAGCATATAGATAGCTCATTGGATGGATCTGCAGCTCAGAAGAGGAATATGACCTAGTGACACAAATTATGCATTGGTAGTGATTGAAGCCATGTGTATAGATAATGTTGTCCAGATCAGAGAGTATGGGAGGGAGAATGTAGAAGAGCATAGGATAGAAAGTAGCCTTGAGAAATTCCAGGATATAATGTGGAGTAGAGGAAGATCAGCCAGCAAAGAAGACAGGGAAAGAGCAGGCAGAGAGGGTTGGCAGAATGTTAGGAGGGACTTGTGTCATTGGAGCCAAAGGAAGAGACTGCTTCAAGACTTAGGGAGTAGACTGTCAACAGAGTCTGTTGGTGCTGAGGGGGTCAAAGAAGATGTGGAGTGATAAGTGTGTGCTGTATTTAGGAATATGGAGGTCATTGGGAACCTTAGCCAGATGTATTTTCATAGAGTGACAGAGCAGAAATTTGTATTGGAATGGATTGAGGTGTGGTTAGTAAAGGGAAAGGCAAGGAAGTGGAAGCAAAATATATAAGCAACTATTTGAAGCAGCTTGGCTGAGAAGAGCATGGAAATGTCAGGGTAGCTGTAGGATTGAGATAAGAAGTCCAGCAAAGACTTTTTATTTAAACAATGAGAAATGTAGATGTGTAAGGTTTATAATGAAGAGTCTGTTGGTAGTTGAGTGGTTGAAGATAGGATTGAGAGAAGGGATAAATTATAGTGTATGTTTGCTGAGAAAAAGGAGGGTTTGGGACCCAAAACACAGGTGGAGCATTCAGTAGGAGGAGAGAATATATCTGTTTAAATTGAGGGATTACTGGGGCACCTGGGTGGCTCAGCTGGTTAAGCAACTGACTCTTTTTTTCAGCTCAGGTCATGATCTTATGGTTTGTGATTTTGAGCCCTGCATCATGCTCTGTGTTGACACCTCAGAGCCTGGAGCCTACTTTGGATTCATTGTCTCTGTCTCTGTTTCTCTCTCTGCCCCTACCCTGCTAATGCTCTGTCTCTCTCTCTCTCTCTTTCTTTCTCTCTCCCAAAAATAAACATTTAACAAAAACGTTTACTCAGGCGCCTGAGTGGCTCAGGTCATGATCTCACAGTTCCTGGGTTTGAGCCCCATATCGTGCTTGCTGCTGTCAGCACAGAGCCTGCTTCAGATCCTCTGTCTCCCTCTCTCTGTCCCTCCCCTGCTCTCTCTCTCTCAAGAAAATGTTTATTTATCAATTTTGAGAGAGAAAAAGTATGCAAGTGGGAGAGGGGCAGAGACAGACAAATAATCCCAAGCAGGTCCACACTGTCAGCGCAGAGTCCTATGCGGGGTTCAGTTCCACAAATCATGAGATCATGACTTGAGCTCAAAATCAAGAGTTGGACGCTTAACTGAGTGAGCCACCCAGGTCCCCCTCCAAAGTTCACAGTCTTAACCACTACACTAAGATATGTCTTCCAAATAGGTCCTGAGCACATTTCGCTATTGCTAAATATAGACCTATGCAATCATATTTAATGACTATGCTATATTCCATTGTATGGATATAGCATGTTAGGATGTGATCTACACATTTTTCTCTTAATAGGCACAAGTTCAGTTTCCAGAACAGGAAAGAACTGTGTTGTGTGTTCCTTTGCCTCCAGTGCCATGGAGTAAGAAAGTTCAGGAAGGCAGGCAGAGAATATGGAGGGCTTTTTGTTGTTGTTCTTGTTTGTTGTTTGTTTTTTGTTTTACTTTCTGGGCCTGACCAGAGGCTCTGTCCGAACTAATCATCACAGTATACTGGGCCCTGACTCTTTCATAGAGGGAGACTCCATGGATTTGTAAATTGGTTTTATGCTTCACAGTCTGCTCAGTTAATTTTCCAGAAACTCTTCAACTATGATTCTGCATTTTCAAGCCAGCCAATATTTGACAATGAATTCCAGAAAGAAGATAGCTTATTTGAGGTTGAGTTACATGAGCAATTTCACCCCTTTCTGCTTTGCTATATTTTCCAATTTTCTATAAAGAGTATATGTAACTTTCATTTTGTGGGGGAGAATGAAGTTAAATTCCCTAAATAAAAAGCCAAGCTATGCAGAGGATAGAGATCTAAGATTCAGGGCTTTTGAGTCTACTATAGTTAAACATACGCTTAGTCTATAATCCAACAATGCCATCCCTAGGTGTATACCCAAGAGAAATAAAAGCATATGTGTATATAGACTTGTACGTGAATGTTCATAGCAACTCTTTCTGTAATTGCTCCAAACCAGATATATTCTTCTTTTTTAATGTTTTATTTATGTTTTGAGAGAGAGCATAAATGGGAGAGGGGAAGACAGAGAGGGGGACAGAAGATCCGAAGCAGGTTCTGCACTGACAGCACGGAGCCCCACGTGGGGCTTGAAATCATGAACTGCGAGATCATGACCAGAGCTGAGGTCAGATGCTCAACCGACTGAGCCACACACGTGCTCCCAGATACAATCTTAATATGCATAAATAAATGAGTAGATAAACAAACTGTAGTACTTCCATACAGTGAGATTCTGCTTGACAATAAAATGAATAAATCCACAAATAATAATGCCAAGAGAAAGAAGCCAAACCAAAAAAATAAGAGTATATACTGTATTTTTCCATTTATATAACATTCTAGGACATGAAAATTAATGTATATTTAAAGTAATCAGATCTGTGGTTACTTTAGTGGTGGAGATTAACTGGGAAGAGGCCCAAAAGAGCCTTATGAGGTGATGGAAACGTTCTATATCTTGGTCTGTTTACACAGGTGAATATGTATGGAAAGTTCAATAAACTGTACATTTAAGATTTGTGCACTTTACTGTGTGAATGTTATACCTCAATAAAAAGGTTAAAAGTAAATGCAACTGCTTTTGTCGTCCCTTTCCTCCTTTCTTTGACCTTTTCTTCTCTTTCTCCTCCTCTCCATCCCTCTCCTTTATTTCTTGTATCCTTGATGGACCATCTAGGCACTGATGCCAATTCTACCCATAATCCTGCCTATCAAATGTTCACATCCCCATTAAGTGGGAAATGCAGAAGACAGTTTATTCAGGGAGTAGTACTTTAAAAGTCTGTGGTTAAAGGATGGCTCCTGGAAATACAGTTGGACTAGATGTGCATCCTTGGGCCTTCACTTCTGTTGTGGTCTTTCTCTAAGAGCTAACATCTTTGGAGTCAAACATACTTGCCTTTGATTCACTGCTGTACCGACTACTAGCTGTTTGACTCTGGGGAACTGACTTAAGTTCTGTGATTCTCAGTTTTTTCATTCATAAAATGGGTGCCATAATCCCTACTCCCTAAACTTGTTTTAAGAATTCAGTGATGGTCAGCATTGTATAATGTATAGAATTGTAAAGTCACTATGTCGTACATGTGAAACTAATATAACATTGTATGTCAACAATACTTCAATTGAATAAAAATTCAATGAGATAATACAATACAGGTAAAGCACATTGTCTGCCACAGAAAAACCTCTTGATTTTGGAAGGGTCTCTGATTTCCCTACATGGTTACGAACTTGTGTCCTTTGAATTTCTAGTGACATCTGGCCCTCCTCCATTGAGACATTAAATAACCTTTCCTCTTGTTACTACTACAACAACTAGGAGGAAGATTTATACTTGTAGTATGATTCTTAACCTTGTCCTTGGCCTCACATAGCCTCTTTCTTACTAAATAACAATGGGGGCACTTGGGTGACTCAGTTGGTTAAGTGTCTGACTCTTGGTTTCAGCTCAGGTTATGATCTCACGGAGATCTGTGTCAACTCTGCACTCACAAACAGGAATCGTTTTGGGATTTTCTCTCTCCCTCTCTGTCTGCCCTTCTCCTGCTGGCATGTGTGTGCTCGCTCTCTCTCTCTCTCTCTCTCTTTCTCTTTCTGTCTCTATTTCAAAATAAATAAACTATATATTAAACAAAAACAAGGGAAAGGGATTTTCATTGCTCTCCACAACATTCCTGAGTGGTTGATTCATGAAAGCTAGATGTTGCTATCATGTTACAGAAGTAGAGACAAGAGAGGCATCTTGACCTCACCAAGATCCTATCATTAGTGATAGGTCTAGCACTGGCAAGTGTTCTGTATCTTGCCTTGTGGGAGCATGATAAGATATTGCAGATACTAAAGTAAATTATTCAAAAATAGAGTTAGGATTTTTCTTTCTACCCCAGACCCTGCTAGACTCCACCAGCTGATTCCTACCACATGGCCATGAAAGTCAACTATAACACACACACACCTATTTATTTTCCTCCTTGCTGACCCATTTAGAGAGCTTTTTATGCTAGTTATGCTATTTAGTTGATTTCAAAAAAGTTGTCTCTTTTAAGAGAAATGGAAAGAGAAAGGATGTTTGTTGAATGACCGTTCTGTGTCAAGCATGCAGCTAGTTGTTTTACAGGGACTCTAAACAACCCTGTGAGATAAGTACTACTATTGGATTTTGGAGATGAGGAAACTTAACTTTGGAAAAGAGAACTCGTTTCTAGACAGTCCCTCAGCTTATATGTGGCAGAGGCAGCATTCCATATATCCATCCATTGATTTGATTTCTTTTTGTTTTGTGTTTGAATAAAGAGCATGTGACAAATAGACCAGCCTTTCTCTGTCTCAGCCCCATTGCAGTCACCATCACTCAAAGTGTCTGCCTGAAACCAAACCATTCAGCTTAACCGTAGAAAGAAATCAAACACTAATGACCCATAATTTCCAGACAAAGCTTTTGGCCAAATTTTTATCAACCAAATTTTTATCAACATCTCCATCCCTTTATTTATGCATTCAACAAATATTTATTAAGCAGTGACATATAGTAGGCCTCCTATATGTATGACAGTTAACCCCAGAGTGGAATCATTTCTATTCCACAAATGAAGAATGACCCTTATAGGGATCTGTGTTAGCAGTGTGCAGCTTTGGGGTTAGGGTAAAAAGTGGGCATGGAGTTTCAGAAAGAAGCAAATAAATATTTATTGGGCATGGATGGTGTCAAATCTTTGAGATTCTAGGAAACTTATTAACCTCAAGAGGACTCCTGGTTCTTAGCTTCAGGCAGAAGCACTTTGGATGGCTTCCCTGGAGGTGGGGTTCTGAAGGGTCTGAAGCCCAGATGTACTCTTTTCACCTCCCTCCTCTCCTGTTCCCTGTATTCCTGGGTCTCAAATGGTCATGTTTGTCTTTGTATCCAAACCTTACTTTTTACTATTTTATATTCCCTCCCATACTGTAAGGATATCTTATTCACTTGGGATGGTCAGACTTGAAACTGGAAATCCTCCCCACTTTAGAGGGGCTGTCAGGATATACAGTGTATCTGAGAGAATGAGTGAGTTGGGTCTCCCATGGGTAAGGCAAACCAAAATGAGTATAGAAATCTATCGCTATGATCAAGGTTTGGATTAAAGATTAACTGCCTTGCACAGAGGTGNCGGAAAGTCAGACGCTTAACTGACTAAGCCACCCAGGCGCCCCTCTTTAGCATAGTTTTTACGGTTCTGTTATACTTTGTACTTCCTTCCCAGAAGTACACAATGTTCACTAAACCACTGATAAGACATTAAGGAATTCCCCCACACTTGGTCTCACAACACTTTATGTGCTAAAATCCTTAAAGGAAGATATAGAGATTACTTTTTTCCTAGATTTGTTGATC
>NW_027532160.1:192266-202388 GCF_008692635.1 Crocuta crocuta
TAGTAACAATGTTCTCTATAGAAATTTATGAAAGTACAGAAATAGATATGCCAAAGGAAATTGCTGTTGACATTCTGGCATATTTTCCTCCAGTTAAAAAAAAATTAATGTTTATTTATTTGTTTATTTTTTTTGAGAGAGAGAGAGAGAGAGACAGAGCATGAGTTGGGGAGGAGCAGAGAAAGAGGAAGACACAGAATCCTAAGCAGGCTCCAGGCTCTGAGCTGTCAGCACAGAGCTCGAGCTCAATGTGGAACTCAAACTCACAAACCATGACATCATGACCTGAGCTGAAGGTGGACACTTAACCAACTGAGCCACTCAGGCACCCACCTCCAGTTTTTTTTAAAAAAAGAAATCTTGTGTATAATCTTTCTTCCCTTTCCTCAGCTTTATTGAGATAATATCGTGTAAGCTTAAAGTATATAACATACTTATTTGATACACTCACAAATTGCAAAATAACCCTTGAGATCACCTTAAAGAATATTTTACCTGAGAGTCTTCTTTGAAAACATCAAAATGAAGAGAGTGGAGCAGAGGATAGGAACAGAACTTATGTAGGCATCCCATCCTTCACCTATTCATTTATTTCTGCATTTATTTTTTTTTAAATTAATGTTTATTTTATTTATTTATTTTTTTATTTCTGAGAGAGAGAGAGTGAGCGAGNTAACCAACTGAGCCACCCAGACGCCCCTATTTTCTTTATTTTGAGAGAGAGAGAGAGAGAGAGAATCCCAAGCAGGCTTCACACTGTAAGCACAGAGCCCCATGTGGGCTTGATCCCATTAACCATGACATCATGACCTGAGCTGAAATCAAAAGTATGACGCTCGACCAACTGAGCCACCCAGGTGCCCCTATTTCTGCATTTATTCATCCAACCCTAAAGGAGGTCCCTATACCAGGGACAAACTTATCTGTAAGCATGACACAACTTCTGTATCCTCCCTCCCAAACTGAGAAAAAGCATTGTGAATTCACCTACAAATCATGGTCCTTTATCTTCAGGGAGAATTCCTAAACTGTCAGCAAAAAGGAAGATTTCTCCAAGATGGGCCTTGAGGGCTTATTGCAAAACCTCATTGCCACTGATGAAATGGGATTCCACTCACTGCACCTGACAGTAGGCTGGGAGTGTCACAGGGGCCATTTCACAATCTGCTCTCACAGTGACCAAAAGTCAGCTTTTCTGAATGCAAAGCAAGCATGTGTGTGGGTTCACCTAGTTAGTGTGGTGCAGGGCCCCATTCAGAATGTTAGCTTGTGCTTGGAGCCTGTCTGTGGGATCCACCCCCACCCCCTGCCCCATCAGCAGTCTACACAGAAAGATGCACAAAACACACTTCCCGCCAGCTGTCAGCATCCAGCTGCTGAAATGGGACTGTTAGGTTTCTGAAAAAAGCCTGAGAGACAAAATCTGAGAATCACTGTGATTTATTCAGTAATTATTTTTGAATCATTTACCTACACTAGACTATGGGGTATTGGAACAGATACTACCAGCAGTCCTAATCCTAGTGCTGTCATTGGAATAGCTCTACCTCCCTAATGACAAGAATTTGTTTCTGGGCTGGCATTATTATACCTGGCTCTGTTCTCCCTCAGGATGAATTTCCTTTTGTACCAGACTTCTCTCTCTCTCTCTCTCTCTCTCTCTCTCTCTCTCTTAATATTTATTTATTTATTTGTGTGTGTGTGTGTGTGTGTGTGTGTGTGAGAGAGAGAGAGAGAGAGAGAGAGAGACAGACAGACAGATAGACAGAGAGAACTCTAATGAGCAGGGACAGCGCAGACAGAGAGAGGGGGACAAAGAATCCAAAGCAGGCACTGTGCTGACAGCAGAGATTCCAATAGAGGACTGGAACTCATGAACCACAAGATCATGACCTGAACTAAAGTCGGACATTTAACTGACTGAGCCACCCAGATGCCACTACATTAGACCTCTCTACCCCAACTGTGACCTGAAATAGTTTTGTGGCAGGCCTCCCCACCAGCTCTTCAGCTGTGGCTTGTCTCAAGCAGTGGATATAGCTTGAATCCTTTTCTTGAGGTTCTTGAGCCTCTACTGCAAGTTAACTTTGGTTGGGTCCCTTTTATTACCAACGGCCACCAACAACTTGCTAGGCTTCTCCCATATATATGAATCATGAGTAGATTCCAAGGAGTCTTCTCAGCCCACACATAAATGGCCTTCTGGAAATAATTTGTGCATTCTTTCAAATATGCCCAGTTCCAGTAGGTTCCTGAGTAGAGGCATATGAGTCAGTCTCTGAAGATGAGATAGTTGCAAAGCAGGTTTCTTACCTCTTCCATGCTGAAAACTTGGCAAATGAATGACTTCCTGAGTGTCAGACTGACAAGAGGGGACTGCCATGCCCCCTCTTGTGTAACTTTTTCATCCTTGACCACCTGGCCTGCTTGTTCCTGACTGCGGGAGACCTGTGTAAAGTTCATGCAAATCAGGGATGGGAGAAGGCATATGTTCTAAGAATACATAGGGTCTGGTTCCGACAGGATACTCTACATAGAAAACCCGACAGACTCCACGAGAAGCCTACTGGAACTGATCCAAGAATTCAGCACAGTTGCAGGGTACAAAATCAACGTACAGATCAGTTGCATTTTTATACACCAACAATGAAGCAACAGAAAGAGAAATCAAGAAGCTGATCCCATTCACAATTGCACAAAAAACCATAAAATACCTCGNTAAAACATAGGGTCTGGTTCGAGCCTGACCAAAAGGCAAATTTGCCTAACACACATGAAGGACAGAAGAGAGCCAAGTTAAGCTAAATAGGCAAAACCAGGTTTGTGTCCACAGTGACTGAGAGGGACAAGAGGAAATCATGGATGCTGCACAGACAAGGGATACACCATTGTGAAAGTTCATATGCATATTTGTAGGAGGTGGGGATGGGGCTAAGAGTGGGCAGAGCTGTAGTTATGACGAATCAGCCTGTATCCCAGGCTTAATGCTTGGGGGTTATTTGGTTCTGAAATCTAGATTTTGGGGCAAGTCGGGGTTATGCAGGTGCTAGTGGGTGCCCTGGGGAGTGAAACCATGGCTATTGCAGTGTTCGACCAGAATCCATTCTTAAAATAAAATAAATAGTGCTTAGTAACAAGACATATGTAGGTCAGCATCCTGCTTCAATCTTTTATTTGATCTGTGACTTTGGACATGAAGCCTTATTTGAGTTCTTTTCCTTACCCGTAACATGGAGATAGTAATAATGAGGCACCATGATATTGTTACAGCTTGGATTTAGAACAGTACTTGTCACTTATTAAATACATTTCAAACTCACCTAAAAACATTCATCAACTTGCAGTAGATTCATCTGCACAGCAGCAGTAACCTTTGTGCCAAGTATGGCATCCCCCAGAATTGCCAGGTGCCAGTTCAGATAAAGTTTCCTACATCCCATAAACCTTTGGACTTACACCTGAATTTAGAGTGACAAGAAAGCAGGCATAACTTTGCAGAAAGAAAGAAGAGGAGCAACACAGGGCAGGGAGGGGCAGCTCCAGAGTCCACTAAGGTCCAGGATCTCTTACTGAAGGGAAGAAGAGATGGTTTGGAAGCCAATAGGACAGTGACCACAGTCCAGCTGTACCCATCTCTGGCCATGCACAGCTACAATACATTATAGTGTCCAGCTTTCATTTTATTACAGCAAAGAGCCTCTGGTGAGGCACTAATCCATCATATCCACAGAAAGCAGCAGTGGAGCAATGTTCTAGAGATCACTCCACCTTCCCAAGATTTTAGTATCTGTGCCATTATCAATAAAGTCTGATCATGCCTTACATATTAATGATCAGGTTCTATTTCATCCAGCCCAAATCAGCAATTATCCGCAAAAGGGGGATTTCTTCAAGATGGGCGTACTAAGTCTCCCACACTACACTGAGAGACTAGAGAGATCTCTACAATTTGGGCATTTTTCATCATATTCCTGACGTCCATCTGCCAAAGGCCTCAGTACAGAGAAATACAATTCAATGCTCAGGTTAGGAGGCAGGGTTGTATTTAGACTCTTGTAGGGGGATTGGCTCAGGGTTTACATGGAAGAAAGGTTGGGGGCTCCTGAATATGCTGCACTTTGACTCTGGAGCAGGTGGGATCCAGTGGTCATGGGTCAGAGGTACTCAGACCCTGCTTTTGCAATCTCCTGCATGAGGATGCATGTGCTCACCCGGAGACTGAGCCCAGTAGGCACCTCCATTCATTCATGACCCCATACTGAGTACATATAACAGTACTGAGGTTAACCCTGAGTTTGCTTTGCCTGACTATATTAGTTTCCTGAGACAGCTGTAACAAATTGTAACCAACTTGCTTGTTTAGAACAGAAACTTATTCATTCTTACAGAATTCTGGACGTAAGACGTTCAACATCAGTTTCACTGAGTCAAAACCAAAGTGTTTGCAGCATTGTACCCAATCCAGAAGCTCTAGGGAGGAATCTATTCTTTGCCACTTCTCAGCTTCTGGTAGCTCTCAGCATTCCTTGACTTTTGGCCACATCACTCTAATTTCTGTTTCCATGGTCACATTGTGTCCTCTTCTTCTGTATGCAAACCTCCTTCTGCTTTCCTGCCTCTTATAAATTAATTTGTAATGCCATTTAAGGTTTGTCCAGATAATCTAGAGTAATTTCTCCATGTCAAAATCCTTAATTTAATTACATATGCAAATTTTTACTTTCCAAATAAGGTAACATTTACAGGTTTTGGGGATTGGGACATAAACATATCTTTGGGAGACATCATTAGACTACATTACTGACCAATGCTTTCTGACTGGATACCTAGAGATCATTGAGAAGACACTCTCCAAAGTTATCTGTTTCTTTCCCTTCCAACTTCATGGGCCCTGTCCACAGTAGGGAGGGCCCACCAGAGAAAGCAACCCATCCATACTCCCAATATTCTACCTTTATAGAGGCTACCCAGATTTCTCCTTACCTCTGTCATACTCTTTCTGGGCAACCATGCCCTGGAAAAGACAGTCTTCTTGACCAAACTTAAGTCAAACTCCTCTGAACCCTCTTCTGAACTAGGCCAGGACTTTGGCTTGCTACATTTGGCCTGTCTTTAGCAAGAATCCTGCTACGTCAGTTTATTAAGAATACCCCATCTTGATATATGGTCAAGTTCCTTATCCTACACCTTTCATGTCTAAGTCCTCGGCCTGCCTTTAGCAAGAATCTCCCTCACCTTGATGTCTCCTCTTAATAATTTTGCATCCACTGATACCCTTCACTCTTTTCACTGCTGTAAATCCCTAGATGTCTTTGCTGTATTTGGAATTGAGTTCAGTCTCTCTCCCTTTCTGCAACAGTGTTGAATGAAGCCTTCCGTATTGTTTTAACAAATGTCAGAATAATTTATTTTTAATAGCTCACAGTTGCCTAGATCAGTTTCCCCAAAGCTGGATGTAATCTCCTCACCTACATACTTTCAGAGGCATCCTACTGCCTATCAACAGAAGGACATACTCCCTGCCCTGACTGTCACCTCCTTCCATTCCTATCCCCTAGGATCTTGAAATAGCATTGCTGCCAGAAAGTTGTGAGTAAAATGCAAGTGTTATATATGTACACAAATTTATTTGGGATTAAATTTAGGAGTTAGGATTATAGAAAATAAGATATGATGTATATTAACCACAATAAATAAGATTTTGAATAAGGAGAAGGAAACAAAATACTAAATTTGTATGTCATTATCACTTGCAATAATAATATTATCCTTGACATTCTTATATCAAACTACCCCTCCTCTTGCCCCAAGCAAAAGTATATTAACCAAGCTATATTTTCTGACATTATTTATAAAGTCCTCAGCTGACTTTCAATGCTCCCCACCTCATGGATTCAGAGTACATTTCCAGTTCTTCTCTCCCAAGCCCTCTGTGCTCTTGGCAAACTGGGCCGATTTCTGTTCCCTGAAGATGCTCCTCCTGCATTTTACTTAAATTTATTTTAACATGATAGGATTCAATTTTCACAGGGCTTGGCTCTCACACACACACACACACGATGTCATAACATGCTCAAATCAACCCTATAAGAAGCATTGTTATCCTCATTTTAGAGAAGAAATCAAGCCTCAAGGAAGGAGAAAACCAGCCTTAACTTTGGTAAAGAAGCATATTGCTGGGAGATTAGAGAGGAGTGGAGGAAATGAATTTATTTTGGGTTCAATGGCAAAATGAATATAAAATTTTAGTATATATCAAAGTCACATAAATGATGTTTATTATTATAAAGTCCCATAAACAGCAGTGACAAGAATTTCCCCTCCGCTTCTAGCTCTATTTTTAGATTTTGTGTCCTTACTCTTATCTGTTTTGTGGAAGAAGGGTGTTGAGGAAGGAGAAGAGGACGGGAAGGCCTGGGGAGGAGGGTTCTGTACTTGGGCTCCCGCTACCAAGTAGAGGGTAATTAAAGTAAACCACCTTTCCCCAAGCAGAGTCCCTTGCCTGAGCACAATAGGTGCTCAATATATTTATTTCCAATTGACAGTTGCCTTTATTGTTTGTGGATTGGGATGACATGCTTGTGTTCTGTTCTGGAAGCTCTCATCACCGAGCATATCAAAGACAAATAGTTCACCGACTGTTCCAGCACTGTTTTCAAATTTATACAAGAGTACATAAACTCTATAGGAAGATTTGCTACATATGATCTTGGCTTTTCCATTTGATTCCAATTTAGTATTTTTCAATTATATAAGTTTACTTTTTGTTGGCTAGAAAAAAAATTATTCTCTGCAGAATATACTGCAAATGTTTTACCTCCTCTTTGGAACCGTTTTTCAATTCACTAACAACCTTGATTTCTTGCCTTTTGGTTATTTTAAAAGCAGATTTTCAGTCCCCCTTGATTGGTCTCTTACAATTTCCAATGTGCTAATTTTGTCCATTCAATTTAGCCAAACAAAGGCTATAGCCTCCACAAATGCTGATTGAGTAGTCCATTAAGAAGAGCAGATATCTCACAGGAAATCAAAAGAAACCGGAGTAGGGATACAGAAATGCTGATGCATAGGAGCACATGTACCCCAATGTTCATAGCAGCACTCTCCACAATAGCTAAANATAGAATAGCATCTTCATACATTGCTTCTAGTAATATATGAAGTCTGCTTTTTTGAGGGGAGTAAATTATTTGAAAAATGTCTTATTAGTTATCCATTGTTCCAAAACTACTTACGCACAAATTTAGCAGCTTGAAACAACAAACCTTTATTATCTCACGTGTTTCTGAAGGTCAGCTGGGAGTGGCTAACGGGTGATTATGGCTCTGGGTCACTCATAAGGTTGCAGTTAAGATGGCCAGGACTGACTGCAGTCATTTGAAGATTTGACTGGAGTTAAAGGACCCACTTCTAAGATATTTCACAGAGCTGTTTGCAAGATGCCTCAGTTCCTCACCAAGTAAAACTCGTCATAGGGCTGGCTGAGTGTCCTTATGACATAGCTACTGGCTTCTTCCAGAGCAAATGATCTGAGAGATATTTTGTCCTAGTCACTACCACTTATGCCATGTTCTTTTAGCTGGAAGTGAGTCATTGTCTTGGTTGTCATGGTTGTTATTTCCTCACAGGAGAAGTAACATCAATAAAACTCTGACATAGTTGCTCCTGGTGTTTATAGAGCAGGATGGGAGGTGGTGCAGGACTATCAGACAGCTATCAGATGATGAAACAAACACAAAGGTGAGAAGCTTTAATGAAGGTGGCCCTGCATTGGGAAAGGCTGTCTGGGAGCTAGGCTGCCAGCCTGCCTGGTACTCAGTGTCTACTCCCTCCTGTCTATCTGTGCTTGTGTCTGTGTTTTGATAGATAAGAATAGCAGGCCAAAACATACTTCCTAGAGAGCATGGGTAAATACAATATGCACCTCTGATAGTAACCAAGAGAGTCCAACAATTGAAAGGAAATCAAAAAGAATATAATGGCTTTTCTTTCAACCCTAGTTCAATCAGACCAATTCATTGTACCACACAGAGATGGTACAATGTATATCAATGTACAAAATGGTGCTTATTTTCCTTTTCACTGTTAAATTTCCAAATGCTATCCATGGCATGGTTGGATTGGGTTTTTTTTTTATTCTGAATTAATTCATTTTCAGAAAGGAGGTAGCAGGGAGAAAAGAGAAAAACTTACATTTAATGAGCAATTCCCACATGCCAGACATTTTATATAGGTTTTCTCATTTAATTTTTACCACTACTTTGAAAATAAACACTATTATTTTTACCATTAACTGACAAAGAAATGGATATTTACAAAAGTTAAATAATCCTTTCAGAATCATTCAAAAAGTAAGTGGAATAAGCAGAACTGAAACCCAGGCTTTGTATAACTCCCAAGCCTGGGGTATTCTTTTTCAGATGGTGATCTTTCAAGCTCAGGGTCAGGTTGATTAAAATTGGTTATGTCATGGCAATGAGAAAGAATGAAATTTGGCCATGTGTCACAACACGGATGGAACTTGAGGGTGTTATGCTGAGCGAAATAAGTCAGGCAAGAAGGACAGATACCATATGTTTGCACGTATAGGAGGATTAGGAGGAACTTAACGGAGGACCGTGGGGGAGAAGAAGGGGAAAATAGTGGGGGAGGGGGAGAGAGGCAAACCATGAGAGACTCTTGAATGCTGAGAACAAACAGGGCTGATGGGGGTGGGGGGAGGGAAAGGGGGTGATGGGCATGGAGGAGGGCACTTGTGGGGATGAGCACTGGGTGTTATACGGAAACCAACTTGACAATAAACTATTTAAAAAATAAATTGTCTATGTCATAATGTTGCTTTTTAAAAAAATTAATGATAAAATGAATGTAAATCTTTTCATGTTACATAAATAGTATTTACTATTATGAGGTGCCATTAGCATTAACACCCTGAACTCCATGGCTTTAAGGGCCTAACTGTTTGTGTTTGTGATTAATTGTTTTATATATTTAGGTGCTCCCATATTTGGTGTGTAGACATTTGTAATTGTTGGTTCTTCCTGATGGGTAGACCCTATAATTATTATATAATGCCCTTCTTCATCCCTTGGTACTGTCTTTACTTTAAAGTCCAGTTTGTCTGATATAAGTATGGTTACTCCAGGTTTCTTTTGACTTCCAGGAGCATGATAGATAGTTCTCCATCCCCTTACTCCCAATCTGAAGGTGTCCTCCAGTCTAAAATGCGTTTCTTGTAGACAGCAAATAGATGGATTTAGGTTTTTTTATCCATTCTGCTACCTTTGTGTTTTGACTGGAGCATTCAGCCCATTTACATTGTGTTATTCTTGAAATATATGGGTTTAGAGTCATTGTGTCCTTTGTGGGATTCATGCTTGTGGTCGTGTCTCTGGTATCTTGCGTTCCTTGCAACATTTTCCTCAGAGAGTCCCCCTCAGGATTTCTTGTAGGGCTGGCTTAGTGNTTGCGTTCCTTGCAACATTTTCCTCAGAGAGTCCCCCTCAGGATTTCTTGTAGGGCTGGCTTAGTGGTGACAAATTCTTTCCATTTTTGTTTCTTTGGAAAGACTTTTATCTCTCCTTCTATTCTGAATGGCAGGCTTGCTGGATAGAGGATTCTTGGCTGCCTATTTTTCCATTCATCACATTGAAGATCTCCTGCCATTCCTTTCTGGCTTGCCAAGTTTCATTAGATAGGTCTGTGACCACTCTGATAGGTTTTCCTTTGTATGTTAGGGCCTTTTTCTCCTTAGCTGCTTTCAAAATTCTCTCTTTGTTCTTATATTTCGCCAGTTTCACTATGATATGTCATGCAGAAGATCAATTCAAGTTACATCTGCGGGGGGTTCTCTGTGCCTCTTGAATTTCAACATCTACCTCCCTCCCCAGGTTGGGGA
The DNA here is from genome assembly GCF_008692635.1 of Crocuta crocuta. Classification (NCBI taxonomy): domain Eukaryota; kingdom Metazoa; phylum Chordata; class Mammalia; order Carnivora; family Hyaenidae; genus Crocuta; species Crocuta crocuta. The sequence continues at coordinate 202,165 of NW_027532160.1, forward strand.
AGTTGTCTGCTATAATTTGTTCCAGGACTCCTTCAGCACCTTTCCCTCTCTCTTCCTCTTCTGAGGTTCTTATGATACAGATATTGTTCCCTTTGATTGTATTGCTGAGCTCTCGAACTCTTCTTTCATGCTCCTGGATCAGTTTATCTTTCTTTTTCTCAGATTCCTGTTTTTCTATAATTGTGTCTCCTAAATCACTTATTCTCCTTTCTGCCTCTTCAATC
>NW_027532160.1:206333-210156 GCF_008692635.1 Crocuta crocuta
TGAATGACAGGCTTGCTGGATAGAGGAATTCTTGGCTGCCTATTTTTCCATTCATCACATTGAAGATCTCCTGCCATTCCTTTCTGGCTTGCCAAGTTTCATTAGATAGGTCTGTGACCACTCTGATAGGTTTTCCTTTGTATGTTAGGGCCTTTTTCTCCTTAGCTGCTTTCAAAATTCTCTCTTTGTTCTTATATTTCGCCAGTTTCACTATGATATGTCATGCAGAAGATCAATTCAAGTTACATCTGCGGGGGGTTCTCTGTGCCTCTTGAATTTCAACATCTACCTCCCTCCCCAGGTTGGGGAAGTTGTCTGCTATAATTTGTTCCAGGACTCCTTCAGCACCTTTCCCTCTCTCTTCCTCTTCTGAGGTTCTTATGATACAGATATTGTTCCCTTTGATTGTATTGCTGAGCTCTCGAACTCTTCTTTCATGCTCCTGGATCAGTTTATCTTTCTTTTTCTCAGATTCCTGTTTTTCTATAATTGTGTCTCCTAAATCACTTATTCTCCTTTCTGCCTCTTCAATCCATGCATTGGACGCCTCCATTTTATTATGTATCTCATGTATAGCATTTTTAAATTCATCATAACTATTTTTTAGCTCCATAGTGTTTGTAGCAATAGTCTCTCTGATGTCTTCCATGCTTTTTTCAAGCCCAGCGATTAATTTTATGACTATTGTTCTAAATTGTTGTTCAGTTATGTTGCTTATATCTGTTTTGAGCAGTTCTTTAGCTGTCAGTTCTTCCTGGAATTTCTTTGGAGGAGAGTTCTTCCGTTTCATAATTTTGGTTAGTTTTCTATCTCTTGTTAATTTTAAAAGCATGTTGTACACATGGCCCCTGCGAGTTCTGCTGTATTAAAAAGGGCTCTTTGACTGTTCAGGGCCTGTCCATTCAGGAAGTGTTCTTTGAATGGTGTCTCTTGGTTTCTCTTGTTGAGAGTTTGGTTATTTTGTTTCCCTACTCTTAGCGGTATTTGGGACTCTCCACCATGTGTACTTTGGCTTGTTTCTTGAGGTAGCCCTTTTATCCAGGCAGGCGATCCATTCAGCTGAGGAGGAAGAATGGGTCGTGTGCACAGCGACCATGTTGGGCAGCGGCGCGCGGTGTAAGGGCCTAACTGTTTGGTTTCAGAAAATTCAGTGTTCTATAGACCAGTGATTCTCAAACTTAAATGTATATATGAGTCACCTGGGGGTCTGTTTAAAATGCAGATTTTGATCCATTAAGTCTAGAATGGAGCCTAAGATTCTCCAGTTCTAAGAAACTCTCAGGTGATGCTGATGTTGCTTGATCTCGGATCATACTTTGAGTAGCAACTCTAAGAACTAGTCCTCCATAAATATTCTTGGAATTCCTGGGGTGCCTCCAGTTGTCCAGGAATTTGTAGTTACAGATCAAGAATGGCTAGCTGAGTTAGAACTCTTAAGTTTGTGGCCACAGCTGTTTTTTTTTTTAATTTTTATTTATTGTGTGAGAGAGAGAGAGCAGGGGAGGGGCAGAGAGAGAATACCAAGCAGGCTCCACACTGTCACCACGAAGCCTGATATGGGACTTGAACCCACAAACCGTGAGATCATGACCTGAGCTGAAACCAAGTGTCAGACACTTAACCAACTGAGCCACCCAGGCGCCCCTGCACAGATATTTTAGACTGGCTCTTCTCTGCGTCAGATCTCTGCTCATGATACAATTTCTATCTATCATAGATGAGTGGATTTGGAAATATTCTATGCCAAGTATTACTGGATCTGTATGCAGATCTTTGGAGGCCCTTGATGTTAGGGGTGGCAGATGAACAATAGCAGCCAAGAGTAGGGTGAATCAGAGAGGCAAATACTACTTTCTGTTGCTTCACAGGAAAGAGGAAGAGCCCTGGACCATGAATAGCATGATTTATTCTGTATGGCAGACCTATAACTTGTGGTGTAGATGAAATACCTACATCAAGTCACAGCTTAATGGCCCAGGTGGTAGAAAGTATCTAACTCACTCCCCCTTGCTCTGATTGCATGTTTTTCATGCAATCAATATGCAGGTCAATATGTGATCATTGCAGATGGGAGCCAGGAACTGTCTTCTCTGCTAATGTTTCTCCCAGGGTTTGCAAGTGTTTATCAAGGCATGCATTCTGACAGTAATTCATTCAGATAACCAGTCTGTCAGAGAGCACTAATACTAATTAGTACCTTCTGTGAACCAGAGACATAAGATTCCAGAGATATAGTATCTCTACCCTGAAGAAAATTTCATCCTGGACGGTGAGACACAAATAACCTACAGTAAATAGTGATGGGTTTTAGGGAATTATCAGAACCCATAGCAGAGGCATCTAACACAAATTTGGGATAGGTGGGGAGGAGGCAGGGCAGTAGTGTGCTGGTAAATGTTTAACAATGAGTTCTCTGAAAAAAGAAAAGTCCTGACTTGTAGTTTTTGCTAATTTTCATGCTGTAAGTGCTTTCTTCATGGCCAATTTCAAAGCTATCAACTTGACGCCACTGAAGTTGGAAAGAGATGTGTATAGTAAGTTCATGAAAGTCAGGGCAATCTAACTCTAGTACACCACTGGGGTAAAGAAGGCTTTTCAAAGTAAATTATGTCTAAGAAAAGACTTGGGGGGAAAAAAAGCAGAAGTTAGTCTACTAAATGTGGAGGACAGACAACAGGATTCCAGGCAGAAGGAATAGCAGATACAAATGACTTGTAGGAAACCTGGTGCTTTGGCAATAAATGATGATAGTCTGAATTAAAGAGTGAGGTGGATGGTGTTAGAAATCTAACACAGGATGCACATTAAGCACATACCATACAGCATGAGCAAGTGGGGATTTATAGCTAAGGAGCAGGATGGAGGTCATTTGATGACAAATTAAGGGGAAACATCAAGGTTAAGGGAAATTTTGGCTAAACCAACCTGACAGGAGTTTTTGCTGAAGACTGTTTGGGGTGATCAGATATCACCTGGGGGGTGGTAGAAGATGAGAAACCCAATCAGATATCAAGGGTGGAGTGTTCTGGTTAAACTTACCAGATTTCTTGCTGCAAGTGGATTTTACAAGGAAGTGCACACATGGGCCTAGGAGATGGCTCAAGAGCCTAACTAAAGTTTGGTCAATCAAAGAATCTTTGTTAATTACACTTCTTGTTCAACGAAAGAAGAGACCTTTTTCTTTGCCTTGAACAATATAAGTTCACTTCTTGTATGATTGCCTTTTGTTCATTAAGGGTCAACTGAATCATCTACTGGGACTTGGTAGTAGGGGTATTTGCTGGATGGTGCTAGCAGTCAAGCATTTAATGAGAAAAATGTCTATGAAAATAAAAGAAAAACAAAGATGAATAATTTGAAACCCAGTTTCTGAGTCCAGAAGGCAGGTTAGTTGAGAAGATTTCTGGATGTTGGACTCAAAGTATCTTTAAATGATGGAGTGAGGACAGCAGTGGTAATCCAATGGATTTCCTGTTTTATGGTTTGAATGTTAGTGGTGATGGCATTATGTTTCAGTGAACTTTCTGAGTAGCCCATACAGTGACAGATACAAAGGTAGCTTATACATGATCTGTTATGTTGATTTCCTTGAAGCTTTTACCAAGCCATCCAGCTTCAGCTTGCAAGGCTTTGGGAAAAGAACAGTTTTGGTTCTCAATGATTTCAGTCAGAAGGGAGAAAAATTGGAAGTGTTAATTTGGAGAATTATAGCCAGGCATTGGAGAAAACTAAAAAGAATTCAGGACCCAAACCAATTTACAGGTACATAACAAATCTTTAAAGACAATGAACAAGACTAGAATTTAAAATCTACAAAGGTATA
>NW_027532160.1:210444-211794 GCF_008692635.1 Crocuta crocuta
AGGTATACTATAGTTTTCTATTAAACATAGTTTTCCTCTCACTACCCACATTTCTTTTTTTTTTTAATGTTTAATATTTATTTATTTTTGAGAGACAGAGAGAGACAGCATGGACAGGGAAAGGGCAGAGAGAGAAGGAGACACAGAATTCGAAGCAGTCTCCAGGCTCTGAGCTGTCAGCACAGAGCCCCATGCGGGGCTTGAACCCACAAACGTGAGATCATGACCTGAGCCGAAGTCGGAGGCTTAACCAACTGGGCCACCCAGGCGCGTCAACATTGTCATTTTTAGTAGAAAACCAAATTCTAATTTTGCACCAGTGTACTTTGTATGTTATGATTCATTTTTTAAAAACTTAAGAATTTGCTCATTCTTAGGAACTTGATCACACATAAAATACTTTTCCACTAACTTTTTTACAACTTATTTTATAGATATCCATTCGGTTTTTGTCCTACTTTTTCCTCTTTTTCATTCTGGACAAATCAGTCATTCTACTTGAGGACAAAACTACTTTTTTCCTTATAAAAACACATCTTATTTTCCTTGCATATGGAGTTTCTTCTTTACTTTTATTATTACTAGTAGTTTCATTTACATCTATTGATTAAAAACTTTAAGCATTAGCAACAGCCCACATCTCCCCTTTCAAAAATATTTATTTTGAGAGAGAGTGAGAGAGAGCGCATGTGTGTGCACACAAGCAGGGGAGTGCGGGCAGAGAGAGAGGGAGAGGGAGAATTCCAAGGCTTTGGTAGCCTGATGTGGGGTTCCAACTCATGACCTTTGAGAACATGACCTGAGTTGAAATCAAGACTTGGACACTTAACCTACTGAGCCACCCAGGTGCGCCAGCAGCCACCTCCCTTTTTTTTTTTTTTTTTTTANACAAATTTAAGACTAGATCATTTCAGGGGTGCCTGGTTCAGCAATTAATGTTTCAATATTTTATCTTATTTAAAAATGACCTTGATAGTTAATGAACGTCCATCATTTAAGTTAACATAGTATAGCTTTGGGGCGCCTGGGTGGCTTAGTCGGTTAAGCGTCCGACTTTCGCTTAGGTCATGATCTCGTGGTTCGTGGGTTCGGGCCCCGCGTCGGGCTCTGTGCTGACTGCCAGCTCAGAGCCTGGAGCCTGTTTCAGTCTGTGACTCCCTCTCTCTCTGACCCTCCCCTGCTCACGCTGTCTCTCTCTCTCTCCTAGAAATAAAAAAAAAAATTAAAAAAAAACATTAAAAAAAACATAGTATAGCTTTAAGGTTTCAAGTTATCAAAAAGATTTTTGAAACTACTTTTACGTAGATATAAAACATTATTATTGTTAAGAAGTTAATTTATAAATTGTTG
>NW_027532160.1:211863-212149 GCF_008692635.1 Crocuta crocuta
TTTCAGGAGGGGGCTCCTGCATAGCTCAGTCGGTTGAGCATCTGACTCTTGGTTTCTGCTCACGTCATGATCTCACTGTGAGTTCAAGCCCTGCTGTCAGCACAAAGCCTGCTTGGGATTCTCTCTCTTTCCCTCTCTTTCTGACACTCTCTTACTCTCATTCACTCCTTCTATCTCTCAAAATACATCAATAAATATTAAAACAAACAAAGTTAGCCATCATATTCAGTTATTTTTCTCATTGACAAGTCAAGCAAGTATCAAAAAAATATAGAAGCAAAGATCC
>NW_027532160.1:212161-220578 GCF_008692635.1 Crocuta crocuta
CATGGTTTTACCAATAATTTTTAAACTAGCTTTATTTACCAAAGATTATCTTAGGTCATCTGAACTTTAAAAACACATTTGGGGGTAGAAAAATAACACTTATACATAACATAACATAACATAACATAACATAACATAACATAACATAAAATAACATGCATACATATACAGACACAAATAGAGATCTTATATCTTTCACTCTAAAATGTTAGCCATTAGTCAGTTAAACATATTAATACAAACTCATTGGTTTATATAAAATAATTACCTCTCATCTTTTCTCCATATTATGTTTTTTCTTTAAATAGTGTTTCTGGGAGCACCTGGGTGGCTCAGTCAGTTGAGCATCTGACTTCAGTTCAGGTCATGATCTCATATTCATGGTTTCTGAGTTTGAGGCCCCCATTGAGCTGTCAGCGCAGAGCCTGCTTCAGATTATCTGTCCCTCCATCTCTCTGCCTCTCCGTGCTCATCCTCTGTCTTTCAGAAATAAAGAAACATTTTTAAAAATTAGTGTTTCTGGCAAATGGGACAAGTTAATGTCGCTCATTTACTAATATTTGGAGCAGAGATTTATGATTTTCTTTTGCCCTTATATGTAACCTTTGGAGGCCGTGGAACAAATTTTGGGTAAGTGACTGAGGAGACATATAGTATCTGTCTAGATGTCACTACAGCCATCGGAGTAGATAAAACTTCCAGTTACGTTTCCAAATACTCTTTTTTTTTTCCCTTTCAACTCCAAGTGGTTGCTTTTGGAGGTCCTTGAGTTCCTTGGGAGGCCTCAATAGCATTAGGGCCCTAAAATTCAGGTGACTGTGGGGAGCTGAAGTGGGAAGGTTAAAGGTAAAAGTTTGGCAGAGTGGAAACAAGGATGGAGGAGGTAAGAGTTTGAAGGACATAGCAAAGGATTTTTTTAATAGTTTATTGTCAAGTTGGTTTCCATATAACACCCAGTGCTCATCCCAACAAGTGCCCTCCTCCTTGCCTATCACCCTCCTTCCCCTCCCCCACCCACCCCATCTACCCTCAGTTTGTTCTTGGCATTCAAGAGTCNATACAAATTTGAGGATAATTTGTGCTAGTTTTGAAAAGTATGCTGGTGCAATTTTCATTGGAATTGCATTGAATGTGTACATTGCTTTGGGTAGTAATGCCATTTTAACTATATTTGTTCTTCCTATCCATGAGCATGGAATGTTTTTCCATTTCTTTGTGTCTTCTTCAATTTCCTTTATAAGTTTTCTGTAGTTTTCATCATACAGATCTCTTGTATCCTTGGTTAGGTTTATTCTTAGGTATTTTATGGTTTTTTGTGCAATTGTGAATGGGATCAGTTTCTTCATTTCTCTTTCTGTAACATCCTACTAATTTCTGGCATTACAGAAAAAGAAGCAGTCAGCACATGATCTCACCTCCTAAACGTTTACATTTATTACACTTATCTAAATATATATTTTAGTGTCATGATCTCACATTAGTGGGTTTGAGTCCCGTGTTGGGCTCTGTGCTGACAGCTCAGAGCCTGGAGCCTGCTTCGGATTCTGTGTCTCCCTCTCTCTCTTCCCTTTCCCCTCTCATGCTCTGTCTCTCTCTGTCACAAAAATAAATAAAAACATTTAAAAAATTTTAAAAATGTGTTTCTCGAGCTACTAAGAAATTTGAAACTTTAAAATGGCTAATAAAAACCATTCATCTATACTGTAAAAGAAGGGGTGTACTGGGAAAGCTGATAAGACTTGGAATAAGTATGCCAGTCAGACTGAATTTCTATGCTTTCTTTTTTGTGTGTGTTTCTTCTTTCCTGCAGTCTTTAGTGTTTTTGTTAGCTGCTCCAGTGAATTTCCCTTTTTTCTCCTCCTTTTTCTCATGTTTGCACATTTTCCCTAAAGATTTAACCTTTCTTGTTGCATTTTGTTTTTTTACTTAGTTTCAACTTTTGCAGAAACGGGCTTGGTTACAACCTGTGGCTCTCCTCTTGGGCTTTTTCTTTACTGTCTCTTCAGCTGAACTTATCTTCTTAAAAATATGGGTGGTTGCCTCATTGGGAAAGATGGGTGTGTAGGTGCCTGTGGACCTTTGCAAAGTTGGGCCACCTGGCTATTCACACTATCACAGCTTGAGTTCCAGATGGAAGTGGATTGGGAATCTGTCTATTATCTTGATTTGATATAAAGGATCTACATATCTATCTAGCATCTATTTATCTATCATCTATCTAAATACATCATCTTCTACCTCTGTCATATATGTACTCATCCCTCCCTCTCTCCCTTTTTAGATAAATGGCAATATGCTATTTATACATCTCTCCACCTTGTTTTTTCCACCTTAACAATACATCAGTAGATCACAAAGTAGTATACAGAGTACATATTCCTCATTATTTTTACAGCTGTATAATACTCCAACACATGGATATATAGCAGGTGATCCAATCAGTCCCTTATTGATGGCTATTTGGTTTTTTTTAACCTTATACTATTTCATATAAAACTGCATATGTCTTAATTTTTGCCACTGTACTCTTGGGATAGATTCCTAGAAGTAAGAATACTCATGTAATTTTGCTAGATTTGATGATTTTCCTTCCACTGGGTGATACTATTTTATATTCTCACTGTCAAAGCATAAGAGTTCCTCTTCATAGCCTCACCAAAGAACTGTATGATCAAACCTTTGAGCTTTTGCCAGTCTGATAAATGAGAAAGTGTATCTCATTTTCGTTTTAATTTATATTCCTTTTATTATGAGTAAGGTTGAATATTTTTTCATTTATTTAAGAGTAATTTGTGTATCTTTTTTTGAAAACTGTCTTGATAGTTTTAAAAAATATATTCAATGTGTTTTGATCTACAATTGTCTTTTTAAAAAATGCTCAAGTTCCATCTTTGGTTAGTAGAAGCCTCTTCAGGCTATCTCCTGTGACTTTTTAATATGACTCAGTGTTTGAATTCCCTCCTTCCCCCAGTAATCTTTGACAGCTTTTCTTAAAAAATTTTTTTTAATGTTTTATTTATTTCTAAAAGTGGGAGAGAGAGACAGCGTGAGCAAGGGAGGGTCAGAGAGAGACACAGACACAGAATCTGAAACAGGCTCCAGGCTCTGAGCTGGTTGTCAGCACAGAGCCCGACGCGGGGGTCGAACCCACGAACCATGAGATCATGACCTGAGCCAAAGTGAGACGCTTAACTGACTGAGCCACCCAGGCACCCTTTGACAGCTTTTCTACTAAATGATATGACAAGCTACCCTAGACTTATCTTGTACATTATATGCTACAGAATTTGCATCAGCCATTTCTGCAAGCTGCTTATGGAATAATAATTCTATCTACTAAGCTTCATATCCACATGCATATTCATAGCACATATCACTACCTGACATTACAGTTTATATGATATTTCATTGTTTATTGTCTATTTTTTCCTCTATATTCTAAGAATCTAGAATATAGGATGCATGGAGGGCAAAGACTTTGTTTTGTTCACAAATGTATCTCAAACACCTAGAACAAAGCTTGATACACAGAGGTGCTCAAAATTTGCTACTTTGCATTTATTAAAGGTCATGATTGTAGCCTTTTGCCTTAGGAACTAGATGATCATCTAGAGACTGAGCCCAGGAGTCACTATTATTTATTTATTAATTCATTCATTACAATGTACTGAGTGACTGGTATATTACAGATGGCATTTCAGGCAAGATGGCAATATTTGCATTAGTCCTGAGGCTCAGATAGGCTGTTGCTGCTTTGCCTGACCAATGTCTTAACTGGATGATGATAAACCTCTAGCCACACTGATCAGTCAGGAATAATTCCTCTCCATTGTAAAACTTGTGCTAAACTAATTAGGCCAAGTAAGCACCTGGAATAAAAGGAAATGGTAAGAATATTTTATTCTCTCAGAACTCACATCCCTCAATGAGGGCATGGCACCAAAGCTTTATACATTACGCAAATGTGTGTATCTATTACTTTTTGCTTACATTTTCAGATGATGTTTATGATAGCTATGTTCCATGTAGTTTATTTCAAAGTCATTTCTTTTATGTAAGAGAAAAATTAAGGTAGGCTAAGACCTTTTGTTGAAGTGCTATTGTGTGCCAGACATTATAAAATAGTTTTCTCAGTATATTTTCTATTATAGTCACCTAAAAAAAAAAGTAACGACAAGAAGCACATTTTTAAAATAATGTATTTTAAGGGTAGTTTTAACACATTAAAAAAAGAAATGGATGTGGTACCTGGGTGGCTCAGTTTGTTTAGTGTCTGACTCTTGATTTCAGCTCAGATCATGATCCCGGGGTCATAAGTTCAAGCCCCACGTTAGGCTGTGTGCTGGACATGGAGATTCTCTCCCTCTCCCTTTGCCCATTCCCAGCTTGCATGTACACACATGCTCACTCTCTCAAAAAACAAAACAAAACAACAACAACAAAACAACCCCAAAACCAAAAACCAATTTTATTTATTTCCTTAAAATAAAAGGAAATTGTATAAAGATTTTTTATTATTTTCCCAGCTCCAGAAGGTAATTCATATTACAACACAGAAGTATCAACAGGTACCATTTGGAAAGGATTTCCCATTTATTCCTCACACCACTGTGGTGAAGTGGGAGTATTTTTCTTTTTTCTTTTTTTAAGTTTTTTAATGTTTTATTTATTTCTAGGAGAGACAGAGAGAGAGACGGCGTGAGCAGGAGAGGGTCAGAGAGAGAAGGAGTCACAGACTCGGAAACAGGCTCCAGGCTCTGAGCTGGCAGTCAGCACAGAGCCCGACGCGGGGCTCGAACCCACAACCGCGAGATCATGACCTAAGCGAAAGTCGCACGCTTAATCGACTAAGCCACCCAGGCGCCCCGAAGTGGGAGTATTTTTCACATTAACTGAGGAGATGAGAGAAGTGATAGCATATAATAATACTCTGTCAGTCATTTCTGGATTAGAGCAGAGGATTTCAAACATTGTTCTTTATCACCTGTAGGACGTGTAAATACTAATTGCTGAACTGAATCTGGGTGAGGCTCAAGGATATGCACTTCTAATAAATTCCCAGGTAATACTGATGATGCTGATCCAAGGACCACAGTTTGAGAACCATTGATGTGGTTAATAGAAAAATAAACAAAGCATCATTTAGCCTTTACAGAATACCTACCTAGAGAATCACCGTGAGCAGAGAAGGCTGGTGGATGTACATGGTTTGGGGTCAAACAGAGGGGACACAGTGTGCAGTGTACTCAGGCTTATTATCTGGGCCATACACTCAGGCACTGGGTGACACTATGTCGTTCCCTTAAAGTGTGAGGGGCTGAATCACTAGTCTATAAAATAGCTCATGTGACATTTTGATGTCAACATGTCTTCCACTCTGGAAAGCCTTGTGTGTGAGGGACTAAACACCAGGATCCCAAGATCTCTTTTGATCTTAACAGCTATTCAAGCTACTTGTTATTAAATCAGTAATTCAGATCAGGCTATAGAAAGTTAGGAGAGGTTAAGTCTTCCAGGGACTCTATTCCCTCACTCTCGGCTGGTCCTGCTCCACTCTCACTGACCGCTGGAATGTGCAAGACGCTAGCGCAGATCCCTCGGGCTAGGAGCGAGGCCCGCGCTTCCCCATTTATCCCGTGTGTTGATGACCAACAGTTCTCAGCTGTCAGGAGAGGTTAAGTAAATCAGGGAAATCACCCCTGTAAATGGCTGCTTAGTATGAAACCTGGAATTATGCTAAAGGTTTCCTACTATGTCTTGAAGCTGCCAGGGCTTTGAATACTCTAATCTCCTTGAGCAATTGATGCTGGCCAGGGTGTTGCCTTTTGTTTTTTTTTTTAAAGGGAGTTGTATTACTTTTAAATTACAATATTACTGAAAAATTTAAAATGCTGTATGTCAAACAGGCATCTGGGTGGCTCAGTTGATTGAGCAGCTGACTCTTGATTTCAGTTCAGGTCATGATCTCAAGGTTTGTGAGATGGAGCCCTGCATCAGACTCGGTGCTGGATTCTCTCTCTCTCCTCTCTCTCTGTTCCTCCCCTGGTTGTACTCAGTCTCTCTCTCTCTCAAAAAAAAAAAAAACAAAAAAACAAAAAAACAAAAAAATTAAAATGCTGTATGACAAAGAAATAAGCAAAGCTTGTCTGAAATGGTTAGAGTAAATATTTGCAAATCGTCTGGGGCTAATTTTCATGGTACGTGAAACATTCTCAGTAATCAATATAGAGAGATTGAGAAATGACATTGTAGTAGGCAGTCCCTAAAATGGCCCCAATGAGCCATGCTTCCTGGTATTCATGCATGTGAGTAATGCGCAATTCCTATCACTGATTGTGGGGTGAGTTAGCAGAGATAAGTACTTAAAACTGGAATTACCCTAAAGCCTTGCCCTTTGTGTCCTGAAGCCTCCAGTTTCTGAGTGATCTAATCTCCCTGGGGCTAGCATTTGATGCTTGGCAGAGTATTGCTCAGTTTCTGTTAAATGGACTGTATCATGTACTTATGTATGTATGTGTATACACTTACAATTTGAATCTCTTTTTGTGTACAGTTCAGTGGTATTAAATACATATATTTTGCTGTTCAGCCATCACCACCATCTATCTCCAAAACTTGTTTCATCTTGCTCCATATTCTCTGTGTGCCAATTTCCTATTCTGCCCACCTCCCAGCCCCTGGCAACCAACCATTCTACTTTCTATCTCTATGAATTTCACTATTTGAGGTACCTCATAAGTGGAATTATATGGTATTTGTCTTTTTGTGTCTGGCTTCTTTCACTTGGCATAATATTTTCAAGGTTCATCCATATTGTAGCATGTGTCAGAATTTTATTTCTTTTTAAGGCTGAATAATATTTCGTTGTATGAATGTGCCATATTTTGTTTTTACATGTGTCCATCAATAGGCATTTGGATTGTTTCCATCTTTTGGCTATGATTGTTAAAGAAAAACAGCTGCATAGTAGTTAAAGTGGTAACAACAGTAGTTAAAGTGGTAACAACAGATTAAAAAAATTTTTTTTAATGTTTTTTATTTTTAATTTATTTCTGAGAGAGAGAGAGAGAGACAGTGTGAGCAAGGGAGGGTCAGAGAGAGGGAGACACAGAATCTGAAGCAGGCTCCAGGCTCTGAACTATCTGTAAGCACAGAGCCCGACTCAGGGCTCAAACCCACGAACCTTGAGATCATGACCTGAGCCGAAGTCGGACGCTTAACTGACTGAGCCACCCAGGCACCCCTGGTAATAACAGATTTTATTCAGGAACAATTGTGATAAGGGAAAGAGACCTCAGTATAGAATGGGGCTCAATTGTGAATACAGCTATAAATTTTCCTTGGAGATTTATAGCCAAGGAGCAGGGTAGAGATCAAGGTGGAAAAGAGAAGAGGAAACCTCAGGGTTATGGTAGGGATTCTGGTTAAACCAATCTAAGTAGAATCCTAGCTGAAAGCAGGTTGGGGTGATCAGGCATTGATTGTAGGGATTCTTGCTGAATTTACTTAGCAAGATTTTTGCTAAAATTAGGCTAATCAAAAAAGAAAATGGAAGTCCAAAGGTTGAGAAGAGGGTTCAGAGATGCATGACTAAAGTTTGGTCCAGGAGATGGTCTTATCAGTGTGAATAATACTGTTATGAACATTGGTGCCGAAGCAACTGGTTGAGTCCCTGCTTTCCAAATCGTCACCAACACTTGTTATTTCTGCTTTTTAAAAAATAATGATATCCATCCTAATGAATGTGACTTATTATGTATTTTTAAAGTTTATTTATTTATTTTGAGAGGGAGAGAAAGCACGAGTGGGGAAGGAGCAGAGAGAGGGAAAGAGAGCGAAACCCAAGCAGGCTCTGCACCATGAGCACAGATCCTGATGCGGGACTCGAACCCACAAACCATGAGATCATGACCCAAGCCAAAACCAAGAGTCGGACGCTCAACTGGCTGAGCCACCAGGTACCCCTTATTATTTATTTTTAACATAAGCTTTGTTTTGTAATAATTTTAAGATTTACAAAACTTTATAATTTTAATTAATAATATTCAAAATTTAAAACACTGTGTTTTGCAGGAAAAATGTAAAAATTATGTGTAAAGCAGAGATAATATTTGCACACTCTACGGGGTTCATATATGTGGTATATTAGGCAGATAGGTAGGTTGATGATATCAAAAGAATATTCACATGGAGGGCAATATTGTGCACAATAAACACTAGCTAGTGGAATGTTAGTGAAAATCAGAGATTTTCATATTAAGTGAAATAGGCAAATAGGCAAATTGCAGAAGAATATGTATGATTACAATTTTGAAGAACATGTGTACTTCAGTATATTTTATGCATTTTTGTTTATATGTAACTACATTAATAAACTACATACAGAGAAACACACCTGGAGAAAGAACATTCACCTG
>NW_027532160.1:220646-225619 GCF_008692635.1 Crocuta crocuta
GTCATGGAATGAGGGTCAGGGAAATGAGATGTTCAGGATAATTTAATTTACACATATATATTTTTGTCATGTTTAAAATTGTTAATGTTTATTAATCATTTTATTAATTATTATTAATATGATATATTAATTTTAAAATTTTATTAATATAAAAATTATAAAGAGCAAAAATATGTAACCAAATTAACAAAATTTATGTACANGCAGCTTTCTCTTCAGGTCAGAGGAGACAAATGTCTAGTTTTCAGGCTTAGAGACCACAGAAGTTCCTATATTCAGAGAGATTGCTACCAGTGGATGGTAAATTCTAGGAAGACCTGGCTAAGGTCACATGGAAGTCCTTCCCTTATTTCCTCCTCCCCTTGAAAAGCCTCTTGTCCTGAATCTTTTACTACTGCAACTCTGATTCTGATCACCAGGTGGCATCTGTCTCCATTTTTTTCTCTTTTTAAATGAAGCAACATTAATTTTTTTACTGAAGTATACTTGACATACAATGTTATATTAGTTTTAGGTATACAGCATAGTGATTCCATAATTCTATATATTATGTATTTTACCATGATAAATGTACTTATTGTCACCATACAGCGTTATTACAATATTATTGACTGTATTTCCTATGCTGTACTTTTCATCCCCATGCCTTTATTTTATAACTAGAAATTTGTACCCTTAATCATCTTTATCTATTTCACCCATCACTCCAAGATGTAGTGGTTACACACACACACAGAGAGAGAGAGAGAGAGAGAGAGGAATATTACTTAGCCATAAAAAGGCATTTTTTAATGAAACAAAATGTTATTTTTAAAGCTTTTTATTTAAATTATATAGGATGGTACAGATTGTGCTTGAAAATGTTTTTTTTCATATACAAAGACTAAAAGTCTAGCTATTCACTTTCATATATTCTTTGCTCATTAATCTCTCTCTCTCCTCTCTTTCCTTTCTCTCTCTCCCTCGCTCTCTCACTCTCGCTATCGCTGTCTCTCTCTTCATCAAGGTTTGCTAACCTGTCCACTTTGTAGAGAGGTCCCTCTAGGAAAAAAGCAGGTAGCTTAAGCCCCAAGTACCAAACCCTTGTGATGGCTTCCCAAATCTTCTACCTGCCTCTTTCCAGGTCACTTTACACACAGATGCCCTGAACAGTTTCTTTGAAGCTGACTCTGTTATTGCAACAGAAACACCCTCAGAAGCAATTCACCAAGAAAACTGCAAACTCCTTTCCCCTGCTGATTTTCCCCACCTGGTGGATCCAGACTACATATCCAGCCTTGTCTACCAAGTGTTCTGTGCTCTGAGCAACCTCAACCATGGGCTGTTTCCTCAAGGGACACCTGTGTTTACTGTGTGTGCCTCTTTAATTGGGTGGGGAGTAATTTGCACAGAGCTTGGCCCTTGTACATAGATGGTGGCATTACATACTCAGATCAACCTTTTGAGGGAAGATTGTTATTCACATATTAAAGATGTAGAAACTTGAGTCCCAAAAAAGGTGAGAACCAACCTTGTGTTTGGAAAAGATATTGGGGTTACACAAGTAAGATATCCAGTGATAGCTTAGTAGTGATAATGAACTGTATTATTTTGCTCTATAACAAAGAGGAATAGGTATGATGCCCACCACTATTAAGTGTCTGTTATGGGTAATAGTAATTTTATTTTTCCTAGAATTTAAGTAATACATGTTCTTTGTAAACATTTGGAATGTACAATAAGACAATAAGAATAGGAATAAACACCCACAATCCCACAACCCCAAGAGCCCATCCTTTTCTAGGATTTGCTGACATCTAGTGGTAGGGTAAAGAATATCAAATTGTTCCTATAAATGAAGATCGGTCAAGATAGGATAAAAACATTTCCAGGTTACATCCAGGCTGGGTTCTCACCCTGTCTTCAATATGCATAATTTTGCAATTTTACCATATTGCCACACATTTTGGATGATGAACTTATAGGGATCAAGATTTGGCTGTGTTTAAAGCTGTTTGGAATGGTGCACATATATCATGAAATGACACATACATATAGGTACCAGTTCATCAACTTCTCTTGATGAGATGAGGAAGAGAGATAAAAACCCTTTCCTTGCCCTACAGGGCTGAAGTATAGAACCAATGTCATTTGGTTTCCAAGGCAGTGATGTATGGAGGGAAAAGCACAGGGTTTGGAATCACAGATGTGAGTGAGAAATGCAGTCAAGGTATCTAAAACTTATTTAGGAGTGCTCTATATCAGACAGAGGGAAAATGGAATCCTAAAAAAAAGTCAAGCAATCCAAAGGAGGGGAAGAGAAAAGAGAAAAAGCAATATAGCATAAGCAGAACAAATAGAAAACAAGTTAGCAAAATGATAGATTTAAGCCCAACTATTCCAGTAATTATATCATGGATGTTACAGCCTAAACATTCCAATCAAAAGGCAAAACTTGTAAGACTGGATTTAAAAAATAACTGCATGGTGCTTAAAAATTTCCACCTTCAATATAAAGCCACAATCCATTTCTCTACTCCTACACAAATATTGAGAATTATATTTCTGGTAAGAAAATACAATATTTCACTGTCATTTGAATTTGCAGATTCTTGATCACTAGTGAGGTTGACTTCTTTTTTAAAGTAAGTCTTTGGAAATATAACAGAAAGTACAAAAACCATAAATTTACACCTTGATAAATTTTTACAAAATGGACATATTTGTGTGACCAGAACCCAGATCAAGAAAGAGAACATTACCAGCAATCCAGAAGCTCCACTGGTGTCCCCATCCAGTCACAAAATTCTTTCTCCCTAGCAAGAATAACCATTATTCAGAATTCTAGAAACATATATTACTTTTGCCTGTTTTTGGATGTTATCTAAATAGAATCATTCACTATATGCTATTTTGTATTTGCCTTCCTTCATTCAATATTGCATTCATGAGATTCGTCCATTTGGTTGCATGCAGTTACAGTTTGTTCATATCATTGTGGAATAATATTTCACAGGAAAAATAATGGGATATTTTTAGTATTTCCCTCTCTTTATTGAAAAAATTATAATAAAGGCAAAAATAGTAAGAATATATTTGAATAGCACAATAATCTTAACATAATCAACAAATGTAGAACCCTATACTGTATAATTGCAGAATACACTTTCTTTTTAGGTCCAAATGGAACACCTACAAAATTTGCCTATATGAAGGGCATAAAGCAAATCTTGACAAATGGTGAAGATTGAAATAATACAGAATATGTTCTCTGACCATTGTGAATTTGAGGTATAAACTATTAAGAAATAAATAGGGAATTGCTAAATGTTTTGAAATTAAGAAATACATTTTCAAGTAACTTCTAGGTCAAACAAGAAACAAAAATGGAAATTAAAAAATATTTTGAATTAAGCATTCATGAAGTAACATCATAATTTGTGAGGTGCAAAACCCCAACAGGCCTTTTCGTGGAATCCAAGTTGACAAGCTGATTTTAAAATTTATATGGAAAAACAAAGGACTTAGAATAGCCAAAACACCTGTGGAAAAGAACAGAAGTGNCGTCTGACTCTTGATTTTGGCTCAGGTCATGATTTCACGGTTTCTGCAATCGAGCCCCAAGTTGGGCTCTGCCTTGGAGTCGGAGCTTGCTTGGGATTCTCTCTCTCCCTCTGCCCCTCACCTGCTCCCATGTGTGCTCACTCACTGTCTCTAAAAATAAATAAATAAACATTAAAAAAGAAGAGTGTGGTTTTGGTGAAAGGACAGACAGTGGAACAGAATAAAGAGTCCCCAAACATACCCACACAAATGGCCAAATTGATTTTCAGCAAAGGTGCAAGGTAATTCGGTGGAAAAAGAATAGTCCTTTCAACAAATAATGCTGGAACAATTGGGTACCCATACAGAAAAAAATAAAATCTCACCCCTTACACAAAAATCAACCCAAACTGTATCATCTACCTAAAATTAGGGCTGAAACTACAAAATGTCTAGAAGACAATATAATAGAAAATCTCTATAATCTTGCGTCAAGCAAATTATTTTTACCTTTAAAATACTTTTATTGAAATACAGTAAGTGCAGAAAAGTGTGAAACTCTTAAGCACACAGCTCAATTAATTTTCTCAATTTGCAAATACTCATATAAAAGGTACTTAAATCAAAACACAGAAGAATAGTAGGATCCAAGAAGCTTGCCTGTGCACTTCCTAATCTCATCCTATGTCTCCTTCCCAAAGGCAACCTCTCTCTGACTAACACTAAAATTAATTTTTCCCTCCTTATGAAGGAAGACTTTATATATAAATTTTATGTGAATGGAATTATATGATGTGTATTCTTTTAGGTTTAGCCTTGACCTACTTGTGAAGTATGAGATTCATCTATGTTATTGCATATAAATGCAATTCTTTTCATTGCAGTGTAGTAGTCTCTTCTGTGAATAGATTACAATTTATGTATCCATTCTACTGTTGATGGACAGTGGGTTGTTCCCAGGCTGAGGTTTTCATGAATAATTCTTGTACATGTCTTTAGGTACACAGACATAACCCTCGTTGGACATAGGATATGTATACTCAAATTCAGCAGATACTGCCAAAATGTTTCCCAACGTGGTTGTACCAATATTTTCTTCAGTTTAACCAGTAACAGTTCTGGTTGGGCCACATGCTTTCCTACACTTGGCATTTTGTGTCTTTTCTTTTTTCTTCAAAAACATGGTTTTATTGATGAGGTTCTTTTTTTTTTCTTAAATTTTTTTTAAATGTTTATTTTTGAGAGAGAGACAGAGTGGGAGTGGGAGATGGGCAGAGAGAGAGGGAGACACAGAATCTGAAGCAGGCTCCGGGTTCTGAGCTGTCAGCACAGAGCCCGATGCGGGTCTCAAACTCATGAACCGCGAGACCATGACTTGAGCCAAAGTCGGATGCTTAACCAACTGAGCCACCCAGGTGCCCCTTTTTTGTTCTTAGAGAACTGGTATATTC
>NW_027532160.1:225643-243178 GCF_008692635.1 Crocuta crocuta
AGATACAAGATTATTATTATTATTATTACTTTATTTTTGTTTTTTTTTTGTTTTAATATAATTTATTGTCAAATTAGTTTCCATACAACACCCTGTGCTCATCCTAACAAGTGCTCTCCTCAATGTCCATCACCCACTTTCTCCTCTCCTCCACCCCCCATGAACCCTCAGTTTGTTCTCAGTATTTAAGAGTCTCTTATGGTTTGCCTTCCTCCCTCTCTGTAACATTTTTATTGATAAACATTGAGCAAATGGCTAAGGAAGAATTCTTGAGACATTTTTGGTGCCAAAAAAGGTGATTTTACTATAGCACAGGGACAGAACCTGTGGGCAGAAAGAGCTGCACTGGGATTGTGAGTAGTGACTAATTATATACTTCTAAGTTAGTGGGAGTTAGGGATAGTGTAAGTCTAAAGAATTTGAAAGCAAAGCTTTCAGGACCTTGAAGGCCTAGCTGCTGTGAAGATAAGGTTACTTTTAGTTTTTAATAAAACAAAAACATTAAGGAAGTGAGGCAGCCATGAGTTCCTTGAGGAAGGTCATGCTCTGCATATTTCAGATGCCTATCAGTAGGCTGCAAGCTGTAAGGAGGTTTAATTTAAGCTACATTTCTCTTGCCTTTGTTCCCCTCATCAATTTCCCCCTTAACAACCTTGGCCTTAACAATCTTTAAGATTGTTGAAGGCAGAAGGTCTCATCTTCTGTAGCTTTTTCTTGCTGAGTAGGGGCATAGAGATGTCCCTGCCTATGGGTCAACATTGGTTAGTTGAGAGTTTAATCAGAGTTAGGAAAGGCTAAGACAGCTGTATCTAGAGTGACTAACATATGGGAGTTCTCTTGAGTAGAAAGGATCATCTGTTGGCTTGAAGTTATGGCAGTGAAGGAGTCTTGGCACCAGGTAGAGAGACATGGGAGAAAACAGCAAAACATGACTAAAATAACAAAAAGAAAAAGAAGCCCAAATAAGAGTCCTTTGATAGTTGACAAAAATCTTCCTTTAAGTCCAGGAGTTTAACCAATTATTAAAGGAAAGAGAGGAATCATTTAAAGTGCCAATTTGAGTATTTGTCAGGTAGAAATTAAAAAATATTTTTGTGGTAATCTGGAATGTATACACAGCATTTTCTTTTTATGAGAGCACAAGTTCCACCTTGTTAAGTAGTTAAAACATCTAATGCCATTTTATTTTGTAGAACTCTTTAATGCATTTGAGTTATTTTAGTGTTTAATAATACAATGCTATTTTGAGAGTCATTTAAGGCCTTGATTGTGGTGGTGTGGTGGATTGTAGTAGGTGGTATTAACCATCATGCAGATTCTGTTTTGCTTAGTAAGCAATCAGGTAATTAATAAGAGGTGCTNGCTCAGAACCTGGAGCCTGTTTCAGATTCTGTGTCTCCCTCTCTCTCTGATCCTCCCCTTTTCACACTGTATGTCTCTCTCTCTCAGAAATAATTAAAAATATTTAAAAAAACTTTAAAAGAGGTGCTTTCATAGAAACAAGAAAAATATAGGTTAATGGTTAAAGCAAAATATAAGCTGAGTGTCTGAATCTCCAGCGCTGCCAGTGAGAAGATTTCTAGATGTCAGACTTGAAGTATCCTCAGATAGAGTGGAAACAGGCAGCAGGAATCAGATGGGTTTTTCTGGTTTGTAACTCAAATACCTCTGATGATCCTTTTGAATGGTCCATATAGCAGTAAGCACAAAGATTGTCTATACATGAGTTTTCTGACAATTTCTTTGAAGTTTACCTCAAGTTGTCTAGTTTAGGCAAACAACAAACATTTAAAGACAATGAGAACCAGAATTTAACATCCATAAAAGTGCATTATTGAAACATAATTTTTCTCTGTAATAACCCTCATTTCCAGAGATAGCCAAATCAAGACTAATTCATTGGTAGAACAAGTCCAGTTTTAACAAACAGCCTAATTATTTACATAAGTTCAGCAAGAATAACAATTGGTCATATAGCTCTTTTAAAATTTGCTTTGCTGGAACTTTTTATAAGGAATATATATTTTTTACATTTATTTATTTTTGAGAGACAGAGTGAGACAGAGCGCAAGCAGGGGAGGGGCAGAGAGAGAAGGAGACACAGAATCTGNTCCCAGTCACCCCTATAAGGAATCTTTAGATTGAACTTTTGGTAGCCTCTGCAGGCCAGAAGTCAAGCCAAGTACTTGCCATCAGACATGCCTGCAGTACCTGTAGATTTGGGCAAATTCCTTTTCATGAGGCCCCAAAGATATCCTGAGGTTCCTGCACCTGCCAAGAAGTGACATTCTTTACTCACCTGGTAAGACTGCTGGGAACTCTGTAAGCAATGTATCAGGCCAACATTTCCAAGGGGCTTTATTAGTTTAATGCTTTATAAAGTCAACCTTAGTTCCTTAAAACTGTTTGGTCATGTCTGAGTCTATGCATGTCACTCTCAAATATGACATCCCAGTCAAAGCCTTGGTAAAATAACCAGTATTTCCAATTGCATCCTTTTACAAAGAGAACAGATTCTTATTGAACTTATGCAAACAACTGTAATTACCATGGAAGAAAGAACACTTGCTGAGAGCTTTTGAATTTCAGAGGATTCAGGTAGAGAGAAAAGTTAAACACCTCAATTTGTTCACAAATGAATACTTTGTCACATTTCTGTATGTCATAGATATTTTAAGGACATTTTCCTTAATCTGGAAGAGCAAACATTAGAGAACTAGCAGTATTTCCAACAAGAGTCACAAAAACTATAATCTTCCTCCGTTTATTTAGTCCCATGTTACTAATTCTTGTTCAGTTTGAATACAGCTTTTTAGCTCTGGAAATTTTTACTTGTTTGTTTTATGATTTTAAAGATGTCAAATATCTGCAAGAGGCCCTCAGTTCTGTATCCTTTTTTAGGGCCATAAAAACCTGGACTTAGGGTCTCTCAGTCCATTTGCCCTGTTTCTTGTAGAAGCGATCTAACTGATAGATTGCATTAAAGTTTAATTTCCCATTAATGGGACATTTTTCCTCATCTCCTAAGGAGTTTTCTCATCTCCTAAGGAGTATTGAGGCCAGGCAGTACTACAAAAGAGAAGCAGTTGGTTTTTTTTCTTTCTTAGATCTTGCAATCTAAATTGATTCCAGTGGGTTAAAAGGCATCACAAGGAGAGTCCTCGGGGACTGAAGAAGAAAATCCCATGTTTCTTGAAAAGTAGACAAGGTCAATTACCAAAAATCACCCCGACTCATGGTGGCATCCCACGCAGGATCTGTCAGAGGTTCCTGGTGTCAAAGCGACTGGAGGTGTCCCTCAAACAAAATCGCTATGATCACTGACCAACCGCTAAGGGCCCCTGCGGGAGGCATGCTAGCATACACCCACATTCCCATTGCATCCTAGGCTACAAATGGGTGCCTGGAGCTTGAAACAAAATATTGTGCCGTGCTTTGAAAGTCGTGTTGTAGTTTACCTTGTCTTGAAAAGCATGATGTTTTTTAACGTTTATTTTTGAAAGACACAGAGAGAGGAGCACGAGTTGAAGAGGGGCAGACAGAGAGAGGGAGACAGAGAATCCAAAGCATTCTTTAGGCTCTGAGCTGTCAGTACAGAGCCCGACTCAGGGCTTGGAGGCATGAACTGTGAGATCATGACCTGAGCCAAAGTCAGAGGCTTAACCAACTGAGCCACCCAGGCACCCCAAGAGCATGCCATTTTTAACCTATGGAAAACACTAGAAAAGTTTTACAAGGGGGAAATACCCAATTCTGTAATTTAAGTAGTTAGTGGAGGACACTGACAGAAAACAGTTAAGATAGAAATCTGTCATAGTCTAAGCGACATTCCAATAAATATAGTCTTTACAGCCAAATTCCCTAGGAAACGGTCTCTGGTTGGGTTTTAATTCAGTCAAATACTGGTTTCAGCTAGCTCCCAGTGGAGGTCCCTCAGCCAGAAGCGGCTAGACCAGAAATGTCACATTAGACCACATTAGACCAATGAGGAGGAAACCTCACAGGGGAATCTTAAGATTGGCAGGTGTGCTGGTCACCTGTGCCCAAGACAGACAACTTTGAATAAAGACAGGAATAAAGAGAGGACATCAAGTTTCGGGGTCTTATTCCTGCCAGGGTACTAACTTCCAGCCAGGTGGCTGTCCTGTGCCCAAGACAGACAACTTTGAATAAAGACAGGAATAAAGAGAGGACATCAAGTTTCGGGGTCTTATTCCTGCCAGGGTACTACCAGCTAAAAGGCAGGCTTTCTCCTCGAGGTAGAGTATTGCAGCCTGAGCAATAGACATGAAAGTGTTCCAATAAGACCTTACGCCTTGAAAAGCCCCTGAAATGACAGTAAAGGAAGAAAAGAGAAAGTATTCAGCAAGTTTGTACCAAGGCTCAGAGTCCAGATGAAGATCCAAAGTCCCATGTTCAGACAACAAAATGATGGGGTTTGTGAGCAAATAGTTAACAAAGAATTCTTGAGACATCTTTGGTGCAAAAAAGGTAGTTTTATTATAGCACAGGGACAGGGCCCATGGGCAGAAAGAGCTGCACTGGGATTGTGAGTAGTGACTAATTATATACTTTTAAGTTAGTGGGGGTTAGGGAAAGGGTAAGTCTAAGGAATTTGAAAGCAAGGCTTTTAGGACCTTGAGGGGCTAGCTGCTGTTAAGATGAGATTACTTTTGGTCTATAATAAAACAAAAACATTAAGGAAATGAGGCAGCCATGAGTTCCTTGAGGAAGGTCATGCTCTGCATATTTCAGGTATCTATCAGTAGGCTGCAAGCTGTAAGGAGATTTAATTTAAGCTACATTTCTCTTGCCTCTGTTTTCTTCATCATTATCATCTCATTGTGGTTTTCTAAAATTATTGAAGTATAACTGACATACAATCTTATAGTAGTTTGAGTTGTACAATATATTGATTCAATAATTCCATATATTACTCAGTGCTCACTATGATAATTATAGTCACCATACAATATTATTATAATATTATTGACTATATTTCATATGCTGTATTTTTCATTCCCATCACTTATTTATTTTATAGCTGGAAAGATGTACCACTTAGTTCTCCTCATCTATTTCACCCATTCCTTGCCTCCCTCACTTCCCTTCTGGCAACCACCAGTTTGTTCTCCATATTTAAGAGCCTACTGTCTCTCTCTCTGTCTCAAATATAAATAAACATTAAAAATTTTTAAAGAAAAGGGGGGACACCTGGGTGGCTATGTCTGTTAAGCAGCTGACTTCAGCTCAGGTCATGATCTCACAGTTTGTGAGTTCGAGCCCCGTGTCAGGCTCTGTACTGACAGCTCAGAGCCTTCAGCCTGCTTCAGATTCTGTTTCTCCCTCTCTCTCTCCTCCCCCAACATGCTGTGCCATTTATGACCTCTCTCTCTCAAAAATAAACAAACATTAAAAAAGAGTCTGTTTTGTTGATGGGGCTCCTGGGGGGTTAAGTTGGTTTAGCATCCTACTCTTGGTTTAAGCTCAGGTCATGATCTCATGGCCCTGAGATGGAGCCCTGAGTCGAGTTCTGTGCTGACAATATGGAGCCTACTTGGGATTCTCTCTCTCTGTCTCTTTGTGTCTCTCTTTCTCTGCCTTTCCCCTGCTCCTTCTCTCTTTCAAAATAAATAAACTTTTTAGGGGAGGGGCCAAGATGGCTGAGGAGCATGGAAGTTTTTTTGCCTCTCTTGTCTCTGAAATGCAGGTAGATCAACACCAAACCATCTTGCACACCTAGAAAACTGATTTGAGGATTAATACAACAATCTGCACAATTTGAATCACAGAACTCAGCAGGTACACAGCACAGAAAGGTGAACTGGTGCACTTCCCGCAAAAACAGCTGTAGAGAAAGAGAAAGAGTGGAAACACCCACAAGGGACTGAACAACAAATGGAGAAAGGAGAAAGGAGAGGATTTAAATTCCATTAAGACTCTATTAACAGGGGAGCACAGAATCTGAAACTTCACAGCTCATTACCTGGTGGAGCTCTGGTGGGAAGGGCAAATCCCCAGGAACAGACAGCAATGTCCAAGGGTTCCTCGGGCCATACAGGGAGAGGCGGTTCCCCTGCTGGGAGGACATTTGGCAGAGGCCCCACAGGTAAATATCTCAGTGGACCCTGGAGAACAGCCACATCTGCTGGTGTTGGAACAAGGACATTAAGGATGAAGCTTGGCACCAGCTGTGTGTTGTAATTTACCATAATCCCTGAAACACTGCTGCTATATGATCATACCGACATTTTCTGGAGCAGGCTGGCACCTGGCCACAGTCTCTGGGCATCTGCAGCAGCAGAATCATGCAAACATTCCTGGGGACAGGCCTGCACCCAGCCATTGCTTGTAGAGACCATTTCCCCAGAGGGTCTGAGCAGGTCAAAGCCACAAGGCCCTCAGAAATGAGCATGGGGAGGGACAGAGAGAGGAAGAGATAGAATTCCAAGCAGGCCCCACACTGTTTGTGCTGAGCCTGACATGGGGCTTGAAATCACAAACTGTGAGATCATGACCTGAGCCAAAATCAAGATTCAGATGTGCTTAACTGACTGAGCCACCCAGGCATCTTCATATCATATAAATTTAACATGATGTATTTAATTTTTCCTTTATTGATGTACATTTTGTTTCTTCAGCCTTTTTTAACCTTTATAGTTACTGCAATAGATATCCAATAGATATTCTTTACTAGATATACATACATACACACATATATACACACACATATACATACACAATGTATATACAATACATATATACAATGTATATACAATACATATACATTCCTTTGTGAAACTGTGTAGGTATAGGGGCGCCTGGGTGGCTTAGTCGGTTAAGCGTCCGACTTTCGCTTGGGTCATGATCTCGCGGTTCGCGGGTTCGAGCCCCGCGNTCAAATTTCTATATTTTGACAAACTTCTAGCTGAAACATGTAAGACACAGTTGTTTGGATTTGATTTGCATTTCTTTCAAATTGAGCATCTTTTCATATATTTATCAGTTATTTGTATTTCTTTTCTGAGAACAAATCAGTTCATGTCTGGTACATTTTTCTAGTAAGTTATTTTGTTAGTGATTTGTAAATTTTTTAGATTATCACAAATTAGCCATTGGGGTTTGTATTTTGCTTTATTAAAATATTAAATGTTTGTGTAATCAACTGAATCTTTTAATTTGATGGAGAATATAAGTTAGTCATGGGCAATCAAGTTCTGAGAAGTCATTATCAAGGTTCTAAAGCACTCTGAGCTCCCTGGCTTACTTCCTAGCAGGGCCTCCCCCACACAGGGGCCCCTTGCAGGGAAAGCTTCCTGCTAGAGTGTCATATTTCAGCATTCAGAGAAAGAGGCTGCTTAAGGGTCTATATTTAGTTTATGACTCCCTAGCTGGGACAGCTGAATGGGAACTAATTTCTACATACTTTGTCCCTGAGTTCTGGGTTTATTCTGAGGGGCTTGTATGGGTGGTGCAGTGAAATTGTCACATAAGGAAGTGAGTGAAAAGGCCTCTTTCTCCTGGTGACTGCTTGGGATCCTGTAAACTGTGTTTTTTTGTGAAGTGAAAAATGACAAAGATATGAGGGGTGTTGCAGTGATTCACAGTCCCCCACAGACATTCACCACTATCTTCACTGGAAGGTGCTGAACATGAGCAGCTCCTAGGGCAACATATAGTACATGAACAACAGATCCAGGAGATATCTCACCAATGTCTTGATTACGTGAGCATTCCACTTGCTAAGCCTCATTTCCATCAGTGGGATAACAGTAGGTCCTGTCCAGGGTGTGAGGAGACTGATTTGATCATATGCCTGTGTAAAATCCAAATAAAGCCTCGTAAATGGAAAACAGGTTAATCTGGGAAGTCACCAGTTTTCAGGCACTGGGTTCATCAGGAGTTGGGTCTTTAGTCAATCATCCAGAATTCATCTATGAGGAAGTTCTCAGACACCTGACAAGATCAGCCAGAACCTCAAAAGGTTGTAAATCACTTGTGGGAAATTGCCAGGTTTAGAAAGCTGAACATTTTCCCAAGGATTACACATCACACTGAAACCGTGCTGGTTTTGTTTAGGAAATTTTTGTATATAAAATGTTGATAATTACTAATATGTTTTGGAAACTGAAATAGTTTATAGCAGCTAATGTGGCACAAAATAAGGTGAACAAAAGATTGTTCTGTTATTTTCACGAACTAAATTTTAAAGTCAAATGAAAATGGCTTGATTGCATTTCCCGATTACAAAAACAATGAATGCAATGATAAAAGGAAAAAAAAGAACATAAAAAAAAAAGTTAAGTGCCCTTTCTAAATGCATTCTCTGCTTCCTTTCCTGACATCCCTTCCCTAGCCCATTTTGGTGCAGCACGGTACCCCATGGGGACCATTGGTCTTATAGTCTAAGGCACAAAGAGAGGATTCCTCAAAGAAGCAGAGAAAAGGCCCGAACCAAGGCCTGGGAGAGGGTGAGATGCAGACCCTCCCAGGTAAACTGAGAAGGGCAAACCACAATCGCAAGGCGATGAGGCCACTAGTGGGCCTTAAGACTGGAGATGACAGAGCTGAGTGACTGCGCTGTGCGCGCTGAGGCCCTGTGCAAAGACGGGTGGATGGGGAGTGGGTGCACCCGGAGGCGGGGGGAAGGATCCTGCAAAACTCCCTGCCATCCGGAAGGGGTGGGGTGGGAGGGGAGAGAGTCTGGTGACGTAGGGCCCTCACGTGACCTGGAGCTGCAGAGCGACGCAACCTTCGGTGTAGTCATCACTCCTGTCTGGGTACCACCTCCCCTCTGCCCTGCGCCCGGCGGACTGGCACTGGGCCCAAGGAAAACCGGAAAGCCGAGGAGGTAAGGAGCCAGCGTGTCAACGCCGGGCGGGTGGGCTTAGGGCAGCGGCCCATCAACCCTGGTAGCAGATTCCCGGATACCAAACAAAGCGGGCTCAAGTTCCAGGAACCTTCCCTGTGACTTTCCCAAGTCCCCTCCCCCTGCCTACGTCTGTGCTGGGGAACCTTGGGCTCTGACTGGGAGGATAGTTTGGGGTGGGGAGAGGAAGTGGCTCAAAAAGGAAATGCAGAGATTGAGATGCCCCATCCTTATTCTAATCTCTGACCGCACATGTCCGCTCAGCCTCCTGCTCATTTCAGTGGAAGGGACATGCCACTGTGGCATTTACACAGAAAATGGTGGGCCTGGGGACTGGACGGTGGGGTTGGTGGGGATGGCGTCTTGGAATGCGGGCAGGGACATTTGATAACCGAGATCCTGAATCCAGAAAGGTGAGTATTGGTATCTGTGTCCTGGGTCCTGGTCCAAGAACTCAGCGCCTTTCTTCTCTCTTGTCTGATGGACAGTAGTTCGGTGTGGCACTGTTTGTGGCGAGGCAAGGGAAGAAGGAGAGAAGAAAACTGCACGGGATCTGTGGAGGTTAGTGTGAGCATGGGCACTGCCTATGGACGGTTGAAGTTCTGTGTGAATTCTCTATGACAGGAACTTAGGCGCCACAGTCTGCTTGGGATATGGGGTGGGGCTAACTAGGGGACTTTCCCTAAACTGCGTTTACTTACCAAGTTTAGGATTTTTTATTTAAATTGTATGTTGAAAACCAATAAAGATAGCAAACTTTTCTATGGATGCTTTAATTTGCACTTCAGATAATATTGAGAAAATGCAAATTGTATCAATGAATACTATTATTATTATTGTTATGATGATGATGATGATGATGATGATGATGATGTTTTTGAGATAGCCTTTGCCAGGCGGCATAGAGGCTTTGCAAAAGAAAAAGCCTTCCCTCACTCCTTGTCTCTTCTGCTGGAGACTCCTAGAAATGGGTTTAAGGAGAAGTAGGTGGCAGTCTGCTATGTATGATTCTAGAGTAGGGGATCCCGGGGCCTCCATCTCTTTCTCCATTTTCCAGTTTTCCAGATACCCCTGCCTGTCTGAACACCTTGGTGAAAGAAACGATGGACTTTTGGGAGAAATGCTAGAATTGTACAGGTGGTTTTAAAATAATTTGCCTCTGTCTCTTCCTTTTTATTTTTTCTGCCTCCCTTTTACACCCTGCCCATTTCAGTGCTGGGGAGGCCCTAGGCTCTGCTTGCCAGATCATGGGTCTCTAGATCTAGCACAGCAGGTACTGGGACCCTTGTCTTAGATGCTGGCATGTAACAGCACTCAACACTTACCTTCCCCTTTTTGTCTGTTTGTTCCTAGGTCTTCCCATAGGCTTACAGTTGGGCTGTTTACCACTGGAAGCAAGGGAAAGGGGGACATTGGCCTGGAACTCTGAAGGTTGGTGTGAAGGTAGGCAATGCCTGGTGATAACAAGAGGGTGAGCACAGAAGATGATCAAGACTTGAGAGGGTCTCAGAGGAGGGTACTTCTGCCTCTCCTACACTGTCAGATTTCCACAGTGTTGCCACATTCCTTGGTGATTTCTGTGCTGGAAACAGGAGGAATAGTGGGTTAGGGGTGGGCTAGAATGTGACTGAGAAGATTTAAGAGGAGGGATCACAAGATGGGACACATTAGCAAACTGGACATGGGCTCTGGCAATGACAAGTCTGGTACTGGGATAAGTGAACAGGGCATTTATCTGTTCTATGAGGACTTAGTGTCTATTACCTCCTGTTTGTTTACTTGTCCATAGATCTGCCTGCAGTTCTGCTGTAGGGCTTGAGATTACTGGAAGCAAAGAAACAAGGAGGAAATTGCCTCTGATCGGTATAGACTGGTAAGAGGATGGGAAATAACTGTAGTCCTCCAGGGTGGGTTGGTGGAGATCAGTGTGCATCCAGTAGGGTCAGTGTCCAGTCTGGAGTATCCTCAGCCTTTCCCTTTGCCAGCCACCTTTCCCCCATCTCTGTCACTTACCCCCACAATCTTACTTTTCTTTTGGTACAGAGAGTGGGGTGAACTGAGTGACATAGAAAGGTAGTTTGATAATATGCCTGTCACATCAATAACAAAATCTCCAGTCCCATCTGTCCCTCCATCTGTCTGTCTGTCTCTAGGTCTACAGATCTCATGAGTTTATAGATCTACTTTAGGGTATATCACCAACCAAGAGAAGGAAAGAGGAGGGAACTGCCTTGATCATTACAGGTTGGTATGAGAGTGGGGACCTCTGGGAGTGGTGACAAGAGTAGGTCCAGTAGAAATCAAGGTCTGATGGCTTCTTAGTCTCTTCCATTCATAGTCAGTGCCACATTCCAACATCTTTCCCATTATTCATTTAGTGTAAGGAAATGTGTATGGATGTACCTTAGGGGAAAATTGTTGGGCACTGGGGAAAATGGGGAGGGGAGAAAATAAAAGGGATGGAGAGAGTTTGCTCATCATCCTCTTCTCCCACCAAGCACATCATTTCTATACTTTTCTGTCCTTCTGTGTATCTATCTGTATGATGCACAAAATTAGAAGAGAAATTTTAGTCCATTTCCTTCCTCCACTTCTAGGTCCACCTCCAGTGGCAGCTGTAGTGGCCTTTAAGTGGCTGAAGACCAGCGCCCTCACAGGCCTACACCCAGACCTACTACCCTCTTTCCCAATCCTGATTGAGATCCCTGTACCTTGTTCGTGCCTTCAATAGGGGTGATTACATGGGTCGCATTCAGGATGTGGGTTTGGTGACTGCAGGACTGGTGATCTGGGCTGGTACCTGCTACTACATTTACAGATTAACCAAAGGAAGATCCCAGAGAGTGAGGAAATTTGCCAGAAATGGGTCCAGAGTCAAGATGGAGACTGTGGTTGGGGTACAGAACCAGACCTTGGCCATGAGTGAAGCCATGGCTGGGTCAGAGACTGAGACTAGACCCATGGCCAAGACTGGAGCAGAAACTGGAGCAGAAGGTAGGGTTGGGGCTGAAGTAGAGACTACCACCACTGCTAAAGCCAGACCCAAAGCCAACTCTCAGGCCAAAACAATGGTTGAGGTAGAGGCAGAGAACCAGTCTGAGGCCAAAATAGTGGCCACAATAGTGGGCATAACAGAGGCAGTGACTCTTAATGAGGCCCAGGTCAGAGCTGGGGAAGTGGCCATGAAAGAGGCAGTGACCCAAACTGACTCTGAGGCCGGGAGAGTAGTCAGGAAGGAGGCTGTGACCCAAACTAAGGCTAAAGCTTTGGCACTGGTTGCCAGAGCAGAGACCAAGAGAGAAGTAATGACCCAGATGAAAGTGGAAGCTCGTTTACTGGCTGAAAAAGAAGTGAACAAAGTAATGGTGACACAGAGTGAGACCTTGGGAGTGACCAGGGAAGCGGCCAAGATGAGTGCCATAAATAAGACTGGAATTATGGCTCAGACCAAGGCAAGAGTCCTGGAAGAGACTGTGAGTGTGGCCAAAACTCAGTCCGAGGCCAGGCCTGGTAACATAGTTGATGCTAAGGGAAATCCTAATACCATGTCCAGGGCAGAAGCTGGAGTGGACATGAAGTCTTGTGAACCATCTCAAACTGTGGCCAAGATCCAGGTTGACAGCATGCCTGGTGCTGGGGTTGAGGCCAAGGGCAATCACAAAACCACGTCACAGGCAGAGTCTAGGGCAGACATGAGGGCCTCTACCCAGCCTCAGATTATAGCCAAGACCCAGGGGTCTTTGCTAGGGACAAAGTTTGATGCTGGGGGTAAAACCAATGTCGTGTGTAAGGCAGGGACAGGGGCAGATATAAGAGTTTCTACACAACCTGAGACTGTGGCCAAGAAACAGGCTGAGGCGATGTTTTGGGCCAGGGTTGATCACAGAGGAAATACCAATGTCACATCTAAGGCAATGACTGGAGCTGACATGAAGGTTGCTGCTCAACCTCAAGCTGTAGCCAGTACTCAGGCTGAGGCTATGCCTGATGCCAGAGTTAAAGGTAGAGGCAATTCCAATGCTATGTCTAAAACAGGGGTCATGGCAAACTTGAGGGCCAATTCCCAGGCTGAGGCCTTGCCTGATGCCAGGGTTAAGACCAGAGACAATCCTAATGCCATGTCTAAGATGGGGGCTGGGACAGACACTGAGCTCTATACACAGCCTCAGGCTATGGCCAATGTCCAGGTTGCTGTGTTGCCTGATGGCAAGATTAAGGCTAAAAGGAATGTCAACACAATGTCTAAGGAAGGGGGTGGGACAGACACAAAGGCACAATCTCAGGCTTCAAATAAGAGCCAGGTTGAGATTTTACCTGGTACTAGAGGTAAGGCTAGGGGAAAAGCCAAAAGCAAGTGTAAAGCAGAGGTCGGGATAGAAATGAAAGCCTGTGAACAGCTTAAGGTTGGGGTCAAGACCCAAGCTGATGTTTTACCTGATTTCAGGGTTGATGGCAAAGATGATCCTAATGCCATTTCTTGGTCAGAGACTAAGGCAGAACTGAGAGCCTATGGTCAGCCTCAGACTATGGCCAATTCCCAGGGTGAAGCCTTGCCTGGTGTCAAGAATAAGGTCTGGGGCAATTCCAATGTTATATCTAAGTCACGGGCTGGGCCAGATACAATGGGCTCTTCCCAGCTCCATGTTGTAGCCAATTTCCAGGATGATGCCTCATCTAATACTAAGAATAAAGTCAGGGGCAATCCCAAAGCTATGTCTAAAGCAGGGACTGGGCCAGATTCAATATGTTCTGCCCAGCCTGAAACAGATACAACAGGCTCTGCCCAGCCCCAGGCTGTGACCAATTTCCATGGTGAAGCCTCATCTGGTACTAAGAATAAGGTCAGGGGCAATCCCAGTGCTGTGTCTAAGACAGCAGCTGAGCCAGATACAATAGGCTCTGCCCAGTCTGAGGTGTCTAATTCCCAAGGTGAAAACTTGCCCAGCACTAAGGATAAGGTCAAGGGCAAGTCCAATGCTGTGTCTAAGGCAGGGGCTGGGCCAAATACAGTGGGCTCTGCCCAACTCCAGTCTGGGACCAATTCCCAGGGTGAAGACTTGTCTGCTACTAAGAATAAGGTCAAGGGTAATCCCAGTGCTGTGTCTAAGGCAGAGGCTAAGGCAGATGCAATAGGTTTTGCCCAGCCTCAAACAAATACAACAGGTTCTTCCCAGCCCCTGACTGTGGCCAGTTCTCAGAGTGAAGCCCCGCTTGATATCAAGAATAAGGCTAGGTGCAAGTCCAGTGGTATGTCTAAGACAGGGGCTCAGCTAGATGCAGGGGACTCTGTCCAGCCTCAGGTTGTGGCCAATTCCCAAGGTGAAGTCTTGCATGGTACTAAGAACAAAGTCAAGGGCAATTCTAAAGCTGTGTCTACATCAAGCACTGGGCCAGATACAGTGGGCACTGCCCAGCTCCAGGCTGTGACCAATGCCCAAGTTGAAGCCTTGTCTCGTCCTAATAATAAGGTCAGGGGCAATTCCAGTACTGTGTCTAAGACAGAGGCCAGGGCAGATGAAATGGGCTCTGCCCAGCCTCAAAGAGATACAACAGGTTCTGCCCAGTCCCTGGCTGTGGCCAATTCCCAGGGTGAAGCCTTGCCTGATACTAAGAACAAGGTCAAGGGCAATTCCAGTGATGTGTCTAAATCAGGATCTCGGCCAGATACAGTGGGCTCTGCCCAGTTCCAGGCTGTGGCCAATGCCCAGGTTGAAGCGTTGTCTGGTACTAAGAACAAGGTCAGGGTCAATCCCAGTGCTGTGTCTAAGGCAGTGGCTAAGGCAGGTACAATGGGCTCTGCCCAAACTCTAACAGATACAAGCTCTGCCCAGCCCCTGGCTATGGCCAATTCCCAGTGTGAAAACCTGTGTAGTACTAAGAGCAAGGTCAGGGGCAATCCCAATGCTTTGTCTAAAGCAGGGACTGGACCAGATATAGTGGGTCCTGTCCAGTCTCAGATTGTGGCCAATTCCCAGGGTGAAGTCTTGCCTAACACTAAGAACAAGGTTAGGGGAAATTCCAATGCTGTACCCAAGACAGGGGCTGGGCCAGATATAGTGGGATCTGCCCAGCTCCAGGCTGTGGCCAATGCCAAGGGTGAAGCCTTGTCTGGTCCTAAGAATAAGGTCAGAGGCAATCCTAGTGCTGTGTCTAAGACAGAGGCCAGGGCAGATGCAATGGGCTCTGCTCAGCTTCAAACAGATATAACCTGTTCTGCCCAGCCCCTGGCTGTGGCCAATTCCCAGGGTGAAGCCTTGCTTGGTAACAAGAGTAAGGTTAGGGGCAATACCAATGCTTTGTCTAAAGCAGAGAATGGATCACATATAGTGGGTTCTGCCCAGCCACATATTATGGCTAATTCCCAGGGTGAAGTTTTGCCTGGTACTAAGAACAAGGTCAGAGGAAATTCCAATCCTGGGTCTAAGACAGGGGCTGGGCCAGATACAGTGGGCTCTGCTCAGCTGCATGCTGTGGCCAGTTCCCAGTGTGGGGCCTTGCCTTGTATCAAGCATAAGGTCAAGGGCAATCCCAGTGCTTTGTCTAAAGCAGGGACTGGGCCAGATCCAGTGGGCTCTGACCAGCTCCAGACTGTGGCTGATTCCCAGTATGAGGCTTTGCCTGGTGTGAAGAACAAGGTCAGCAGTCATCCCAATGCCATGTCTAAGGTAGGGGCCAGAGCAGATACAACAAGCTTTGCCCAGCCTCAGGCTGAGTCTAATTCCCAAGGTGAAGCCTTGTCTGATGCCAGGAGTAAGGTCCAAGGCAATCTCAGTGTTCTGTCTAAATCACACACTGAGCAAGATATAGTGGGCTCTGCCCAACCCCAAGCTGTGACCAATTCCCAGGATGAAGCCTGGTCTGGTACTAAAAATAAGGTCAAGGGCAATCCCAATGCTGTATCTAAAGCAGAGGCCAGTGCAGATATAACAGGTTCTGCCTGGCCCCAGGTGGTGGCCAATACCCAGAGTGAAGCCTTGTCTGGTATTAAGAATAAGGTCAGGGTCAATTCCAATGCTGTGTGTAAGGCAGAGGCCAGACCAGATACAATGGGCTCTGCCCAGCCTCAAACAGTTACAACAGGCTCTGCCCAGCCCCAAGCTGTGACCAGTTTCCAGGGTGAAGCTTCATCTTGTACTAAGAATAAGGTGTGGGGCAATCTTAGTGCTGTGTCTGAAGCAGGCATTGGGCCAGATACAATGGGCTGTGCTTGGCCCCAGGCTGTGGACAATTCCCAAGGTGAAGCCTTGCTTAGCATCAAGAATAAGGTCAGAGGCAATCCCAATGCTGTGTCTAAGGTAGAGGCCAAAGCAGATACAGCAAGCTTTACCCAGCCTCAGGCTGTGTCTGAGTTCCAAGGTGAAACCTTGCCTGGTGCCAGGAGTAGGGTCCAGGGCAATCCCAGTGCTATGTCTAAGGTAGGCACTGGGCCAGATACAATGTGTTCTGCTCAGCCTCAAACAGATATAATAGGCACTGCCCAGTCCCAAGCCAAGTCTAATTCTCAAGGTGAAGCCTTGTCTGGTGCCAGAAATAAGGTTAGGGACAATCCCTATGCAGTATTTAAGGCAGGGGCTGGGCAAGATAGAATAGGCTCTCTTTCACCCCAGGCTGTGGCCAGTTATCAGGGTGAGGCCTTGCTTGGTGCCAAGAGTAAGGTCAGGGGAAATACCAATGCTGAGCCTAAGGTAGGGGCTTGGACACATAGGATGGGCTCTGGTCAGCCTCAGTCTGTGGCCCATTCCCAGAATAAGATCTTGCCTGAGGCAAAGGACAAGGCTATACTGAAGTCTGAGGTAGAAGCCACAGAAGATGAAGGCTATGCAAAACCTAAGACTGAAACCATACTCACTTCTGAGAGTGGCAGTGGGACAGGCACTCAGGCCTACAGAAAAACTCAGCCTAGGGTCCATGACTATTACTGGAATGGGATTGGTATTGAGGATTGGATTGCTTCTGAGCGATGGATCAAATTTAGGTTTCAGGCCAGGGATGGATACTGGGAGAATAGCATGTCCTGGGCTGATGATGAGAATGAAACCAGTCTCGAGTCCTGGAGTGGGGCTAGTGATAAGTCTGATATTAAGTCTTGGGCTGGGGCTAAGGCTGAGAATGAAGTTGGTTTTCCTTCTTGGGCTGAAGCTGGGGACCAGGCTTGTGGGGGACTCTGGGTTGGGAGTCAGGCCAGTGAAGAGTCCTGGGCTGGGAGCAAGGCCAGTAGGGGAGATTCTTTGTCAGAGGTTAGGGACATGGCCATTGGAGGGTCTTGGATTGGAGCTCAGAACCAGGCCAGTGTGGGATCTTGGGCTAGTACTGGGAACCAGGCTATTGGTGAACCCTGGGCTAGAAGTCAGGCCAGTGCCATGTCCTGGGCTGGGGAAGATGCCATTGGAGGGTCCTGGACTACAGCTGAGGAACAGGCCAGTGGAAGATCTCAGGATGGGGCTAGGATCCAGGC
This sequence comes from Crocuta crocuta, assembly GCF_008692635.1. Taxonomy (NCBI): domain Eukaryota; kingdom Metazoa; phylum Chordata; class Mammalia; order Carnivora; family Hyaenidae; genus Crocuta; species Crocuta crocuta. The sequence continues at coordinate 242,968 of NW_027532160.1, forward strand.
TAATGGAGGGTCTTGGGCTGAACCTATAGCTGGGAATGTGGCTAGCATTGCGTACTGGGTTGGGGATATGGACCAGGCTAGTGAAAGGTACTGGATTGGGAACAGTAATCTGTCTGGTGGATCCAAGCCTAGATTTGAGGATCAGGCCAGTGGAAATGTATCCTGGGTTGTGGCTGGTGGCCAGTCCAGGGCAGGGTCTGGGCTCGGGCCT
>NW_027532160.1:243218-253614 GCF_008692635.1 Crocuta crocuta
TGTTGACCAAGCCAGTGGAGGGTCCAGGATGAGGCCTGTGGACCATTCTGGGGGTGGGTCCTGGGCTAGGGCTGTGGAACAGGCCAACAAAGGGTCTAGGCCAGGGTGTGTGGACCAGTCGAGTGTTGGGTCCTGGGTTAGCACTGGCAACCAGGCCAGTGGAGGATTCTTGGTTGGGACTGTGGACCAGGCCAGTGGGGATTCCTGGGTTGGGACTGGTGATCAGTCTGGCGGTGAGTCCAAACCTAGATTTCAGGATCTGGTAAATGACGAAGAGTCTTTGGTTAGGGCTGTTGGCCAGGCTGGTAGAGGGCCCAGGTTGGGGCCTCAGGACCAGTCCAGTGGAAGGTCCTGGGCTGACTCTGGGGACCAAGCCAGTGGAGGGTTCCTGGTTGAAGCTGTGGACCAGGGCAATGGAGGGTCCTGGGCTGTACTTGGTGATCAGGCCGGTGGTGGGGCAAAGCCTAGATTTGAAGAGGAGGCAAGTGGAAGAGGGTCTTGGGCTGACAATGGGGGACAGGCTGGTGGAGGCTCTAGGCTAGGTCCCAGGGACAAGTCAATTGGAGATTCCTGGGCTGGCACTGGGGACCAGGCCAGTGAAGAATCCAGGCCAGGGCCCAAAGATCAGTCCAATGGATGGTTCTGTGCTTGCAGTGGGAGTCAGGCTAATGCAAGAGGGTCCTGGGGTGGGGGTGGTGGCCAGCCTGTTGGAAGATCTAGACTAGGGCCCATGAACCCATCCAGTGGTGGTTCCTGGGCTGATACTGGGAGTCGGGTCAGTGGAGGGTCTTGGCCTGGGGCTGGAGATCCAGCTAGTAGCTGTCCCAAACCTGGATTTGAGGATCAGGCCAGTGGAGGAGGGTTCTGGTCTGGTGCCAAGGACCAGGTTGTTGGAGGGCCTAATCCAGGGCATGCAGACCAGTCTAGTGGTGGATCCTGGGCTGGCACTAGGAGTCAAGCCAGTGGAAGGTCCTGGGCTGGGGCTGGGGATCAGGCTGATAGCTATTCTGAACCTGGATTTGAGGACCTGTTCAGCGGAGAAGTCTCCCAGGCTGGCACTGGGGATCAGGCTAGTGGAAAATCTTGGCCTGGGTTGAGGCCGGGTAATGAGGCCAGTAGAGGATGTAGGCTGGGGTCTGAGGACCAGGCAAGTGGAGGGTCCTGGACTAGGGCTGGTGACCAGACCAGTGGAAGACCGCAGGTTAGTGCTGAGATGGAGGCCAAAGAAAGATCCTGGTTTGGGACTAGAGGTGAGACTACTACAGGGTCCTGGGTCAGGAGAAGGGAAGAGGCTGGTATTGTGTCAAAACTTGGAGGCAAAAATGAGGCCAGTATTGAATCCAGATCAGGGGCTAAAGAAGAGGCCAATATTGGGTCCTGGACCAGATCTGAAGAGGCAGCCTGTGTGGATTCCTGTGTGGGGGCTGAGGCCGGGGCTGGGACTGAGGCAGAGGCTAGGAAGGAGTCTTGGCTCTGGGATGGAGATGCAGCCACTACAGAGTCTAGGCTTGGGGGTGAGGAAGAGGCTTGCATGGGATCCTGGATTTTGTCTGAGGAAGTAGATGAGGATGAGCTAAGTAGAGCCTCTAGCCCTGATATTGAGGAGATCAGTTTAAGGTCCTTGTTTTGGGCTGATAGTGAGAAGAGTAATGAGTTCAGATCCAAGAGTGAAAGAGATGTGTATTTTGAGTGTGGAGCTGGAGATAAGGCCAGTGCCAAGGATAACCTTGAGGTTGTTGGTGGAACTGATGTAAGGTCTTGGTTCTGGAATAGTAATGAGAACAGAAGTGAGGACAAATCTGCACCTAAAACTAAAGCCAAAAAGTCAGCTGAGTCAAGAGGCACATATCCATCCATGGTCCCTGGGGCAGGAATGGGGTCATGGGCAGGAGCCATGATCTGGACGGAAATGAAATTTCCATACCAAAGTGAGTCCTGCTTCCTACCTGAAGATGAGCTCAGAAAACAGATCAGGTGTGAGGAGAAAACTCAGCCCTGGACCTGTCGCTGTAAACGTGAAGCTAATATGGATCCACGAGAGCTTGAAAAACTCATTTGCATGATTGAGATGACTGAAGATCCTTCTATTCATGAAATAGCCAATAATGCTTTATATAACAGTCTCGATTATTCATTTTCCCATGAAGTCATTCGTAATGCAGGTAGAATATCAATTATTGAAAGCTTACTCAATAATCCCTATCCCAGTGTTAGGCAGAAGGCTTTAAATGCACTGAATAACATCTCAGTGGCTGCTGAAAATCATAGGAAGGTGAAAACATACTTAAACCAAGTATGTGAAGACACAGTTACCTATCCCTTGAATTCAAATGTGCAGCTGTCTGGACTAAGATTGATAAAACATTTGACTATTATTAGTGAATATCAGCATATGGTTACAAATTATATTTCAGAATTTCTTCGTTTGTTAACTGTGGGAAGTGGAGAAACTAAAGACCATATTTTGGGAATGCTTTTGAATTTCTCTAAAAATCCATCTATGACAAAAGACTTACTCATTGCCAATGCACCAACATCACTGATTAATATCTTTAACAAGAAAGAGACAAAAGAGAATATTCTTAAAGCTCTTTCACTATTTGAAAATATAAATTACCATTTTAAAAGAAGAGCAAAAGTATTTACCCAGGACAAGTTCAGTAAAAACTCCCTTTATTTCATATTCCAACGACCCAAAGCATGTGCCAAGAAACTTCGAGTCTTAGCAGCAGAATACAGTGACCCTGAGGTGAAAGAAAGAGTTGAGCTATTATTAAACAAACTCTGATTAGTTATATGTTTCCAAACAAATCTGAGTAATGTTTTGGTTTTGCAGCCTGGAGGTAATGCACATTGTAAATTGCATCATAACTTCGAAACTGATGTTACTTATGATGGTCTATAGCTGGATCACTTTATGAACACCAAATGAATTCAAACTTGTACTGAAAATATATGTGTTGATTATTACCTTGTCTGGATCAAGATATTTTTAGTATGCTTCATGAGCAGAAACTGACCTGATTCTTCATAACTAAGGTAATTTTTGGTCCTTTGTGTGGACTTATGTTTATACATTTGAGGCTTTATTTTTTATGTTATCAATAAAGTTGTGTGTTTTAAGCAGAAAAAAAGAGACACATCTTTGTCCTTGAGTTTATGATCTATCTGGAAAGGTAAGATGTATGGAAAGAAAAATATATTACAAAACCACGAGCGTCTGATCATGGCCAAACCCTTCCCAACAGTGCAGAAACTTCTGCAGGCAACAGTGATCAGGGAAAATTTTACAGAGGAGGGAGACACTTAAATAAGCTGGGCTTGAGGGATAGGATAAAAATGGGGTGGGAGAGCATTTGGAGGAGGGAGGAGTGGTGGGAAGAAAGGCATTGAGGTGGGAATCCTGCTCCAGAGAGGAGGCTGGCCTGCTTGGAGTTCTAAGTGTGAGGAGAGTGATGGGAAATGTAATCCATCAGTTTGGGTGAGCCCCTTCATGGAGGATCCCTGATTGCTAAACTGAGGTGTCTTAATGTTACTCCATCCACCCTGGGAGACCCCAAAACCTTCTGTGACCAAAGGAATGAGTATGAAAGGTAAAGAGTAGCTGATCTGTGTGCAGAATGGGTCAGAGTTGGGGTGGAGACAGGAGGGGCCACTGAAGATTGAAAGTTACTGCCATGGTCCAGGTATGAGATGATAAAATTGTGAGACTTCACTACTGGCCATGGGAATGGCAAGGGGAGGAAGGAAGTGAGACTCTTTGAACAAAGAAATGATGGAACTTATCTTGAGGGCATACATAGAGGGATAATTTTATTTTAGGGTCCTGGTGGCATTTAATAGGAAAACATTCTCTTTGTTGGCTAACTCTGGTATCTGTGTAAGTAAATACATTACATATTATTCTGAAATAATAAGAAAATATAATAGAAGAAAGAACAATGTTTAGTGCTTCTATTAGATTTCTTTTAGAAGGTTGATTGAGGCAGGGCCTTTATGGAACCACTGAGAATGGTGTTGGTATCAATACTGAAAAATATCCACCTTTCTCCTACCCCAGATTGTGGTGGGGGTGTGGTGGGAGGGGCTCAAACTGGGCTGGTGGGAGCATACACTGATACAAGGTCCATTTGGATACATGTTTCAGAGGCTTTAAGATGCACATGCTCTTTGACCCAGTAATTCCACTTGTAGAAATTTATCTATAGAAAATGATCAAATAATTGGGTTGTACAAAGCTGTGCATCCTCATGGTGTTTTAAAGAGTGAAAAACTGTGAATGACCCAAGTGTCTCAAAATAGGCACTTGGCTAAACAAATTAAGGTGTGTCTACATATTGAAACATCTTCCAGCTATTGAAAATTGTGATCATTCAGCATTTAATCTTAAGTGGGAAAAATAGACTGCAAAAGCACATGCTATACTTTTTATAGAGTAAAAGAATATATTTAAATTATGTCCTATATAAACTTTGGTGTATACTCTGAGAATGTTAATAGTGTCCTATGGGTGTTAGATTAATGAGCAATTTTACCTGTTTTTTGCTCATCTGTATTTTCTGATTTTTATATGCACCACAAATTTTTGCATGACTTACCAAAATGAAATGGGTGGATTTGGGCTAAGCAGACCTGTCAATAGTATATCAGGGAACTAGAGAAAAATTATAAATAGAGGCTCACATATTGAAGTCTAGATACATAGATGGNCTAGATATTTGGAGGGTATAAATTAAAATTTTAAACAAATATTTAAATAAAGCTATAAATGCAAGTGTAAATGTTTGAAAATTTAAATCTTCTTAACCATTTAAAAAGTAAAACTGTTCTGAATTCTATTATTCAATGGCCACTAAATATCTAGTGGAAAAAATGATGTCACATTTGTGGTAGATTCGGCAGTCTGTTGCTCTAATCCTCCTTCGGGAATAAAGAAGTTGTTATTTATTTGCTAGGAGAGCTGCCAGCAGACAGCCCTCAGCTGCCATCCCCTTTCAGGAATTGTCTCAGCTGGGAAGTCACCTCCCACAAGGTCACCCTCTTCCTGGGGTACTTCCATCCAATGGCTGATTGACATGGCCTTCTTGCCTCAAATGGGACAGCTAAACTTCTCCCTCTGTCCAATCCTGCTTCCTTCTTTTCCCTTCCACAGATTTTGATCTCAAGAGATCCCTAATAAAAGCTCTCCATGCTGAACTCTGAGTCTGCTCTCCAGGAAGCCAACCTACAACAGTTGGTATGAGGAGTAGTTCAGGAAGGCAAACACTATGATGAAATTTTGAAGATAAATCACCTGCTGCCCAGCTGGCAAGGAGGACCCCATCACTGATGGTAGGTGGAGTAGATAGGCACCTGGAACAGGTGGCAGAGGAATTGTCAGCGTTTTCAGTGATGGTGAACTGGGATGGCACTGGTGGAAGGTGATGCATTAGCTAGTTCTATGTAGCACATTTTTGAGAAATATGTGGGAAATATTAAATATAAAGAAGGCCAGAAAATTGTATAGCTATTTCTATGCTTGATTGACTTCTAGAAAAAAATAATGAAAAGCCGAATTAAATTATTCAGCAATTAAATACTATATGTGAAAGCCAGAAAGTTTCATTCATAGCATATAAAGAGGCCCTCTTCTTTCCTAGGTAGAAGATAGAGAAATATTAGGACAAGGCCTAGGATTTATTGAAAGCAAGCTTCAGAGAAAGTTAAAATCCCAACCAAGACAAGTCTGCAATTCTAGTTAGGAAGGAATGGGATCCTGACACATGGGATGGGGACTTATGGATTGATATTCCTGAAAATCTTGTAACCTCAGATTTCCCTGGACACCTTGAGCATTCAGAAGTGTCCCACTCCTTCCTATTTAGGGCTAGTGCTTCACCTTACTTAAACATGCAGTGTCCTTTCTCCCTTAAGGTGATGTGTATTTCCTTCAGAATCTGCCCCACTTCTCATCCTGGCCACTGGGCCTATATATAGGGTTAAGTCACAGCATAACCTCCCTGGAGTGTGCTGGGCCTAAGAAGAAGGAAGGAAAGGGAATACCCCAAGAAGAAGCTATAGGACCTAGCAAGCATGTACTAGCAGATGCTGAGGGGGAAGCATGGGACTAAATTCTGAAGGCCTTGATTAGGGGAGATGGAATATAAAATTGAATAAAGGAAAAGTTAATAGTATTGAGAGTTATCTCCCAAGATACAGTATTTAACACCCCAAGAAAGACCCCAGGAGATTGTGTGAACTCACTACTAGAATGGCAACTCAAAGTATGGAAAAAGGAATTAAGTGAGGTTTAAATGCCAGAGTCGTCATAGCAGATGGTGGGGAAAGGGTTAAAGACTCAGGCAAGTGTGAATAATAGAATAAATATATAATTTATGTCCAGAAAACCCTCTGGAGGACTATGTTCTGCAGGAGGACCCAAAGAGCACACTATTTGCTGGAGCTATAAGGAATGCACTGGTGAGAGGAGCAGCAGTATCACTAAGAAGTTCAGGGGTGGCTTGCCTCTGCAGGCCACGGCTCAGAATAGGAGAGGATGTTACAGGATGAGGAACACTGATAGAAATGGTGATAGTTCAGGGTGCTCTGGTGGCTCAGTTGGTTGAGTGTCCAACTCTTCGTTTCATCTCAGGTCATGATCTCACGGTTTGTGTGATTGAGCCCTGAGTTGGGCTCTGTACCGACAGTGTGGAGCCTGCTTGGGATTCTCTATCTCCCTCTCTCTCTGCACTTCCCCCATTCGAGCATGCATGGTCTCTCTCTCTTTCTCTCTCTCTCTCTCTCAAAATAAATAACATAAACATTAAAAAAAAAAGAAAAAAGAATTGGTGATGTCTCTGAAACAGTAGAGGCAGGATGACTACACATAACCATCAGAAGTCATGTGGATGCAAATACCATAATGTGCTGCAGGGTCAGAGTGATAGGCAGGGAGGCCTGATCTGCAGAGAGCTGTGGAGATAATTTATAGAACACAGTGCCCTGGGGAAAATAAGAAGCCAACAATCTGTGCTGAATGTGAGCAACCAAAAGAAATCAAAGATGGTCAGAGTTCTGAGGGATAGTGATAAAAAGTCACAATTCCTTGCTCAGCTTCTGACCCTAACTCAGTTTTTGATCCAGAGTGCATTGTTTGAAGGAGAGGCTGGGTGCCCAGGAAGAAGCCTACAACATTAGTAATGATTTCTCTGGTCCTTCTATTTATGCATGTAGCTGTATGCAGGGGAAAGAGGAATACTCAAATATTTTGAGGACTGGTGTACACTAGTTATGAGTTGATATACCCAGAGACCTAAAATGTCAACATGTTATCCTTCTTAGAATAAGGACAGATGGGAACTTGGTATTAATGGACTCCTGGCCTATGGTGGATTCACAGTGGCTCAATTGGGTCCACAAAACTACCTGATGGTTACTTTCCTGGTCTCTGAATATATAATTGGAATAGAAATTTTTGTAGTTGATATAAGCCCTACATTGGTTTCTTGGCCTGTGGAGTCAGAGCTGTTTGTAGATGAAAAGTAAAGTTTTTGAGACTGCCTTACCTTCCTTGGCCAAGATAATAAACGAAAACATATAGCATCTTGGGGAAGATGGCAGAAGTTAGTACCACTGTTAAAGACCTAAAGAATGCTAGGAACTTGACGGAGGAACAAGGGGGAGAAGAAGGGCGGAAATGGTGGGGGAAAGGGAGAGAGGCAAACCATGAGAGACTCTTGAATGCTGACAAAAACTGAGGACTGATGGATGTGGGGGGGAGGGGGGAATGGGCATGGAGGAGGACACTTGTGGGGATGAGCACTGAGTGTTATGTGGAAACTAATTTGACAATAAACTATTTAAAAAAAAAGAATGCTAGGATGTGGTCCTCATTATATTTACATTTAATGCACCAATTTGGACCCCTGCAAAATATGGGCAGAGTCTAGTAGATGACAGTAGACAATTGAAAACCCAACCAGATAGTGATACAAGTGCAGCTACCATGTCAGAAACAATATCTTTGCTAGAGCAGAATAACATGACCTTAGGTACCTTTTAATTAGCTATTGGTTTGGAAAATGTAGTTTTCTATCCCTATCAGAATAAAACATCAGAAAAAGTTCATGTTCATGTAGAACAGAGAACATTATACATTTGTAGTTTTTCCTCAAAGGCCTACTAACTTTCCTGTCCTCTGTCATATTATAGTCTGAAGATAGCTGGACCCTCTGAATATAACACTAGTTTGCTATATTGATGACATCATGCTAATGGGACCAAAATGAGTAAGAAATGGTTAGCACATTAGAGGCCTTGGTAAGACACATGTACTCCACATGATGGGGGATAAACCCTACAAAGATCCATGGGCTGGCTACGTTAGGTGCAGGTTTTATAGGTTGAATGATCTGGGGGGCATGCTACAAGATTGCCTCCAAATTAAAGGGCAAATTATTGCATTTCACTTTCCCCACAAAGAAGGAAATCCACTGCTTACCAAGCAGGCTTCTTTGGGTTCTGAAAACACCATATTTCACACCTGGAATGACTGTTTCTACCCATATACTGGGTGACACAATATGCCAGCTTTGAGTGGGGCCTAGAGCAAAATAAAGTCCTAAGCAGGTCCAAGCTGTGGTTCTGAGTAGTCTTGACACCTGGTCCATAAAATAGACAGACCATATGGTCTATGTTGGCAAAAAATGCCACATGGAGTTTTTGATGAGCTCCAATGGGACAGTCAGAGATGGGTCCAGAATTTAGGGTCTGGAGCAAACCAATGCCATTTGCAGTGGAGAATTATATGTCTTTTGAAAATGGCTCCTCACATGCTACTGCATCCTGATAGAGATGGAATGCCTGGCCATAGGTAATCAAGTGACCATATAGCCAGAGCTGCCCATCATGAACTGAATTCTGTCAGCTTTGCCAAGGTATAAGGGGGCCTGCCCAGCAGCCAGATGGAAGTTTTACATGCAGGATCAAGCACAAGCAGGGCTGGAGGACACAAGCACCTGCACAATTAGCCAGAGCAGATCCGCCTTGATAGCTACCGCTGTTGTACTATTGTCATTCATTCACCTTACACCTGTGGCCCCTTGAGAACTCTTTTGACGAGCTGACTAGGAAGAAAAAAACCCAAGCATTGTTTATAGATTGGTGGACTTGGCATGTGGGTATCAGCAAGTATAGCAACTCCAACCTGAGAAATCCATGGCAACCAGGAAGTAGGGTCTGAGTCACACCACCAGGCAAACCACCAAGACCCTAAGACTGATGGGGATCTATAATTGTTAGTGGAAGAAGGAGATGATTATTTGCAGCTTTGAGACCAGTTGCAGTACTGAGGGTTGTAGTTTCTCCTAAGTTTCTCCTAGGAAGAGAGGCCCACCAGGCTCCTGGAAGAGCTGATCCCAGAACTTATATGAAGTTGATTTGGGAGGCACAAGGTGTGGACTGTGTTGGACACCGAAATGCCTTGCCCAGAGCTCCCTTTAGCAATAAAGGCCTTATTATTTCAGTTGTTAGGAATGCTGCCATCAGAGATCCCTTAGCTGCCAGTCCCCTTCAGGGATTACATTAGCTGAGAGTTATCCTGTTCAAGATTACATCCCATTCTCAGGGTGGCCCACATCCAATGACTCATTGATGCTGTGTATAAAGGCATGGCCTTCTTGCCCCTAACTGATACAGTTTTGGAGTTTCATTCTGTCTTCGAAATTCCTTTCAAAGTATGCTGAGGCATTCCATTGAGAGTGCACTAAAACTTGATTTTCCCTTTTCCCATTCCTGCTTCTTTCTTCATTTTCCTTCCATAAGTTGTTGATGCCAGGAGTACTCCCCAGTAAACCTTCTATGTTCTCATCTGTTTCAGAGTCTGACTCCTGGAACATCTAGTCTGTGACAATGCTTTACATTATGTTACAGCTATGTATCTATGTATCCAAGTTATCTATCTATCTATCTATCTATCTATCTATCTATCTATCTATCTATCATCTAATGTATCCATCCTAAAATCAAGAGTAATAGTTGTTTAAAATTGTGAAATGTTCTTTAACCTCTATATCCAACTGTTGCAAATATTGCAATATTTTTTTTATTACTTATGGAGCCACAGATTGGAAATTAAGGATAAGCAAGAAAATGGACATTATTGGGAAATGATAGTTTGTTAAGCAGAAACCTGTTGTGTTCATGTATCTAAGAAGGCTTTGACAAGTTAGCTTGTTTTTTCTCTTTCATATGTGCTTCCACTGCTCAAATCTTCCCTGCCTTCTGAAATAATGTCTGTCTCTCAGGTCAGCAGTGGCACAGTCTACAAATCTTCATGGCATTTGGACACAGTTTCCTTTTGTTTAGAGGGTAGAGGGAGGCAGATGTGGAGAAGTACTTTCCTGGAACCTGAAAAGTA
>NW_027532160.1:253644-253788 GCF_008692635.1 Crocuta crocuta
AGAGAGAGAGGGAGAGACAGAGAGAGAGAGACAGAGAGAGAGAGCGAGAGAGAGAAAGATAGAGAGAGAGGGAGAGAGAGAGGAAGAGAGAGAGAGGAAGAGAGAGAGAGGGAGAGAGAGGGAGAGAGAGGGAGAGAGAGGGAG
>NW_027532160.1:253840-264116 GCF_008692635.1 Crocuta crocuta
TGCAGGACCCTTCAAAACATGGGATTTAGAGAGGGCTCCTCATGTCCAGTTCTAAGGGCAGTGCTGAGGGTAGGCTAGCAGTGGATGACCCCTAGATATTTTGGGTGAGTTAAGTGGTCTTATAAGCTAGTTCTGTGTTCCACTGTGGCCCCAAGTCCTGATTCTTACTCTGGTGTTGTTGTAGCAGACTCAGGGCTCAGGGGTTGGCTTAATGTTTTGGGTAGAGTGGCCTTGCTGGTTCAAGCACATATAAGGAATAGTTTAACATCACTTTTTGAAAATGAAATGCAGTTCTTATTAGAAAAAAAAGCCCAGTTCTGGGAAACACATGAACTGATTGACCCTTATTGCAGTGTAGTGTAGGGGAGAGACTGCAATCTGGAGCAGAGGATGAAGCAGGAAAGGTACTATATTTCTCTTCCCTTTTTATTTTTCAAACATGAAAGAGCAGGTTTGAAAGGGGAAGGAAATGAATCTGGTTAAACTATTTGAATTTGAGGTGCTTATGGGACTTTCAAGTGCAGATGCCCAGTTGTTTATTTGACAAGTATGGATCTTGAGCTTAGAATAAAGGTCTGATTAAAGATATGTATTTTAAATGATAACTGAAGCCAGAGAGTGATTCAGATGGCCCCAGTAAGGGATACAGACTGAAAAACCGAGGACAGAATGCTAAGAAAGCACAGTATATCTGGGATTTTGGCAGAGAGGAGTGCAAGATTGAAACTGAGGGTACGGCCTCCCATCCAATATTACAACACATATAAAGGGGCGCCTGGGTGGCTCAGTTGGTTAAGTTTCCAACTTTGGCTCAGGTCATGATCTTGCAGTTTGTGAGTTCGAGCCCCGTGTCAGGCTCTGTGCTAACAGCTCATAGCCTAAAGCCTGCTTCGGATTCTGTGTCTCCCTTTCTCTCTGCCCCTCCCCTTCTAGTGCTCTGTATCTCTCTGTTTCTCAAAAATAAATATTTTTTTAAAAATTTAAAAATATTACAACACGCATATGCTAAAAAATGTGGCAAAATACACCCAAAATTTACCATCTTCACTATTTTTAAGTGTACAGTTCATTGACATTAAGTACATTTCCATTGTTGTGTAACTGTCACCACCATCCATCTCCAGGACACTTTCCATCTTCTCAAACTGAAATTCTGTACCTATTAAACAATAACTTCCCATTATTCCCTCCCTCAGCCCCTGGCAACCACCATTTTACTTTCTGTCTCTGTGAATTTGACTACTGAAGGTACATCATATAAGTGGGATCATGCAATGTTTGTCCTTTTGTGCTTGGCTTAGTTCATTTAGTATAATGTCCTTATATCAGTCCGCTTCGGCTGCTAGAACAAAATACCACAGACTGTGTGTTTTAGACAATAGAAACTTGTTTTACAACAGTTCTGGAGGCTGAGAAGTCCAAAATTAGGTGCTGGTAAATTTGGTTTCTGTGACAGATCTCTTCCTGGCTTGTAGATGTCACCTTCTTGCTATGACCTCATATGACCTTTCCTTGCTGTGTGCACCTAGAGAGAGAGAGAGTGAGCTCTCTGATATTTCTTCTTATAAGGACACTAATCCTATCAGACAAGCCACCAGACAGCTTGACTTCAAATCCTGGTCTTTTCACTTAATGGCTACATGATCTTAGGCAAATCTTTTCATCTCTCCTCCTCACTTTCTCTATATTTAGAATGGAAATAACAATACCTATTTTATAGAATTGCTGTGATAATGAAATGATTAAGCACTCAGAGTAGTACTTAGAAATTGGCATATATTATATATTATTGTTATTCCTTGTATATATTTTTGTTTCCCTTCAAGTCTGTCTGCTTTTGCTTCATGTACTTTGGGGCTTTTTCATTAGGTCCATATATTTATATTTATAATTGTCATATCTTCTTTTTTTGTGTGTGTTTTATTTATTTTCTGTGAGAGAGAATGAGAGAGAGAGAGAGAGAAAGAGAGAGAACGTGAGCAGGGGAGGGTCAGAGAGAGAGGGAGACACAGAATCTGAAGCAGGCTCCAGGCTCTGAGCTAGCTGTCAGCACAGAGCCTGACCCGGGGCTCGAACCCACGAACCGTGAGATCATGACCTGAGCCAAAGTCAGATGCTTAACTGATTGAGCCACCCAGGTGCCCCTATAATTGTCATATCTTGTTGATGGATTGACATTTTCATCATTATAAATGGCCCTTCTTAGTTTTTAATAACAATGTGCGTCTTAAGGCCTAATATTTTTTGGTATTAATATAACCATTCCAAGTCTTTTTGGTTACTGTTTGCATGGTATAACTTTTTCTATCCTTTGATATTGAACCTATTTGTGGCTTTGAATCTGAATGTCTTTTGTATACAGCATATGGTTGGATTATATTTTTAAAATGTATTCTGCAGTCTCCACTTTCAAATTGGAGTGTTTAATACATTTATATTTAATGCAATCACTGATAAGGTATAATCTGCCATTTTGCTATTTGTTTTCTATATATCTTACATCTTTTTGTTTCCCTATTCCCCCATTGTTGCCTTCTTTTATGTCAAATAGTCATTTTCTAGTGTGCCATTTTCATTCCCCTGTCATTTCTTTTACTATATTTTAAAATATATGCACCTGGGTGGCCCAGTCGGTTAGGCCTCCAACTCAATTTCAGCTCAGGCAATCATCTTGTGGTTTGTGAGATTGAGCCCTGTGTCCAGCTCTGCGTGTGGAGCCTGCTGGGGATTCTTTTTCTCCCTTTCTCTCTTATTCTTCTCTCTCTCTCTCTCCTTCTCTCAAAATAAATAAGTAAACTTAAAAAAGTTATAAAATATATTCTGTTAGTGGTTGTAAAAATGATTAGCGAGTGATTATAAAAATCAAGTTCAGATCAATACCAACTTAATTTCAAATCTTTTCCCCTAATAGCTCCATTCCCTAACCACTCCTTTGCATTGTTATTGTCATACAAATCATATCTTTATATACTGAATGTCCATCAACATAGATTTATTCATATTGCTTTATGAAGTTGTCTTTTAAAGCAAATAGAAAAAATAGAATTACAAAAAATACATTTACACTATCTTTTATGTTTATCTATATAGTTGTATGTATTTTAATCTTTTGTTGAGAGCTGGACATTTTAGGTAATACAGTAACCGTGCATACTGATGCTCCTCTCGGTCATTGTTATTGTTTTGTCAGTCATTTGTTTATTCGTTGACTTGGTAGGATTAATTTTGTGAAGTTTACTTCCTCCCCACTCATAGTGTGCATCTCTGGTGTCCCAGCTCAGATCTTTTTCCTTTGTTTTTATTTTTTAGCTTGGCTACTTAGGTGTTGCCCGTGGGTTAGCATAAGTCACTTATTGGACAAAGGTTGTGCTTAAGTTCCTTTAGCCAATTAGATATTTACCCTTTATCATTAGGTATCTGTATAGTTGCCGTCACATTTCAGTGAGTTTATATATTTTGCCTCTTCCCCATTCAGCCAGGGACTAGTAGTTTGGAAGTTTCTTTTCTGATTGCTCCTGAAAGAGTATAGATATTCACACATTCTTCCAGACTGCCAAAGATGACTGTGATTTTATTTTTAATCTTGGCTTTCTAGGATTTGTCCCTGGGTCAGAGTAGCTTATGATTTTGTCAGTGTTTGGTCAGAGGTTGTGTTTAAGTTCTTTGTGCCAGTGAGGCTGCCACACATGGATCTCTGTGTGGCTTGGGGAATCCATTAAAGCTTGTTCCATGTCTTTCTCTAATTTTCCCGAGAGGATGCATCCTAGCATTTACCACAGACTTCCTGACCCCCACAATTTTATATGATCTCAAGAGGGCTTTTATTGGTTGTCTCCCTGGTTCTCTCTAGGAAACTAGTGATTTTTCTGACATTTTTCTTGTGTTAGTGGTAATAGCTTCTTCTTAATTATTCTCCACCAGATCTTCATTGTTTTTTGACAATGCCTGTCAAAATGCATGGAATTTTCTACTACGATTTCAGATGATTTCAGTCCTTTCAGGCAGAACTGCAACATTCTTCATCCTTGTGCCCTGCCTTTCTTCTTGGGACAAACCCTTCAACCAATGCACCAGAGCTGAAGGCAGGTACCTCCTTTTTTAAAAATTTTTATTTACCTGAGTGACAGTCTTGCTCTGTGAAATGGTGCTGGGAAAGGGTAGCAGTTCCTGATCTTTTCAGCCTGCCCTTCCTAGAATAAAAAAATTGTTTGAAGATATAATTGTCAAAAATTTCCTAGATGCTTAGAAAGTCATAAATTTACAGATTCAAGAAGGTCAATAAATCACAAGCAGGGTAAACTCAAAGAAAACTATGCTTAAATAAATTTTATCAAATTGCTGGAAATCAAAAGTAAAGAAGAAAACCTTGAAAGTAGCTAGAGGAAAATAATACATTACTTATAGGGGAACAACAATTTGAAAGACCATGGTTTTCTTATCAAAAACAACCAAGGTTAGAAGATAGTGGAATAACATCTTTAAAGTGTTTAAAGGAAAGAATTGCCAACCCATACATCTTTAAAGTGTTTAAAAGAAAGAATTGCCAACCCATAGTTATACTTCAGGAATGGCATATGGAGATGAAATAAAGATGTTCCTAGATACAGAAAAAAAAAGAGAGAATTTGTTGCCAGCAGACATGCTCTAAAAAATGCTAAAGGAAGTTCTACAGCCTAAAGGGAAATCATACCAGGAGGAAATCTGGAATTCAGGAATGAAGAAGCAACAGAAAAACGGTAAATATCTGGGTAAATATAAAAAAACTTGTGTTCTTTGAAAATTATAACAATATTGTATTAGTTTCCTACTGCTACTGTAACAAATTATTGAAAATTCAATGGCTTAAAATAAGATACATTTATTATCTTAACAGTTATGGACGTCAGAAGTCTAAAATGGGTTGACAGAGATATGTTCTTCTGGATGCTCTGGCAGAGAATCCATTTCTTTGCTTTTTCCAGCTTCTAGAGGCTGCCTGCATTCCTTGGCTCATCACCCTTCATCACTCTGATGTCTGATTCTGTCATCACATCTTATATGACTCTTCTGCCCCCCTTATCAGGACCCTTGTGATTACATTGGGTCCACTCAGCCAATCTAGTATAATCTCCTTATCTCTATATCCTTAATCACATCTGCAAAGTCACTTTGCCATATAAGGTAACATAGTCACAGGTTCCAATATGTAGACATCTTTGAGGAGACGTTCTTTTTTCTACCACAACATCATCAAGGATCCTCTAATTTTTTTTTATAATTTAAAGTATTCTAGAGCATAAGGTGGAAATCTACTGAATTAATTCTATTAGGCTTCATAAGACTTATACCAACACAAAGAAGAATATAGCTTAAAAAAGTAAACCAGAGGTTTATCTAAATTATAAATATAAGTGCAAAAATCCAAAGTAAAATATTAGTAAATTCAATATAGCATTGTAGCAAACAGAATTGTGATAATATTCTCTATTTTTTGTGCTATCTGTATTAGATTAGCATCAATGCTATGGAGGCTATGCATGGGCTCAATAAGATGGACTTCAACTCACCAAGGTTAATGTTGTACTATCACTGCTAAGTGCCAAAAATGGCAACAAAATAAGATGATGATTAAACCATTCAATAAAATAAGACAGTATTTCTTGGGGGCACCTGTCAACCCCGTGGTGGTAGGATTATTATATGGGACACCTTTCATCATGGTGAGAATAGAAATTTTTCCTTACAGAAATAAATATATATTCCAGATGCACATTCACTTTCATTGCTCACAATGATTCTGTCAGTGCCAGCATCCATGAACTTCCAGAATGCCTTAATCATCATCAGGTTATCCTATACAACATTGTCTGCAACTAAAGAACTCATTTAATTGTAGATTAAGTGCAATAATGGAGTCCTATCTGAAGATTCACCGGTCTGTATTACTTAGTCCATCATGCAGAAGCAGCTTGCCTGATAGAAAAGAAAAGGAATTTCTGAGGGCTTAGTTATAGGATCAGATGTTCCAGGTTAAGAGTGCTATACTACAAGAATATAACAGCTACTTTAAAACCAGTGACCATAACAATATCCAAATTATGGAAATACCCCAGATGTCCATTGACTAACAAATGGATAAAGAAACGGATAAAGATTCCATACATACAATGGAATATTAACTTGGTGATCAAAAATAAAGAAATCTTACATTTGCAATAACGTGAATGGATCTAGAGTGTATTATGCTACGTGAAATAAGTCAGAGAAAGACAATCATATGATTTCATTCATACATGGAATTTAAGAAACACAACAAATGAACATAGGTTAAGGGAAGGAAAAATAAGATAAAAACAGAGAGGGAGAAAACCATAAGAGACTCTTAAATACGGAAAACAAAGTGAAGGTTGCTGGAAGGATGTCAAGTGAGGGGATGGGATAAATGGGTAATGGGTATTAAGGGGGGCACTTATTGTGATGAGCACTGGATGTTATATGTAAGTGATGAGTCACTAAATTCTATTTCTGAAGTCATTATTACACTATATGTTAACTAATTTGGATTNCCCTTTCACTGTCACACCAATTAATCCATTAAAGAAATATATATGTCTCCATAGTCTTGGGCTCAACCTATAAGGAGGTTCAGTTTTATAGGGGGTGAATGTTTCCAACAGGGAGTAAACCATGGTTCCATTAAATTGAAAGCTGAAACTGTGTCCTGGCCATTCTGGTCTCCTCATGCTATTGAACTGAGAGGCAGAGAAAAGGGTTACTACACTGGCTGGAGTGATTGAATCCCATTACCAAAGGGGAATAGAGTTGCTTCTATACAATGATAACAGGAGAAGTATGCTTGGAGCCAGGTATAGTCATTAGGACACCTGTTAATAGTCATTTGTCCAATAGTCTTGGTCATTGGGAAAATGCAGAAATCCAATAAAGATAGGATTGAAGGTTAGGGTCACTACATCAGGCAAAGAACTCTGAAAAGCTAAGGGGAATATAAAATGGATTATTGACTTTGTCCTCATGACCAGCTACAGAAGGGGACTGTGGCAGCTAAATGTATCTTTGTTGATAATTATTTTTTACTTCTTTTCTCTTACATATGCAAAATACCAGAGATGGTTGTTATAAATCAGGTTTCAAGTGGAGAGTATGAATTAGCATTACTTTATGATAGTACAGAGGTTCATGGGTTTTTTTGTCCCTTCCTCCCTATTGGAGATGAGAGTTTCTTTATTGAAGTAAAGGGCAAGAATGGATGCTGAATGGCTAAAAGGTTGACTGGGTTTGTTATCCTTTATTTCACCTCACCTCCATATGAATTTTCTGCTCCTTGGTCCTTTTCTATGCTCTGGAAGGCTGACTCTTATGGATTATATTTGCCAGGTGCCATTCCTCTTTGGATTTGGCCAATGAAATACACTTACAGAGTTCTGGAGGAAGAGAGAAAACAATTTATTCTTTCTATGTTCCATCACTGATTTGGGCTGTGTTTTATTGGCAGTGACTGCCAATAAGTATACTGGCAGTGATGGGCCAAGACTTCAGCTCCTACAGAAGATCCCTCTTCCATTGCCCTAGCTCTCACCAAGAAGACTCTCATGCTTGAGGGACAAACACCAGAAGCATTACCATAAAAATCAGGAAAAAGACAAGGGTACCAGTTTTTCTACAATTATTTAACATTGTCCTGGAAATACTAAGTGTAATTATTGAAGAAGGGAATATAATATTAATATTGGAAACAAGACAAGATGATCATTACTGCAAATGAAACAAATCTAAGAGAATCAATCAATGAAAAACTATTTGAAACTTTAGGAATTCTATAAAGAGTCTGGTTATAAAATTAACTGCAAAATCCAACCACTTTCATATATAAAAACAACAAACAGAAAATGTAAGATAAAGAAAAGATTCAACTTACAATAGCCATGGAGAAGTAAAGTACTTCGTAGCAGCACTTCCAACAATAGTCAAATCATGGAAAGAGCTTAAATGTCCATCAATTGACGATTGGATCAAGAAGATGTGGTTTATATACACAATGGAATACTACATGGCAATGAGAAAGAATGAAATCTGGCCATTTGTAGCAAAGTGGATGGAAATTGAGGGTATTATGCTAAGTGAAAAAGTCAGTCATAAAAAAACAGATACCATATGTTTTCACTCATATGTGGATCAGGAGAAACTTAACGGAGGCCCATGGGGAGGGGAAGGGGAAAAATAGTTAAGGAGAGGGAGGGAGGCAAACCATAAGAGACTCTTAAATACTGACAACAAACAGGGTTGATGGGGGGTGGAGGAGACGGGAAATTGGGTGGAGGAGGGCACTTGTTGGGATGAGGACTGTGTATTATATGGAAACCAACTTGACAATAACCTATATTTAAAAAAGAAAGAGAGAAAAGTAAAGTACTTAAGAATACACTTACCAGGATGCCTGAATGGCTCAGTTGGTTAAGCATCCGACTTTGGCTCAGGTCATGATCTTGCAGTTCGTGGGTTTGAGCCTCGCATCAGTCTCTGTGCTGACAGCTCAGAGCCTGGAGCTGCTTCAGCTTCTGTGTCTCCCTCTCTCTCTGTCCCTTCCCCACTCATGCTCTGCCTCTGTCTCTCAAAAAAATTAAGAAAAAAAAAAACATCAAAATAAGAATACACTTACCAAAAATCTTCAAAACATACTCATTGATTTAACATGTATTTATTGATAACCATTAATGTGCCAGACAATGTTCTAGGAGGGTTTTTTTTTTTATTAATTTAGAAATACTAGGGAAAATGAATGAAGACAACTAGCAAAATTGTTCTTGTGTAGAAAGATATTCTTTTCCTCCTAGCTTTATTGAGAGATAATTGACATGTTATCTAAATTTAAGGTGTACAATGTGATGATTTGATACACATATAGACTGCAAAATGAATATCACAATATGGTTAGTTAACACATCTATCATACCATGTAATTACACCTTTTTTGCTGTAGTTGAGGTGAGAACATTTAAGATCTATTCTCTAGCAACTGCCAAGTATACAATACTGTTAACTATAGTCACCATCCTGTTTATTAGATCCCCAGAACTTACTGATCTTAAAACTGGAGGTTTGTGCCAACATCTTCTCATTTCTCCCTTGCCCCAGCCTCAGGCAACCACCAATCTACTCTCAGTTTCTATGAGTTTGGCTCTTTTAGATTGCACATATAAGTGATATCATACAACACTTATATTTCTTTGTTTGACTTATTTCACTTAGCATAATGCTCTCCAAGTTTATCCATGTTATTGCAAATGGAAGGATTTCCTTCTAAAATTTTAAAAAATGTTTTATTTATTTTTGAGACAGAGAGAGACAGAGTACGAGTGGGGGAGGGACATAGAAGGAGGGAGACACAGAATCTAGATCAGGCTCCAGGCTCTGAGCTGTCAGCACAAAGCCTGACTTAGGGCTCCAACTCATAAACTGTGAGATCATGACCTAAGCCAAAGTCAGATGCTTAACCGACTGAGCCACCCAGGCGCNTCCAGTCATCCATTGATAAACACTTTGGTTGTTTTCATGTCTTGGCTATTGTGAATGAAGCTGCAATGCACATGGGGGTGCAGATATCTCTGAGATAGTGATTTCACTTTCTTCAGACNTTTACCCCCACAAGGGTTCCCTTTGTCTCCACATCTTCACCAGCAATTGTTTTCTCTTGTCTCTTTCTCTTTCTGTCTGTCTGTCTGTCTGTCTTTTTCTTTCTTTTTTATTTCTCTTGACAGAGAGAGCGAGTGAGAGAGAGAGATGGGGAGAGGGGCAGATAGAGAGGGAGAGAGAGAATTCCAAACAGGTTCCACTCTGTCAGTGTGAGCCTGATGTGGGGCTCATCCTTGTGAAACCGTGAGGTAATGACATGAGCCAAAATCAATAGTGGGATGCTGAGCCACCTGGCAACCCTCTGGTCTTTTTAATAATAGTCATTTTGACCTGTGTGGGTGGTAAGATATATTTTTAAAGATACCAGTTATCTCTCAATTAACTTATAATTTAAATGTAACCCAAATTGAAATAGGGACAGGATTATAAGAAAATGTAATAAAATAATACATTTTATGTCTAAATAAACACATGTGAATAGACAGGTAAATTATGAAAAAGGGTGACTAGAGAGGCTTTACTCTCCCAGATATTAAAACATATTATAAAGATACTATAATAAAAACAGTTTGGTACATAAAAAGCAAAAAAAAAATAACAGATTCAAGAGACATAATAATCAAGAAATACATCAAATATATGTAGA
>NW_027532160.1:264367-265952 GCF_008692635.1 Crocuta crocuta
AGGTGACATTCTATTTATTTATTTATTTTTGTTTCAAGTTTTTATTTAAGTTATAGTTAGTTACATATAGTGTTAATATTAGTTTCAGGAGTAGAATTTAGTGATTCTTTACTTACATGTAACATCCAGTGCTCATCACAAGTGCGTTCTTTAATACTCATCATCCCTTTAGTCCATCCCCCACTCCCTGGCCCACCTTCCCTCCAGCAACCTTCAGTTTATTCTCTAGAGTTAAGAATCTGGTGGTCTCTGGGTGGCTCAGTTGGTTTAAACGCCCAACTCTTGGTTTCCACTCAGGTCACCATCTCACTGTTCCTAGATTGGAGTCCCACATCTAGCTCCATGCTGATGATGCAGAGCCTGTTGTGATTCACTCTCTCCTTCTCTCTCTGCCCCTCCCTGCTCTCCCCCCTCTCAAAATAAATAAATAAACTTAAAAGAAAATTAAAAAAGAATCTGTTTTATGGTCTTCCCCTTTCTCTCTTTTTTTTTTTTTCATAAAGGTGACATTTTAAATCAGTGAGCTAGAGAAAGATTACTAGATAATTGGCACTGGACAATTTGCTAATTATTTTGAAAAAATAATTCCATGTGTTCGGTAAAGTTGGAAAAAATGTATTTGCAATAACATTGAGATATTATTTGCTTTATTCACCATGTTAACATTTATACAAATGGTTCAAAAGTAATGGTGGGTAAAAAGGTGCTTTGCTGGTAACAAAGGCAATGGCACCAAAAAAATTCCATAAGGGCCAAAAATTTACATACTAAAAATGCACATAAAAATTAGAAGAAAATACAGGCCTTCCTAAGCAGGACACACAACCCAGAAAATGGAGAGAAATAATTGATAAATTTTGCATCATAAAGATTTTAAAATTCCATATTGCAGAAGTTCAAAGAAAATTATAAACAAGGAATATATTTATAAAACTTAAGACCATGAAAGAGCTCATTTCACTGATTTACAGAAAGTTCTTATTTATTAATAATTTAATGAAATTTTCATTAATTAATGAGGTTAATTATTAAGTAATTAAATTTTCATTAAATTAATAATTTAAAGGAAAACCTAAATGGAAAAATGGGGAATGACAATTCATAGAAAGAGAGATACAAATGGTTAACAAACCTATGAGAAGATGCTTAGTCTCATTTATAATTAAAGAAATTCAAAATTTTTACAACAGAATGAAATATGTATATCACAATTTAAAAGTTGAAAGTTGGCAGCATGGATATGATTTAAAAAGAACATCCACTTTGACCCAATGATTTCACTTCTAGGAATTTATCATAAGGAAATAATGCCACAATTGTTAAAATATATGTGTATAAAGCTCTACTCTTTAGTATTTTTATAATAAGCATATATTGGAAAGAGGCCAAATGTTNACACTACAGAATATTATTGTATCTGATAAAATAATGTACAGGATATATTAGGTGAAGAAATAATTTGCATTTTATGATCCAAAATTTTTAAAAAATATATGTGTTCATATACTCATATATAATCTATCTATTTATCCAACTATCTATCTATCTATCTATCTTGTTGTTTTTATTTATACATATAGGATAA
>NW_027532160.1:266791-268455 GCF_008692635.1 Crocuta crocuta
GGACAACAACAAAAAATGGAGAGTGAATTGAAAAGTTAACAGTGATTTTCACAGGATTTATCCTAGGATTTAAGTATATGGGTTATCCAATAGTTATCATGAATGTGGAGAATTTGAATATTCTTATTTTCTGCTTCCTCCTTTTCCTAGTTAACACCTGCTTTCTTTCATTTCAGCTCGAAATTTCACTCCTTTTCCCCCGTCAAGGAAGTCTTCTTTGATCCCCAGATTCTGCCACTTCTTTTACTATATTAATAATGTTCCTTTCTGCATTTAACAAAATGCAGCATCCTTTCTTAATAAAGACCCTCAAGAAAATCAGGATTGAAGGAACTTACCTAAACATCATAAAAGCCATTTATGAAAGGTCCACAGCTAATATAATTCTCAATGAGGAAAAACTGACATGATACTCTACATAGAAAACCCGACAGACTGCACCAGAAGCCTACTAGAACTGATCCATGAATTCAGCAAAGTCGCAGGGTACAAAATCAACATACAGAATTTGGTTGCATATTTATACACCAATAATGAAGCAACAAAAAGAGAAATCATGAAACTTACCTCATTCACAATTGCACAAAAAACCCATAACATACATAGGAATAAACCTAACCAAAGATGTAAAAGATCTGTATGATGGAAACTATAGAAAACATATGAAGGAAATTGAAGAAGACACAAAGAAATGGAAAAACATTCCATGCACATGGATCGGAAGAATAAATATTGTTAAAATGTCATTACTACCCAAAGGAATCTACACATTCAATGCAATCCCAATCAAAATTGCACCAGCATTCTTCTCAAAGCTAGAACAAACTATCCTAAAATTCATATGGAACTGCAAAAGACTCAAAGAGCCCAAGTAATATTGAAGAAGAAAACCAAAATGAGAGGCATCACCATCTCAGACTTTAGCCTCTATTACAAAGCTGTCATCATCAATACAGTATGGTATTGGCACAAAAACAGACACATAGACCAATGGAATAGAATACAGAACACAGAATTGGACCCACAAATGTATGGCCAACTAATCTTTGATAACGTGGGAAAGAGTGTCCAATGGTAAAAAGACAGCCTCTTTAACAGATGGTGCTGGGAGAACTGGACAACAACATGCGGAAGAATGAAACCGGATCGCTTTCTTACACCATAGACAAAAATAAACTCAAAANACATAACGGATAAAGGGCTAGTATCCAAAATCTATAAGGAACTCACCAAACTCCACACCCAAAACTCAAATACTCCAGTGAAGAAATGGGCAGATGACATGAACAGAGACTTCTCCAAGAGGACATCCAGATGGCAAACAGATACATGAAATGATGTTCAGTGTCATTCATCATCAGGGAAATACAAATCAAAACCACACTGAGGTGCCACCTCATGCCAGTTAGAGTGGCTAAAATGAACAAATCCGGAGACTCTAGATGCCGGTGAGGATGTGGAGAAATGGGCACCCTCCTACACTGTTGGTGGGAATGTAAACTGGTGCAGCCCCTCTAGAAACCAGTGTAGAGGTTCCTCAAAAAATTAACAATAGAACTCCCCTATGACCCAGCAATAGCACTGCTAGGAATTTACCCAAGGGATACAGGAGTGCTGATGCATAGGGGCACATGTACCCCAATGTTCATAGCAGCACTCTCAAC
>NW_027532160.1:268584-271361 GCF_008692635.1 Crocuta crocuta
TGATGGGGGTGGGGGAGAGGGGAAGGGGGTGTTGGGCATGGAGGAAGGCACTTGTTGGGATGAGCACTGGGTGTTGTTGGAAACCAATTGACAATAAACTATTTATTAAAAAAGACAAACTATTAAAGAAAAAAATAATGCTTCTTTCTTTCATAACATTTTTTTCCTATTTGTATGCATGTATAATTGTTTCATTAAAATCTTGTTTCCACTATGAGGGCAGAGTAAGTGTCACAATAAGCACAGGACTCATGGCAACTCTTCCTGGTCGCCTCTGCAATCAATATTATGATGTGGACAGCTGAATTTTTCTCAGTCTTATATAAAGGGATATGAGAGTGAAGCCTTTAGACATCACCCCCCAGTCACACATAAACAGATAAAGGAGAACACATCAGAAACTAACAGCAAACTCACACTAAATGGTGAAATAGTAAGGGCATTTCCATTTACCTAAAGAAGAAGGTCGGGGAAACCCTCAATCATCACTATTATCAACATAGTTCTGGAGATTCTGGTCAATGCAGTACATCCAGGAAATGAAAGAATAAGAGCTATATATATTGGAAAAGAAAACAATTTTAAAAATCATCATTTCCAGATGATTATGTATGCATAACTAGAAAAAACAAAGATAACAATTGAAAACCTATCAGATATATTAAGAAAGGTCAGTAAAAATAATAATTATTGTTTTCTTAAGTATGAAATAACCTGGTAGAAAATATAATCATAAAAGGAAATTCATCCTTCAAAACAACAAAATAATAAATAACTAGGAAGAAATTTAACAAGTAATGAGTATGACCTACTTAAAGAAACATAAAACTTGTTGAAGATCATAAAAGTCAACGTGGATAAAAAGACTCAATTTTTTAAGATGTTGGTTCTCAAATTAAAGTGCAGAATTCATTGCACTTTATGTCACTAAATGTGAACCATTTTGTTCTGTGTATGTTCAACTTGGAACTTGACATATACTTTTTGTATTTGCATGAAGAAAGGTGGAAATTTTTAAAAGTGGTTGGTGGTGGAATATGAATTGCAGGTCACTTTCACATTCTACTTTATACATTTCTGCATTGTTTGCACATTAAAAAATAAGTGTGTATAATGAGAGAGAGAGACAGGTAGAGTGAGAGAGAGAGAGACGCAGAGAGAGAGAGGAAGAGATCGATTTCTATTCAAGAGATGTATCTTTTTTCCTATGTAAGTACTTAGGTTTTTTTACTTTAATTTTTTTAAGTTTATTTATTTATTTTGAGAGAGAGCGCGCACAGGCTGGGGAGAGGCAAAGAGAGAATCCCAAGGAGGCTTTACACCTGTAGTGCAGAGCCCAACATGGGGCTTAAACTCATGAACCACGAGGTTGTGACCTGAGCGGACTGAGCCATTCAGGTTCCCCCTCCCCTTTTTTTTTTTTTTAANAATGAACATCGGCACAGAGGCAGCCAGTTAAGAACACCTACTCTAGTATCAGTAATGACACTAATCAGTATGGCCAGTGAGGAGACTCCCTTGGTCCCCAGCATACATTTGACTGAGGGAGCACCAAAGTGGGTGTGGGCTGTAGGCAGTGACCCTGCAGCAGGACTAGGTTCTCCCTGGGTGCCTGCAGCAAGGAGGCCAGAGGTAAGAGGCCCAGCTGGCTGCACCTCTCAAGCCAGGTGGGAGCAGCAGACAGAGTTAGGAGCAATGTTAACTAAGTCACCATGAATGAAGGCAGCGCAGGCAGACCTGGATGCTTCCTCCAGCCAGCAATCACTTCTTGGAAACCTGCAGCTGCAGGGGTATGTAGGAAGAGCATGGTCTTCTGTGTATCCCTGAGTTATATCTGTGGGATTTTGGGGAGGGAGAGAGAAAGGGAACAACCCAAAGGTGGTTACTCAAATTGGTCACCTGAGTAAAGGTGGCATTTACCATCTTGGTCACCTGTCCATGTGTACTTTTGGAATGATCAACAGAGTCAGTGCCTAACTGTAAGGATGTGAGGCTTTGGAATACTGGAGAGGCAGGAGCACAGCACCTTCCTCCCTCATTTTTTGACAAAGCTGAGAGGATCAGACCATTTCTATACTCCACACACCCTCAGCTGCCTCTGCCTTGGAGGACTAGAATCTCATCGAGGGGCAGCTGTTCAGAACGGCTATCAAATTAAAAGAGGCTCACACAGCAGTTAGCCAAGACTGTGGGATTTCTTTCTTTAATCAAACAAGACAAGATTGTGTTGCTTTTTTTAACCAAATTGTAAGGTTATCCAAAAATAGAGAAAGTAGATCATTTACATTAAATAGCCAAAATTAGATGACTACATACTAAATCTCTTTGTGGACAAATTCACAGATTGTAGCAAAAAATTGTTTTCAATTTTAAAACAAGTTAATGTGTTTTGAAAGCTGTTATTTGGCTATAANAAATAAATATAATGTAATTAATGAGGCCTTTTGGGTTTTCCCTCCCTCTTAAATTTTTCTCCACTCCAATAAAAATAGCATCATTTCATCTTCTCAATATAAAAGTAATCTATTATTGGTTTTAAAGAATGGGACAGGAAAGTTTAGGAAAGTAAGACATTCCCACTATGCATGTTCTTTTCTGAAATCTTTCCTCCCATTTCATATAGGGGTGCAGGGAAAAGCCCTTAATGACTGGAGGTGGGGGAAGGTGAGAGAATGCGAGAAGCAGTTGGAGAGGGAGTAGAGAAGGAAAAAGAACTATTCCTCAACGAGGGGCGGGGGGGAACAATGGACAGGGGAACAGATGCAGTTTCTGCCATT
>NW_027532160.1:271458-281867 GCF_008692635.1 Crocuta crocuta
GTTTGCCGACGTCCTTCTAATCCTGGTCCTGGGTTGTCCGGTTACCAGCTCCCTATTGCCTTAAGGGCGGTCGGGCCGGTAGCCTGGGAAGGAGGAGGAAGTAATTCCCTGGATCCCAGCAGGTCTGTGTGTGGATGGGAGCAGCCTGGGGGGAAACCTGCGGTGTGGGTAGCGGAGGGTGGAGACAAACCCGGCTTTCTCAACACCCTTGCACTGTCCCTGGCCCTTCCAAGAACAGAAATGGTGGGCTTTGGGGGCCGGATCCCAGGCCAGGAGGGAGGAAATTTGAAAACTTTGGCATCAAGGGCCTTGAATCGGGAAGGGCAGATATTAAGATTCTAGTCCTGTGTGCATCCATCTACCAAGCCAGAATCTTGAGGCTGTGCGTCCGTCATTCCCCATGTCTTTCAGTAGGGCGCTGTATACCACCCAGAGCAACATCCAGAGCAAAAGAATAAAGAATCTGCTCCGAATCCCTGCAGGTCAGTGTAAAGGTGGGATCGCCCCGCGGCCCCAGGAAGGGTGGGGGATGGTTGAGGTCCTTGCCTTAACTTGGGCCCATTTCTGACTCCAGCTACCTTCTTGTTATTTTATGTAGGAAAAGGGATGTGACGGCGCCTACAGGGAAAATGGCTGTCGTTGGGGGTTGAAGTGCATTGGGGAGGGGGATCTTTTGCTCCTCTGCTTTTCCATACACCCTTGCCCGCCTCCTCCTTTTTCAGTTGTTCGAAAGGGGTGTGCTTTTTTTGCTGGGAAAATGGCCGACCGCTTAGGGTGGATGCTGTGGGAGTGGGTGAGTGGACACTGGGCTTAAAGAGGGCTGATGTCAGTGGAGTCCTACTCCACTGTAGGGGTAAAGGATTAGAGACCAAAACATGAAATCCATTTGACAACCAGGGTCCTGAATTTGGAAAAGCTGGTATTGAGACTCTCTGAAGTGCTGTTCTGTCCACCAGCCATCTGCCTCTGCCGTGTGGCTTGTCTGTCTGTGGACACACTTTAGGGCCAATTTAACCGTAGAAACAGGAAGAAGAGGACAATTGTTCAGAAAAAGTAGGTCAAAGTGAGGGTGGTGGCAATATTTGGGACTCCAGGGGTGGAGAACTGTGGAGACTGCAAACCCCAGTGGCCTCATACCTCCTCCACACACTCCCTCCTTTCCTCCTCTTTATACCATTTTGGAGCTTTCAAAACGAAGTGCTCTGCAGGTATTAGAAAAAGAAGGAAGTGGCTGGGGGGGGTGTCATGGGAATCCTGAAGTGGGGGTGGAGAAGATCTTGCTNTCAGTCCCAGAGTTCTCAGTCCTTAGGTTTGGTGGGGGAGACAGAAACTGAGATGAGAGAGGAAGGAAATTGCTCCAGACCAGTGGAAGTTGGTATAATGGGTGAAGGGAGGAGTGTCCTGGAACCTTGGAGATGCGGGGGATGCGAGGGAAGGGCAAGCTCCAAAACTTTGTTCATTTTGTGTCTGTTCATATTCCAGACAATCTCTTCACCACCATTTGATTTGTTACAGGGAAAGGGCTGTGAGGTCAACTTTGAAGGAAGCAACTTACCCGGGTGGGGTGAGGATGAGTGGAGGCTTGAAAGAGATAAAGGAGATGGGGAAGGGAGATAATAAATTTCAAAGCTACACCCCTGTGAGGAGTGGAGGGTGATGTTGGGCTACACAGAGCAAGGGCCAGAGATTCAGGAAAGGGATGTGTGTCCCTTCCAGGGTGAGGTCCTTCTGCCCCTTGATCATTCAGCATCCTCCTCCCCACCTGTTTGTATGCACGTTTACAGGACACAGTGGACTTCCAGGCAAGGAGGAGAAGGAAGAAAGTGCCTAAACATGTGTGGGTGAATGTGGGGGCACTAATACACCCAGGACATCTGGGGTAGGGGAGGTAGGGAAATAATTAGGTACCTTAAATTTAACATCATGGAGTGGGAGGTTGGAGAATCTGGACGTGGGGAAATTTTTCAAAATTACCTCCCACACAGAGGAAAGGAATCAGTAGTCCAACCCTGATTCACTGTCATGTCCCCATATGTTTGTCGGTCTGTAGTTCAGTCTGTCTGCATGCAAAGGCACAAAAAGGGGGACTGACGCTTTAAATCTTTCCTTCATTCCTAGGTTCCACTGTATCTGTAGCTGCAGCAGGGCTTGCCAGCTATAGCTGAAGACTCCACCCCCAACATAGGAGCACCTCTCTAGGCCAGAGCAATCTGACTCCACCCTGGTTAAGAATTCGGTTCACACATTGTCCCCAGAATGGGCCGTACTCGGGAAGCCGGCTGCGTGGCCGCTGGTGTGGTGATTGGGGCTGGCGCCTGCTACTGTGTATATAGACTGACCTGGGGAAGAGATGATAATGAGAAAATCTGGGACGATGATGATGAAGACGACAAGGAGGAATCTAGTGATATTGTGGAGACTAGGGTTGAAATTGGGAAAGGAGCTAAACCTAATGCTGTGGTGGACGCTGGAGCTAGGCTTCAGAGTGATTCAAAGGTGAAGTCTGAGATGGCTGTGGTACTTGAGAGTGGTTCAGATGTAAAAGCAGAGGTCCACTTGGGGCCCCAGAGTGGAGGTGGCCTAGAGGCCAAGGCCAAAGCCCTTTTCAGCACCCTGAAAGAACAGGCAAGTGCAAAGGCAGGCAGAGGAGCCAGGTTGGGTACCATCTCTGGGAACAGGACCCTTGCACCCAGTTTACCCTGCCCAGGAGGCAGGGGTGGAGGCTGCCACCCCACCAGGAGTGGCTCTAAGGCTGGGAGTAGGGCAAGTGGAAAAACCAAAGGAAGAACCCGAGGTAAGAGCACCAGGACTCCAGCTACAGCATGGCCTGTTCGCAGAGGCAAGTTCAACTTTCCCTATAAAATTGATGATATTCTGGGTGGTCCAGACCTTCAAAAGGTTCTTAACATCCTGGAAAGGTCAAATGATCCTTTTATTCAAGAAATAGCCTTGGTCACTCTGGGTAACAATGCAGCGTATTCTTTTAACCAAAATGCCATTCGTGAGTTGGGTGGTCTTCCAATTATTGCAAAACTGATAAAAACGAAAGATCCTATTATTAGGGAAAAAGCTTACAATGCCCTTAATAACTTGAGTGTAAATGCTGAAAATCAGGGAAAGATTAAGACCTATATCAGTCAAGTGTGTGATGATACCATGATCTGTCGCTTGGACTCAGCTGTGCAGATGGCCGGACTAAGACTGTTAACCAACATGACTGTAACTAATCATTACCAGCATTTGCTTTCCTATTCTTTTCCAGACTTTTTTGCATTGTTATTCCTGGGAAATTACTTCACCAAGATTCAGATTATGAAACTAATTATAAACTTTACTGAAAATCCAGCCATGACAAGAGAGCTCGTCAGTTGTAAAGTACCATCAGAATTGATTTCCCTCTTTAATAAAGAGTGGGACAGAGAGATTCTTCTTAATATCCTTACTCTATTTGAGAATATAAATGACAACATAAAGAGTGAAGGGCTTGCATCATCTAAGAAAGAATTCAGCAGAAGTTCACTTTTTTTCTTATTCAAAGAATCTGGAGTGTGTGTTAAGAAAATCAAGGCATTAGCAAATCACAATGATCTGGTGGTGAAAGTAAAAGTCCTAAAAGTATTGACCAAACTTTAATTGGGTGTATGTCCCCAAACAATATCGAGATAATTTTTTAGTTTGCATTTGGGAACAATTCATTTTGTAAATTCTTTGTTTGCCACTGTGCTTATATGACAAAGAGATCCTTTCAGCTGCTATTTTGGAATAATGAATATCAAGGATCATCAAGAGTGATGCTATTTGTGGTGGTTGGTTTTAGGCTGGACCATTTTAAGAATGCCAAATGAATACTAGAGCTTGTATAAAGAAAGCATTTATTGATTCCATCTTGCTACCTAGGTTGAGATGTTTTTTACTCTTTCCTCTACCTAAATTTACAACAAACTAATCATAAATAAGCTACACTTTTGTATTGGTTTATATTTGTTAATCTTAGACTTGTGTTTCATCAATAAAGTTGTGTGTTTTAACCAGAAAAAAATTATTCTGTTCCTTGAGTTTATAATTTTGAAAGGCAAGATATATTGAGACAAAATTATACTAACAAAACCACGAGCCTGTGAACATGGCCAGACTCTTCCCATCAGTGCAGAAACTTCTGTAGGCAGTGGTGCTCAGGGAAAATTTTACAGAGAAGGGGGACACTTAAGTAAGCTGAGCTTGAAGGATAGGATAAAAATGGGGATTTTTCGAGAACGACTGATGACTTGGGAGACAACTTTTGTGTTCTGTTAAATATTGTCATAGCACAAAGTAGCACTACTGTATTCACTGATGATAAATAAAATAGAATTCGTTCCCCCATAGTTTGGTATCTCTGAAGTGATGATGCATCTTACAGTTGATGGCATCTTAGCATTGTGCCATACTTTTAATTAGAAGTTTTTATTCCCTTTTGTAGCGGTACATACAATAATGATGCATCTACTAATCAAAGGCATCTTAGATCAGTGAAATTCTAGTCAATGAGAAAAATGTAAAAATGTATTTAATACATAAAAGATGTATTTGCTCCATAATAAGTACATCATTTTGTACTGATAGAGGTTCTGCAGTAGTTTAAGTTAGGAAACTGGCAGAGGGCTGAGGGGGATTCATCAGATTCCCCTTACAGAAGAATGTTTAAATCAAGGGAAATGGGTGCTGTTGCATCACTACCACATTCATATTGCAGATTGTGATTTAGAGCCAAAAAAGCAACATTATCAATCATATTAATGTTAATTTAATTTTCTTAATTTTGTGGTTTGATTTAGTTTTATTTTGTGAGATTTTTTTGTTTTAAACTTTTNTTGATAAAATATGCCACTTTGGCATAAGAATTATTTTGAGCTAAAAGCATTTGAAAAAATAGGTATAGGAAGGGAGAAGATAAAAATCTTATGTGAAAATTATCTTCCCTATACCAGGAGGAAAGACATTCTTATCATCAGAAGGAGTTAAGGCTGAGAGATTTCTGTACAAACAGATCTTGCGAAAATAAATTTTATCTTCCTTTAATCTCCCCATATTTTGGCTACTTTTACACAATTCCATCATTTCCTTCAACCTACTATATAAGCACTTGGATTTTGCCACTTGTTTGGATCTTCATTTCCTTATGAGGGTTCCTATGTCATGTAGAACTTATACTAAATAAATTTGTTTGATTTTCTCATTATAATAATTTCAGACAAAACTAGAAACCTTTGTTTTCTCTCTTTTTAAGGATAATATTACTCAAATTTGATCAGCAATGCATTTATCTACAAGACGTATATTATAGAGGAAAAAAGTGGGTGGTACCTAATATTTGGCAGACACTGTTTGGCATTTTATATAGTTGCCACCCCCTCCACTTAAGCTATTCAACAATCTTGTCAAGTAAATATTATTATATTTTTATTGCAGAATAAATGAGACTTGGAGAATATAGGTAAGTTTCCCAAGATCACTCCATCAGTAAGAGGTAGTGTTGGTGGCCTTCCAAACTTGAGCATTTTGTTGCTTTAAATTTTTCAATGTTTATTTATTTTTGAGAGGGAGGGAGGGACAGAGAGAGAGAGAGAGAGAGAGAGAGAGAGTGAATGTGAAAAAGGCTCCAGGCTCTGAGCTGTCAGCACAGAGCCTGATGAGGGACTTGAACCCACAAACTGTGAGATCATGACCTGAGCCAAAGATGGACATTCAACCACCTGAGCCTCCCAGGTGTCCCAGCAATTGGCTGCTTTAAAATCAGTTTCTTTGGAAACAAATGTCTGTATAATGCCTCCATAGATACTTGATACAAAACTCCCCTTGATGAAGACAGAGATGGAGATGATATGCCTTATGTCAAGTCCATAACTTTATAGATAATCACACAGCAAAGTGTAGAAGAAAGAGTAAAGTCTTAGGTGTTGCCAATAGGTGAGGTTCAGATGATAAAGAGAGAAAATATTTATCTTGGTGCTCTTATGTGTCAGGTGGGATGAGTAGTTTGAGTATTGAGCAAATAATAATGACTTTTGATAGTTCAAGTTGAGGTACTGAGTGATTTTATAAAATTAGGTGATACTATAATAGACTTTCAGAGCCTGATTTAAAATCATTCTAATTTTTTCCTAAAAAATATTCATTGGAGATACTTGAGAAAACGGAGGCAATGAGAACACACTTGTTTTCTGACCCAGATGTGTAGTTTGGATATCCAAAAAAAATTCACATCAAGCCATGTTGAATTTGGGGTGCTGAGTGACTTTTATTACTTAACCTCATTTGAAATGTGGGTAAAAATGAGGTTAAGTAATAAAAAGCCACCA
Organism: Crocuta crocuta; assembly: GCF_008692635.1. Taxonomy (NCBI): domain Eukaryota; kingdom Metazoa; phylum Chordata; class Mammalia; order Carnivora; family Hyaenidae; genus Crocuta; species Crocuta crocuta. The sequence continues at coordinate 277,797 of NW_027532160.1, forward strand.
TGTGGCAGGGGCACAGGCCTGACTAGCATCCATCTGCTCTGGCAGATTTCTTCTCCTTCCTTCTCATTCTTTCCCCTCTCCCTTCCTCCTACTTCTATCTTTATTTCCTCCTTCTGGAAGATCACTGGCTGTATATATAGTCTCTGTGTTTCTGTGACCATATAGTTTCCAGGACACCAGGTCACGCAACAGTGGGCATTTAATACAAAATAATAATTGTCATTGCTGTGGTAATGTGGCAACCTAGGGTGAGTGGATGCCAAAAATTTTCTGGAACTCTTGTTGAAGGAGAAGCTAGTCTTAGCGTGGCACAGCCCTATGTGTAGTGCATTACTTTTGCTGTCCCACACCTGGTATTATTTGGAACCCAATTGCCCGGACTTTGGGAAGTGCTGTGTGAGACAGATGTGTGACAGCCTGGTCCAGGCAGGCCACATAGCCAGCCAAGCCACATGTTGATGTCCCGATGCTTTCACATTGGAGGTTGCCACTCTCAATCATTTTGGGAAGGGTACAGCTCTAGCATTGAGGCCGTGATTGTGGCAGATCATGGGGCTAGGGAGGAGGCAGTGTTCTCTCTTTAGAGATGATGGCAGCTCCTGGGAAACTGAGGAAATTAGGAACTCGGAGAATATTTTGGTTTTGTTCTCATCTAATGATTTGAGTAATTTAAGTGGGTCTGTCCTTGTCAAATATGCCCAAAGGTAATTTTATAAAAATGAAGTATAGTTCTCTTATAATTGTCACCCCAAGCATAATATTTCAAGGCTCAGAAGAGTGGTTTTCTTTTTTCAAATTCATGTTTTACTTGTCTTGTCTCAGTAAACATCCCAAGTGTAGGTTTAACAAATTGATGTGGTTCAGGCAAACTGTGCTTATGCTTCTGTTTGGTTAATTTCTCTGCTAAGTTCACCCTGTGGCGTGGACTTTGACAAATGGAGACTACTCAAGAGAGCTAACAGATAAATTATTTTCTATCCCTTCCACTTAGACTGTTCTTAGATGCAGTAATTTTATGTGCCCTTACTTAAGACATGTGATGTAAATAATCAGCCGTGTTTTGTTGAATAGTTCTGTCCAGATGGGTAACTTACTTCCTTGTATTTGCTTTCCCTCTTTCCTTGTTTCAGTTCCCTTTTCTCCTCACACTTTTTTCCTTGTATTATACATCTCAAGGTAAACTTTTGCCCCAAGCCCTGTTTTCTAGTCTTGAGCTAAGAAACTACCCAAACTATTAATTCTGTTTTTAAGAAAATGGGTTTTGTAATATAAGATATTACTACAGTAGCTCAGTGCACCAGGCCTCAAAAGTAGGAAGCAAAAAAAAATGTTTCTACTTAGGAAGAAAATTAACATTTTGAGATAACCAAAAACCTTCCACAAGGCATTCTGTCAGAAAAAGGTAAGTGTTGAGAATAGACACCTACTTCACAATACACACAACTGTATATAACAGAAATATTTAAAAGGAAAGCATTGAATTATGTTTATAAAATTTTTGATGGGAACAAGAGTCTATTTTTAAAACCCATAGGTAGGAAAAACTTTCCTCAGTGTGATCAAATATCTAGAAGCCATAAAGGGAAAATATGAAGGATTTGATCACCTATATGGGGGAAAAGCAGGAGCAACACTAAATGAATTAGATATACCTACTTTGACAGCACCAGCATCTAGCTAGGTCAGCTTGTCTTCATTCACTGAGCACTAAATAATCATCTGATGATAATTTGGTTTCTGATGTAGATTGATCTTAGGGAGAGAATGCTTTGAGCAGCAGACACTAAGAATCTGGTTTACTTGGTAACTTTTTTCTTATTGTAACATAAATCATCATTCCTTTATTTTCAAAAGGAAATGCTACCCCACTTAGTAATATGTTATGCCTTCTGCAAACTTAGAAATGCTCAATAAACAGGGGGCTCTATGCCTAAGCAAAGATCCTGTATTATTATAAATGGTCAACAGGGCTAGAAAGTTACACTAAGCCCAATCTCAATGGTGGACTGAATTATATGTTTATGAACCTGTAAAGATAAAGTTACCCATCCAGTAAGGCTTCCTGCTCTCCCCACCTCCCTTCTCCTTCCACCCAGGCCTATCCCCAAACACACACATTGTCCAAACCATTAGCACAAGGTCTGAAGGAGACCAAATGGACAGGGCCAAGCATGAAAGCATATCATTCTGAAAAATAAATATCTATTATCCTGCTTAATATCACACTTCAGGGCAGAGCTGACTAGGGGCCATTATCCCAGTTTTCTATACCTTAGGATGGCAGCGAGATAGTTCTGGTTTAAAGGGAAGGAAGAGCCACAATTCATAGAAGAAAAAAAAAACCCTTTGGCTTGGGATGTGATGTAAAATGAATGTAGAAAGACAGCATTGAAAATGGTCATCATCATTCTTAGAAAAGCAATTATCATCCCTCCTTATCAGGGAAATACAAATCAAAACCACACTGGGATACTACCTCACGCCAGTCAGAGTGGCTAAAATGAGNCTCCTCAGGAGCAGCTCATTTGATTGTTGGATCATATGGTCCTCATCCTGGGAAAAGCAGGAAACTGATGGCAACAGAAATAGTTTGAATTCTTGGCACACTTCCAGGGTTATTTTCCAGTCCCTCAGTAAATCACTTTCTCCCACAGCTAAACAGTTCCAAGGATGGGATCTCTTAGTATTACTTTTTACAACTGGGTGTGAATCTACATCTCAAAATAAAGCATCTAATTTAAAACAATATAACTTACTCTAAGGATTTGGCTCTGCTAATCTATTCATTTTGTAAGACACTGAAAAGCTGGAAAACACACACAGCCTTCTGTGCTGCGGGCTTGCTCTACAGTGTCTTCGTCAAAACACAGTGAACTTCCATAACTTTGGTTGTAGGTATGACTGGATAACATCTGTAAACGGACTTTAAAAAGCAAGCTGCCAGGGCGCCTGGGTATCTCAATCAGGTAAGTGTGTCCAGCTTCGGCTCAGGTCCTGATCTCACGGTCTGTGGGTTCGGGCCCCATGTCAGGCTGTGTGCTGACAGCTAGCTCAGAGCCTGGAGCCTGCTTCGGATTCTGGGTCTCCCTCCCTCTCTGCCCCTCCCCTGCTCACACTCTGTCTCTCTCTCAAAAATAAACATTAAAAAAATTTTTTTAAAGCAAAAAAAAAAAAGCAATTATCAAAGAACTTATCTAGTCTTCATTTGTCAAAGTTCACCCTTTGGAGCATTAACACTACTGTGTTTCCATGTGTGTAGTTTGGCTAGTTAGTACAGCAATAATCTTTTCTTGTTATGTGACATTATGTTAAGTCATTTCTAAAGCTGTGGCTTGAACAATGGAAATGNTATTTCTTCTGGATTTGAAGTAAGGCAGTTGGCAGAGCCCAGGAATGGCGAGGGGAGACAATTGGGCCAAGTGGAACTTAGATGTTACATACATTGAATTGGGAAATGTGATACTAATAATTGCATTATGAGTTCATTGTGAAGGATGCTAAAGCATCATGAGGTTAGATATAAAAATTCTACAATTGATGGAAAGTAGTCTGGACCAAAAAATCTGAGTCAGTAAGTGAAGTACTCATAATGCCTCCCATATCAGGATATATGACCATAAATGAGTTAATCAGTGCATTTAAGTGTTTTAAAATCTGCTGCCTAATTCTGTTGTCCAAGTTATTACACATTGTCATCTTGCCTTGCAACCAAGGATAGGACATTGATGTTTTAGGAACACAAAACATGCTATTAGATCTTGAAGATGTGAGCAGTACTAATCAAGACATTTTTGCTAGCATCTGCAAAGGAGAGTGACACCCTGTTTGACAAAGTGGGTAAAATGCATTTTTGCACTTTTTAACTTTTTAAAAGTTTTTAGAAAAACATGAAGAAATAAGATAAAGATAAAATGAAATAAGTGTTAAGAGGGAAATTGAGACTGAGACAATTGTTTGAGTTCTTACTGTGGCAATTGATTGATTTGTTATAGTATATTATTTCTTTGCCATACTTCTGGATTGCATTTATTATTATTATATTTAGAATTTTCACATATACATCAGTGGAGA
>NW_027532160.1:281875-286426 GCF_008692635.1 Crocuta crocuta
TTTATTTATTTACATCACCAAGTATTTTTAAGTGGAAGTATCATTGACACACAATGTTACAATCCCATTGACTATATTCCCTACATTGTGCCTTCCATTTCTACAACTTTCATAACTGGAAGCTTGTACCTCCCACCCCTCCTCACCCATTTTGCCCAACCCCTACGCCTCCCCTCTGGCAACCACCAGTTTGTTCTCTTTGTGGCTTCTGCTTTTTTGTTTGTTCATTTGTTTTGTTTTTTTTAGATTCCACATATAAGTGTAATCATATGATATTTTTTAATATGACTTATTTCACTTAGCATAATACCTTCTAGGTCCATCTATATATCAAATTTTGATATTAAGATTGTGTAACTTGATTTTCACTTACAAAGTAGTGTCTTCATAAAGAAGAAAATTATCAATATTTTCCTTCATTTATTTTATTCTTTTTAGAGAAATTATCCCTTGCCATAAGATCATGAAGATTATCTATATTATCTTCTAGCAGGTTTATTGTTTTGCCTTATCTCATTTAGATCTACAATTCACCTGGAATTTATTTTTGTATGTGATGTGTAGTAAGTGTCAAGATTCTATTTTTTCCCCACAAAAGGATATCCAATTGATCCAGCACCATTTCTTGAGAACACTATACTTTTTCTACTACACTACAGTGTCATATTTGTGATAACTTGTTGGCATATAGGTATGGGTCAGTCTTTGTACTTTCTATTTTGTCCATTAGCCTATTTTTGCTTAATGTTTATTTATTTATTTTTGAGAGATAGAGAAAGATATGTAGACAGAGTGGGGGAGGGGCAGAGAAAGAAGGAGACCGAATCCAAGCAGGCTCTGCAGTGCAGAGCCCCAAACGGTGCTCTAACTCACAAACAGCAAGATCATGACCTGTGCTGAAATTAAGAGTCAGAAGCATGGCCAACTGAACCACCCTGATGCCCCTGTGCATTAGTTTATTTGTTTATCCTTGCATCAATTGTGCTTGAATCCTGTCATAATTACTGTAGCTTTATAATGGATCTTAATATTTGGTAGTATGAATCCTCTTTATTGTTCTTTTTCAGAATTCTCTTGGTTATTTTTGGTGGTCTGCATTTCCATATTGATTTTTAAAATAAGATTGCCAATTTATACTCATATTAGTTCAGATTTGTACACATTTTGTTAGAACAACTCCTAAGATATGATGGTCTCTCAATGATATTTTAGATGGCTTTATTTCTATTTTTATTTATTAATTTATTACTATTACTATATTATTTTAGAGAGAGAGAGAGTGCAAGCTGGGGAAAGGGGCAAGGGAGAGAGAGAGAGAAAGATAATCTCAAGCAGGCTACATACTCAGCATGGAGCCCAATGCGGGGCCCAATCCCACAACCATGGGATCATGACTTGAGCTGAAATCAAGAGTCAGACGCTCAACTGACTGAGCCACCCAGGTATCCCAGATGGCTTTGTTTTTAAATTTTCATATTCTAGTTGTTCACTGCTGGTATATGGAAATAGAGATGATTTCTAAAAATATACTGACATTGTATTGAGTGGACTTGTGGAAATTATTTATTAATTTTTACAGTTTATTTAGATTCTTTTGGACTTTCTATGCATGCAATCATTTTGTATGTGAATTATGATTATCTTTTTTTCTAGTTATTGTTCCTTTTATTTTTTCTTCCCTTATTGTACTGTCTAACATCCCCAGTCACATTCACTTTGATAAATAAAAGTGGTAATAGTGGCCATCTTTTTCTTGTGAAATGATCTCAAGTGGAAAGCTCTCAATATTTCAATATTAACTATTATGTTTGTTGTTGTAGATAGTGTTTATCAAATTGTAGAAGTTCCCTTTTACTCTTGGTTTCCTAAAAGTTTTAAATCATGAATGAGGGTTGAATTTTATCAAATGCATCTTCTGCATCCATTGAGACATTTATATAAGTTTTTCCCTCTAATTACAATAATGTCGCAAATTATGTTGATTGATTTTTAAATGTTAATTTAACCTTGTATTTTTAGAAGAAACCCAACTTGATTATATGTATTATCTATTTCGTATATCACTCAATTTGATTTGCTCTTACTTGATTTTAAATTTTTGCATCTATTTTCATAAGAGGGATTAACCTGTAATTTCAGTTTTTGTAACTGTTTTTCAGGTTTGTCACATACTTATGCTTGGATCATAACACAGAGTGGGTAGTGTGATAATTTTATTTGTCAACTCAGCTAGGCCACAGTATCCAGATGTTTGGCCAAACACAAGTCTTGATGTTGCTGTGAAGTTATTCTTCAGATATCATTTAAATCAGTAGACTTTGAGCAAAGCAGATCATTATCCATCATGTGAGTGGGCCTAATTCAATAAGTTGCAAGCCTTGAGAGAAAACAACTGAGGTCCTTGGAGGAAGAGGGAATTCTGCTTCCAGATTGTCTTTTTTTTTTCTTTAGAGAGATAGAGTGCAAGCAGGGTAAGGGCAGAGGGAGAGAGAGAGAGAATCTTAAGCAGGCTCCATGCTCAACATGCGCCCAATACAGGACTCTATCCCATGACCCTGGGACCATGACTTGAGTCAAAATCGAGGGTTGGACCCTCAACCAACTGAGCCACTGAGAAGCCCCCAGGTTTTTTTCAGACTCAAGCTGGGACATCAACCCTTTCCTGAGTCTCTAGCATTCTGGCCCCCACTATAGATTTTAGATCTGACACCTTCCACGATTGCAAGAGCCAATTTCTTTAAATAAATCTCTCTTTCTCTCTGTGTATCTATCTCTATTTCATCTATATCTATATCCATATCTATATATCTATATCTATTACCTATTAGTTTTGTTCTGTGGAGAATCCTGATTGTTTCTCTTTGCAAAAATTTCTATAAAATGAATTTGACTTCTTCTTTAAATATTTGATAAATTTACTGGTGAAGCCACATATATCTGAAGTGTCTTTATGTGGAAAATTGTGGTTATTTTACATTTTTTTCTGATTCAATTTAGAAAATTTGGTATAGCACTAATCAAAATTTGCATCTTTTCTTTTATGTTTATCTTCATATTGTGTGTTTAATATTTGTGGGTTCTATAGCAATGCCTACTTTTTCATGCTTGATGTTGATTTTCCTGATATTGTGCTTCTATTCCTGATATTTTCTATCAGGAAAACCAATATCAGGCATGAAAAAGTAGGCATTGCTACAGAACCCACAAACATTAAACACTCAATATGAAAAAGAAGAAAGTATATAATAAAGATGAGAGTGGAAATTAATAGAAAACAAGCATATGAGAGAGAAGCCAAAAGTTGGTTCTATATAAAATTTTCTCTCATATGCTTGTTTTCTATTAATTTCTGCTCTCATCTTTGTTATTTACTTTCTTCTTTTTCATTTGAGTTTAATTCATTGTCTTTTTTCTAAGATCATTGATTTTTAGCCTTTCTCCTTTACAAACATGCAGTATACAAACTTGGGTTATAAATCTCTTTCTATACACTGCTTTAGTTGCATTCCATAAAATTTTGATAATCTGTATTTTAATTATCATTTAGTTAAAATATGTGTAAATTTACATTCATATTTTTCTTTAATCTATAAGTTATTTAGAAGTGTTTTGATTAATTTCCAATTATCTGAGAATTTTCTGGTTGTCTTTTACTGATTGATTTCTAGTTTAATATCACTGTAGTCAAACAACATACTCTATATCTTTTAAATGTATGTATGTATGTTATTTATTTATTTATTTATTTATTTAAATGTTTTATTTATTTCTAGGAGAGAGAGAGAGAGAGACAGCGTGAGCAAGGGAGGGTCAGAGAGAGAGGGGGTCACAGATTGAAACAGAGCTGGCAGTCAACACAGAGCCCGACGCGGGGCTCGAACCCACAAACCACGAGATCATGACCTAAGCGAAAGTCGGACGCTTAACTGACTAAGCCACCCAGGCACCTCTCTTTTAAATGTATTTAAAAAATCTTTATAATCTAATATTTGATTAATTTCTAAAAATGTCCACTTAAAATAAAAAGTCATGTATATTCTGCAATTTTTCAATGAAATGTTCTTTATATTTATAATTAGAGGGTGCTTAGGTGGCTCAATCTGTTAAGCATCTGACTTCAGCTCAGGTCATGGGCTCACAGTCCATGAGTTTGAGTCCTGCTTCAGGCTCTGTGCTGACAGCTCAGCATCTGGAGCCTGCCTCAGATTCTGTGTCTCCCTCTCTCTCTGCTCCTCTCCTGCTCATTCTCTCCCTCTCAATTTCTCTCAAAAACAAATAAACTTAAAAAATTTATATTTACAATTAGGTTGATCATGTTGTTGAAATTTATATCTTCACTGCTTTTTAAAATATCTGCTTGCTCCATCAATTACTGAGCTAGGTATATTAAATGTCCTATTATGATTGTGAATTGGTCTATTTTACCTTTTAGTCTATCCATTTGGCTTCATTTATTTGAATCTATGTTACAGTTACATCAAAATTTAGAACTGTTCTATCTCCTTGGTTGATTAACCATTTTATCACTATAAAATTCTCTCCTGGTCTCAA
>NW_027532160.1:286548-298192 GCF_008692635.1 Crocuta crocuta
CGCAAGCAATTGTTTTTGTTTTTCTTTTGGTTAGTATTTTTGTCATGTATTTGTTTCCATTCATTTACTTTAGATATTTATGTGTTCCTATACTTAAGTTGAATCTCTTATAAGCAGAATGCATTTGGATATTGGTTTTTGTCCAATGTGACACTCTTATTCTTCTAATTGGAGTCTTTGCTCTATTTATATATTTGTACTTACTCCTCATTTTATTTATGCCATTTATATTTACTTTACTGAAATATTTGTGGTTAAGTTTATAACTTACCATTGTTTCTTTTTGGCTCATCTGTTATATATTTCCTTTTACTTACTTTCTTTTTTTCCTTTGATTAAGCAAATGTTTTTATTATTTCATATTTCCCCCATATTACCTCTTATACAATATTATTTTACCCTTCTTCTATTAGTGATTGTAGATCAGGGGTTAACAAACTTTGGCCAAACATCTGTTTTTGTAGATAAAGATTTATTGGAACACAGCAACATTCATTTGTTTATGTATTGTCTATGAATACATAACTCCATCTTTACAAAGGTGGAATTGAATAATTGGCATACAGATTATATGGCTTGCAGTGCCTAAAATATTGTATGGCCTTTGTTAAAAAGTTTTCAAGGAATGGCCAAGATGGCAGAGTAGCATAGAAGTTTTTTGCCCCTCTCATCTCTGAAATGCAGCTAGATCAATATTAAACTATATTTCACACCCAGAAAACTTATTTGAGGATTAACACAACAATCTGCAAAACTTGAACCACAAAATTCAGCAGTTACATAGCATGGAGAGGTGAAATGAGAGAAAGAGAAGCTGTGGAGGGTAGGGAGCTGTTTTTGCTCGCCAAGAGAGAACAAAGACAGGGGGAAAAGTATAGGAAAAGCACTTCCTCTGAAAGTATCTGGAGAGAAAGATAAAGAGTGGAACATCTGCAAGGGACTGGGCAAGAAAGGGAAAAAGAAGGGAGAAAGGAGAGGTTTTAAATGCCATTAAAACTCTATAAACAGTGGAACACAGAGTCTGAAACTCTGTAGTTCGATATCTTTCAGAGCTCTGATTGGAAGGGCAAATCCCCAGGAGCAGACAACAAGGTACAAGAGGTCCTTAGACCACACTGGGAGGGGTGGTTCTCCTGCTGGGAGGACATTTGGTAGAGGTTATGTGGCCTCCCCACAGGAAAAGGTCCCAGTAGACCCTGGAAAACAGCCACATTTGCTGGTGTTGGAACAAAGATATTAAAGGTGGACCCTGGTGACAGATGTGTGTTGTGATTTACCATAATCCCTGAAAAGCCACTGCTACATGATTGTGCCAACATTTTCTGGGGTGGCCTGGCATCTTGCCACAGCTTCTGGGTATCTGCAGCAGTAGAATTACACACAATTTCTGGGGGCATGCCAGCACCCTGCCATTGTTTGGTGACACCCTCCCCCAGAGGATCTGAGAAGGTCAAAGCTGCGGAGCCCTCAGAAGTGAGGCGTTTGGAAACAGCCCCATCTGAGATAAAACTTGGGGGGGGAGATGTTGCCTGGCAGGCTGAAGGCTTGGTCATAGACAGTGTAGAAGTGGGGCGTGGATGGAAGCTGGAGACAAAGGAGCGGTGTTTGATTTCTGATGGAAGAGGGCATAGAGTTCTACATGCACCACAACGATCCATCCCAGTAAATTAAGCAGCGCCATCTAGTGGAGAATGGAGTTGTAACACCAAGCTCAGTCCAAGTGGGTCAACCGTGCTCTCTAGGAACACCAGAAGTCTTTTTTCCTGCTTAGTTTACAGACTATAAAGTGCTTTATAGTTTGACTTCTAGGGGAAACTGGATGTAATTTCAATCGTATTTCGTTCTGTTCACTGTCCACCTATTCAATTTTTTCTTTTTACTTTCTTTTCACAGTATTGNAAGAAAAAAAATATTTTATTTTAAAAATTTTTAGCATTTATTTATTTTTGAGAGATAGAGCATGAATGGGAGATAGGCAGAGAGAGAGAGAGAGACACAGAATCCTAAACAGGCTCCAGGCTCTGAGCTGTCAACACAGACCCCTATGTGGGGCTCGAACTCATGGGCTGAACCATGAGACCATGACCTGAGCTGAAGTCAGATGTTTAACTAAGTGAGCCACTCAGGCACCCTTATTTTCAGTTTTTATAAAAAAAGACTTAAATTTTTTTCTACTATTTTTTAACTTTCTGTAAATTTTTTAAATTCTATTTTACTTTCATCATTTCATTTTATTCTATTTTATTGTATTTATTTTTTTAAATTTTCAAACGTTTTTCCTCCCCCCCTTTTTTCTTTTTTTCCCCCTTTTTCCTCTATCCTATCAAACTTCTTTCAACAAGCAGAACAAAACACAACTAGGATCTAGCATCCTTTATTTGATACTTTTTGTGTTGTTTTTAATTTTTTAATTTCAATTTTATTTTATTTTATTAATTCTTTTTATTCCTTCAAAAATGATGAAANGATTAGAATACTTTTCTGTGGAGATAAAAGAATTAGTATCTAGTCAAGATAAAATTAAAAATGCTATAACTGAGATGCAAATTCGAGTGCATGCCACAGCAGCAAGGTGGATGAAGCAGAGCAGCAAATCAGAGATATGGAGGACAAACTTATGGAGAATAATGAAGAAAAAAAGAGGGAAACTAAGGCAAAAGAACACAATATAAGAATTAGGGGACTCAGTGATTCATTAAAAAGGAATAACATCTGAATCATAGGGGTCCCAGAAGATGAAGAGAGAGAAAAAGGGGTAGAGGTTTATGTGAGTAAATCATAGTGGAAAACTTTCCTAACCTGGGGAAAGACACAGACATCAAAATCCAGGACGCACAGAGAACTTCCATTAGATTCAACAAAAACCGATGATCAACAAGGCATGTCATAGTCAAATTCAGAAAATACTCAGGCAAGGATAGAATCATGAAAGAAACAAAGGGGAAAAAAGTCCTCAACGTACAAGGGAAGACAGATCAGTTTCACAGCAGTTTCACACCTATCAACAGAAACTTGGGAGGCCAGAAAGGAGTGGCAGGATATATTCAATGTGCTAAATAGGAAACATATGCAGTCAGGAACTCCTTATCCAGCAAGGCTGTCATTCAAAATAGAAGGAGAGATAAAAATTTTCCAGAAAAACAAAACTAAAGGAGTTCATGACCACTAAACCAGCCCTGCAAGAAATTTTAAGGGGGACTCTCTAAGGGGAGAAAAAACGAAACAAAACAAAAAAGACCAAAAGCAACAAAGACTTGAAAGGCCCAGAGAACACCACCAGAAACTCCAACTCTAGAGGCAACATAATGGCAATTAAGTCATATCTTTCAGTACTCACTCTAAATGTCAGTGGACTAAACACTCCAATCAAAAGACATAGAGTTACAGAATGGATAAGAAAAAAAGACCCATCTATATGCTGTTTACAGGAGACCCACTTTAGACCTAAAGACACCTTCAGATTGAAAGTAANAAATAGGAAACATATGCAGTCAGGAACTCCTTATCCAGCAAGGCTGTCATTCAAAATAGAAGGAGAGATAAAAATTTTCCAGAAAAACAAAACTAAAGGAGTTCATGACCACTAAACCAGCCCTGCAAGAAATTTTAAGGGGGACTCTCTAAGGGGAGAAAAAACGAAACAAAACAAAAAAGACCAAAAGCAACAAAGACTTGAAAGGCCCAGAGAACACCACCAGAAACTCCAACTCTAGAGGCAACATAATGGCAATTAAGTCATATCTTTCAGTACTCACTCTAAATGTCAGTGGACTAAACACTCCAATCAAAAGACATAGAGTTACAGAATGGATAAGAAAAAAAGACCCATCTATATGCTGTTTACAGGAGACCCACTTTAGACCTAAAGACACCTTCAGATTGAAAGTAAGGGGACGGAAAACCATCTATCATGCTAATGGTCAACAAAAGAAAGCTGGAGTAGCCATACTTATATCAGACAATCTAGACTTTAAAATGAAGACTGTAACAAGAGATGAAGAAAGGCACTATATCATAATTAAGGGGTCTATCCACAAAGAAGATCTAACAATTGTAAACATTTATGCTCCAAACGTGTCACTCCCAAATATATGAAACAATTAATCACAAACATACAGAAACTCATTGATAATAGTACCATATTAAGTGAGGGACTTCAATACCTCACTTACAGCAATTGACAGATAATCTAAACATAAAATCAACAAGGTAACAATAGCTTTGAATGACACACCAGACCAGGTGGGATATCTTCAGAACATTTCATCCTAAAGCAGTAGAATACACATTCTTTTCTAGTGCATATGGGACATTCTCCAGGATAGATCACATACTAGGACACAAATCAGACCTCAACAAGTACAAAAAAATCGAGATCATACAGTGCATATTTTCAGACTACAATGCTATGTAACTTGAAATTATCCAGAGGAAAAAATTTGGAAAGACAACAAATACTTGGAGACTAAAGAACATGCTGCTAAAGAATTAATGGGTTAACCAAGAAGTTAAAGAGAAAATTTAAAAGTACATAGAAGCCAGTGAAAATGGTAACACCACAGCCCAAAATCTCTGAGACGAAGTGAAGGGGGCCATAAGGGGGAAGTATATAGCAATCCAGGCCTTCCTGAAGAAGAAAGAAAGGTCTCAGATACACAACATAACCTTACACCTTAAAGAGCTGGAAAAAGAACAGCAAATAAAACCCCAAACCAGGAGAAGACAGGAAATAATAAAGTTTAGAGTAGAAATCAATGCTATCGAAACCAAAAATAGAAAAAAAAAAAAGCAGAATAGATCGATGGAATCAGAAGTTGATTCTTCAAACGAATTAACAAAATTGATAAACTCTTAGCTAGTTTGATCAAAAAGAAAAAGGAAAGGACCCAAATAAATAAAATCAAGGATGAAAGAGGAGAGATCACAAGCAACACTGCAGAAATACAAACAATAGTAAGAGAATATTATGAGCAATTATGTAGCAATAAATTGGGCAATCTGGAAGAAATGGACAAATTCATAGAACATATAAATAACCAAACCTGAAACAGGAAGAGATAGAAAATTTGAACAGACCAATAACTAGTTATGAAATTGAATCAGCATTCAAGAATCTCCCAGAAAACAAGAGTCTGGGCCTGTATGGCTTTCCAGGGGTATTCTACCAAACATTTAAAGAAGAGTTAACACCTATTCCTTTGAATCTGTTCAAAAAAATAGAAATGGAAAGAAAACTTCCAAACTCATTTTACAAGACTAGCATAAACCCTAATTCCAAAACCAGACCCCACTAAAGAGAATTACAGACCAATTTCCCTGATGATCATGGTTGCAAAATTTCTCCAAAAAATACTAGCCAGACAGATCCATCAATACATTAAAAGAATTATTCACCACAACCAAGTGGGTTTATACCTGGGATGCAGGGCTGGTTCGATATCCACAAAACAATCAATGTAATATATCACATCGATTTAAAAAAAAAAAAGGACAAGAACCATATGATCCTCTCAATAGATGCAGGGAAAGCCTTTGACAAAATTCAGCATTCGTTCTTGATAAAACAAAACAAAACAAAACAAAAAAACCTCCAGGAAGTAGGGATAGAAGGATTATACCTCAAGATAATAAGAGCCATTATATGATAGACCCACTGCTAATATCTTCCTCAATGGAGAAAAACTGAGAGTTTTCTCCCTAAGGCCAGGAACATGACAAGGATGTCGATTCTCACCACTGTTATTCAACATAATATTGGAAGTCCTAGGCCTCAGCAATCAGACAACACAAAGGACTAAAAAGCATCCAAATAGGCAAGGAGCAAGTCAAACTTTCACTCTTTGCAGATGACATGATACTCTATGTGGAAAACCCAAAAGATTCCACTAAAAAACTACTAGAACTGATCTATCATTTCAGCAAAGTCATAGGATATAAAATCAATGCACAGAAATCGGTTGCATTCCTATACACCAATAATGAAGCAACAGAAAGAAAAATCAAGGAATCAATCCCATTTACATTTGCACCAACAACCATAAAATACCAAGGAATAAATCTAACCAAAGAGGTGAAAAATCTATATTCTGAAAACTGCAGAAAGCTTATGAGTGAAATTGAAAAAGTCAGAAAAAAAACAAATGGGAAAATATTGCATGCTCATGGATTAGAAAGAATAAATATTGTTAAAATGTTGATACTAACCAAAGCAATCGACATATTCAATGCAATCCCTATCAAAATAACACCAGCATTCTTCACAGAGCTACAACAAACAATTCTAAAATTTGTATAGAACCAGAAAGACCTCAAATAGCCAAAGCAATCCTTAAAAAGAAAACCAAAGCTGGAGGCATCACAATCTCTATGGGGGATAAGTTTAGGGATTCCCTGAACTTGCACTGATGAGTTAACAAGGCATAAAGAATTAGAAACCCATAGAATGAACACACCCAAGTTCGGGTAAACAAGATTAGGTAAATGAGGCAAAGGTCCTCAGTATAGGATAAATGGGGCAAAGGCCCACAGTATAGGACAAGCAAGGCAAAGACCTCCAATATAGGACAAGAGGGGTAAAGGTCCCCAGTTAAGGACAAAGGTATAGGAATAGGGAATCTCAGGATGAAAACATCCAAGATGAGGTAAGCAAGCTTAGGTATTCAGGGCAGAAATGCCCCCCAACTTAGTACAATAGCAGACAGTTGCTTTCACAGGAAGGAAGGACCAAATTAGGTGAACAGGTAAACAAGGCTATAGACCGATGCGGGCGATGTTACCCAGAGTGGAGCAAATTAGCAAAAGAAAGGTGCCTTGTTGACCTCGAAATAGCATGCTCTGACTTTCTTGTCCCCTAGACCAGTTCAGGTAAACAGAGGTGGTGCCTCATGTTTGCTGTAAACTACCTTCAACCCAGCACCAGAATCTTGTTTTGTATTGAACCAAACCCCTAACACCGCAAACCTCCAAAACCCCCCTTTTCCCCACGCCCATGATTTAATGTTCACAGTTTCATTTTCTCTCTGTGCACGTCCATCACACTAGTTAGCCCTCTGATCCTAATAAAAATAGAGCAAAGACCCTTGCTGATCCTAATAAAGCTTTCTGTTAGCCTTCTGATCCTAATAAAAATGGAGCGAGGACCCTTCTGATCCTGGACATTAGCCTCTCCTTCATTTTAAATCCTGCATCCTGCTTTCTTGCTGGACAAGAGAGAAATCCAGACCCAGAATCTATGACAAATCCTCAACTTTACGATGTATTACAAAGCTGTAATCATCAAGTCAGTATGGTTCTGGCATAAAAACAGACACTCAGATTAGTGGATCTGAGGCCAACTCAAATGTGTGGCCAACTAATCTTTGACGACGCAGGAAAGAATATCCAGTGGAATAAAGAAAGTCTCTTCAGCAAATGGTGCTGGGAAAACTAGACAGAGACATGGAAAAAAATGAACCTGGACTACTTTCTTACACCATACACAAAAATAAACTCAAAATGGATGAAAGATCTAAATGTAAGACAGGAAGTCATTGAAAGCCTAGAGGAGAAAGGAGGCAAAAACCTCTTTGACCTCAGCCACAGCAGCTTGTTACTCAACACCTCTCCAGAGGCAAGGGAAATAAAAGCAAAACTGAACTATTGAGATGTCATCAAAATAAAAACTTCTGCACAGTGAAGGAAGCAATCAGCAAAACTAAAAGGCAACCGATGAAATGGGAGAAGATATTTGCAAATGACATATCAGATAAAGGGTTAGTATCCAAAATCTATGAAGAACTTATCAAACTCAACACCCAAAAAATTAAATAATCCAGTGAAGAAATGGGTAAAAGACATGAACAGACACTTCTCCAAAGAAGACATTCAGATGGCTAACAGACACATGAAAAATGCTCAACATCACTCATCATCAGGGAAATACAAATTAAAACCACAATTACATACCTCCTCACACCAGTCAGAATGGCTAACATTAACAACTCAGGCAATAATAGATGTTGGTGAGGATGCAGAAAAAGAGGATCTCTTTTGCACTGGTTGTGGGAATGCAAACTGGTGCAGCCACCTTGGAAAACAGTATAAGGATTCCTTAAAAAATTAAAAATAGAACTACCTTGTGACCCAGCAATTGCACTACTATTTAACCAAGGGATACAGGTGTGCTGTTTCAAAGGGGCACATGCATCCCAATATTTATAGCAGCACTATCGACAATAGCCAAAGTATGGATAAAGCCTAAATATCCATCAATGTATGAATGGATCAAGAAGATGTGGGGGCGCCTGGGTGGCTTAGTCGGTTGGGCGTCCGACTTTCGCTTAGGTCATGATCTCGCGGTTAGTGGGTTCGAGCCCCGCGTCGGGGTCTGTGCTGACTGCCAGCTCAGAGCCTGGAGGCTGTTTCAGTCTGTGACTCCCTCTCTCTCTGACCCTCCCCTTGCTCACGCTGTCTTTCTCTCTCTCTCCCAGAAATAAATAAAAATCTTAAAAAAAAAAAGATGTGGTACACATACACACACACACATATACATACACATATTTATATGTATATATATGTGCATATACATGTATACACATATGTATTTGTGCATATATATAATGTATTGTATTTTATTATTATATTATATTATTTTTTATTATAATATTGTATATATTATATGTATGTATATAATGTATTACTCCACAATCATAAAGAATGAAATCTTGCCATTTGCAATTACATGGATGGAACTAGAGGATATTATGCTAAACTAAATTAGTTAGTCAGAGAAAGTCAAATATACGATTTCACTCATATGAGGAATTTAAAATACAATAAAGATGAACATAAGGGAAGGGAAGCAAAAATAATATAAAAACAAGGAGGGGGACAAAGCATAAGACACTTTTAAATACAGAGAACAAACTGAGGGTTGCTGGAGGTGTTGCCTGTGGGGGGATGGGCTAAATGGGTAAGGGGCATTAAAGAAGACAGTTGTTTGGATTAGCACTGGGTGTTATACTTAGGGGTTGAACCACTCCTGAAATCATTATTGCACTATATGCTTACTAACTTAGATGTAAATTTTTAAAAAATTACGTTTTCCAACTCCTAACATGGAGTATATAACTTGTACCCTTGATTTATTAGAACATAATTTAAATTATTACTTTTAACACTTTCCAAGTGTTAAAAAAATCATAGAATGCTTTAACACAGTTTATTTCTTTCTTTTTGGATTATTTTTGTCACATATTTTAATTTTACGTATATTTTAAATATCAAGAGAATGATTTTAATACGTAGTCATTTAGATTAACTTCATATTTGTCTTTTGCATTACTTTTCATTTCTTACATTCTTACATTTCTGCCTCTTTTTTTAGGTATTGTTTTTTTTCTGACAAAATTTCCTAAATTTTGTTTGTTTGAAAATATCTTTACTTCATCCTGAGCTTTGAAGGTTATTTTTTGTTGAATAAAATTTTTTTTTTATTTCTAGGAGAGAGAGAGAGAGACAGCGTGAGCAGGGGAGGGTCAGAGAGAGAGGGAGTCACAGACTGAAACAGGCTCCAGGCTCTGAGCTGGCAGTCAGCACGGACCCCGACGCGGGGCTCGAACCCACGAACCGCGAGATCATGACCTAAGCGAAAGTCGCACGCTTAATCGACTAAGCCACCCAGGCGCCCCTGAATAAAACTTTTTGTATTGGTAGTTAATGTTCTTTCAGTACTTAAATATATCATTTTGTTATCATTTTGCATCCACAGTTTCTGTTGAGAAATCAGCTGTCAGTCTTACCATTGTAGCTTTGACATTAATGTGTAATTTTTCTGGTTGCCTTTAAGATTTTCTCTTTGCTTTTGATTTTTAATAATTTTCCCTTGCTATTTCCAGATTTGTTTTATTTTTATTGGTCCTGNTTTCGTGCATTGATGTGTGTGTGTGTGTGTGTGTGTGTGTGTGTGCGTGCACGCAAATAGTGTTTCTTACACATACATCTTCTCTTACTCCTCTGAGAATCCAATAATACATATGTTAGACTTTACCATTCTACATATACCCCTTATGGTCTTTCTGTGTTTTTTTCTCTTTGTCTCTCTTGCTTCATTCTATATTTTCTATGGATCTATTTTTTAGATCCCTAATTCCTTCTTTGAACACTTTCCAATTTGCCATTAACCCCATCAATTGCATTCATTTCAATTATTATATATGTATACTGATTAGTAGACTTTATTTTTAGAACAGTTTTAGATTTTTGGAAAAATTGAGCAGATAGTACCAAGAGATTCCATATAGTCCTTCGCCTGCCACTTTCCCTTATTATTAACCTCTTGCATTAGTGTGGTACATTTGTTACAATTGATTAATATTTATACATCAATATTAACTAAAATCCATAGTTTACATAATGTTCACTCTGTATATTGTAGAATCTATCGGTTTGACAAAAGTATAATGTCTTGTCAAGAATCCTCTATCCAGCAAGCCTGCCATTCAGAATAGAAGGAGAGATCAAAGTCTTTCCAAATAAACAAAAATTGAAAGAATTTGTCACCACTAAGCCAGCCCTACAAGAAATCCTGAGGGGGACTCTCTGAGGGAAGTGTTGCAAGGAACGCAAGATACCAGAGACCCGACCACAAGTATGAATCCCGCACAGGACACAATGACTCTAAACCCACATATTTCAATAATAACACTGAATGTAAATGGGCTGAATGCTCCAATCAAAAGACATAGGGTAGCAGAATGGATAAAAAAACAAAATCCATCTATTTGTTGTCTACAAGAAACGCATTTTAGACTGGAAGATACCTTCAGATTAAATTAAGGGGATGGAGAAATATATATCTTGTTATGGGAAGTCAAAAGAAAGTTGGAGTAGCTATACTTATATCAGACAAACTGGACTTTAAATTAAAGACAATAACAAGGGATGGAAAAGGGCATTATATAATAATTACAGGGTCTATCCATCAGGAAGAACTAATAATCATAAATGTCTACGCACCGAATATGGGAGCACCTAAATATTTAAAATAATCACAAACAGAAATAATCTTANAAATAAAATTTCTGATGAGAAATAAAGATGTATCCTTTGTGAACAGCATCTATCTGGATTTTGTTATTGTTATCCAATATTTCAATATTTATGTTTGATTTGAAGCATTTATTCTGTTTTAATTTAATGTAATTTCTGATACATTTAGAGTTTAATCTCTTAACTTATTCAGTGATTTCTATTTTACTTGCCNTTTTTCTTATCTTCTTTTGGATTTATTCACTTTTTTATTATTCCTCTTTCCTCTACTAGCTTGATATTTGTACTAATTTACTATTGTTTAGCAATTACCGTATACATTACAACATGCATTCTTGATTTTTCAAAGTTTGCTATGAATCAATCCTTTTATCCTTTTCTCGGAGAACTCACAGGATTTATGAAACCAACTCCACTTACCCTCATCTAAATTTATATGGTATTGTCATGCATTCCAAGTTTATATATGTTTCCAACTTATTTCTCTTTATATTTCAATATTTTAAGAATTCTTACAATTGTTTCATACAGTCAAGACTCACATATTTACATTTTCCTTTCTACTTCTTTTCTTCCTGCTTTGTAGGAAGATAAATTTCCATTACGCGTGAAGAAT
>NW_027532160.1:298249-298509 GCF_008692635.1 Crocuta crocuta
GCGTGAAGAATAACATTTAGTATTTCTTCTAGAATGAATTTGATATATGTATATCATGAGTCACATGCCCCAGTGACAGAGCCAGCCAGGCATACTTGAATTTGCTACTGATATATGTATTTTTGTCTGAGAACGTCTTTATTTCACTTATACTGGTAAAGGGTATTGTCTTTGGGAATATAAATCTAAATTGACATTAATCTCTTTTCTGCCCTTTAATAATATTCTTCTATAGTCTTTCTCTAATTTTTCCTGTTGAG
>NW_027532160.1:298551-302255 GCF_008692635.1 Crocuta crocuta
GCTATCTGTCTAATTTTTGCTCCTTTGAAGGTGATCTAAGGTTTTTATTTTATGGCTGTTTTGAGATATTTTCCTTGTCTTTGGTTTTCAGTAGTTTTACTATAATATGAATACGTGTGATTTTCTAAAATTGATCTTGCTTCAGATTTGAAAGGATTCTTAAGTGTGGCTTGATGTTTTGCAAAGTTAAGAAAATACTGAACAATTATTTCTTCCCATATTCTGCTTCATTCATTCTCTCCTTTCTTCTTTTTTTTTTTTTTTTAAATTTTTTTTAATGTTTTATTTATTTCTAGGAGGGAGAGAGAGAGACAGNTTCATTCTGGATAGATGGGATTCATTCTAGTTTCTTTCAACTTACCTTCCTGTCCAATAACTTCTTTTTTTAGTTCTTAAGATTTTTAATTTTTCATTTCTAGAATTTATGTTTTATACTCTTTTATAGCTACCATTTATCTTCAGAAATTCTCTGTATTGTCCTTTATCTCCTTTCTAAAAAGTTTATATATTTATTTTGAGAGAGAGAGAGAGCACACACGCAAGTGAGCACCTGTGCATGAGCAGGGAAGGGGCAGAGAGAGAGGAAGAAAGAGAGAATCCCAAGCAGGCTCTGCACCATCAGCCAGGGCTCGACCTGAGGCACCATCTCACCAACCATGAGGTCATGACCTGAATCGAAACCAAGAGTCAGAAGCTCAACTGAGTCAGCCACCCAGGTACCCCTGTCCTTTATCTCCTTAAACATAGTAAGCATATGTATTTAAAATCTATGTCTGATAACTCTAAATCTGAGGCCCCAATGAGTCTTTTTCTATTGTCTATCATTTCTGATGATTTCTGTTAATTTCGTCTTGTCTTCTTGTGTACTTTTTCTATTGTGTACCAGATATTGTATTTTATACAACTTCAGCAATAATTTGAGGATGACATTGTTTTCCACCAAAGAAAATTTGTATTTGCACTGTTAGGCATCTAGGAGCATTAGCACTCTGGATACTTTATTCTAATTTCCAGTGATTGAGATTATTCAAAATTAAACTGATATTTTTGTGATATCCTGTCTACCTTTTGTTCATTCTGACTCTGAAGTGCAGCTTTTTCAGTATCGCAATCCAAAGACATTGGGCTTCATCAGGTACAATTCTTGGCACAATTCTGATTCTAATATTTTTCTCCCTAGCCTCCAAAGGCTGTACAAAATTCTGCATAACTTCTCTCAACAGTCCCCTCAATAACTGTATATGCTCATTTGGGAAAAATGGCTCTAACATTAAGCTCAACTTCTCCCAATCTCCTTTTGAACCAATTAGTCTTCACTATCTTGTTAGTCCTCTAGTGTCTTCAGAGAAGTTTAAAAATATGTTTTGTCTTGTTTACCCAGATTAGCAGAAGGATTGGTTTCATTTACTCATCTCCCATTTTTATAATTCACCATTGAGGCCTTTTGGTAAATTTTTGTTAAAGTATACCATATAGACAGCAAAGTATACAAATCCTGAGTGTTCATCTCAATGAATTTTCATAAAACAAGCAAGAAACAAAACATTAACAGCATAGTGGAAGCTTCCTTCATCCCCCATCCAGTCTATAATGCATCCCAAGGGTAACCACCATTCAGATTTCTAACACCATAGACTAATTTTGTATGTGTGCTTTAAATTTTATGTAAATACAATCACACAGTATATATTCTTTTCTGTTATTTTGCTAACATAGTCTGTGAGATTATTCCATATTGTTGCATGTATGATATTCATTGTTATTTTTGAATATACTATATTTTATTTATCCATTCTACTGTTGATGGATATTTGGAATATTTCCTGTTTGGGACTATTACAAATAAAGTTGCTATAAACATTCCTATATGTGTCTTTTGGTTAACATATGCATGCATTTCTGTTGTGTGTAAGGTTATAATTTTACATATTTTTGGACTGAAGACAAAATTAAGATTTGGATCCTGGAGTGTAGCAAACTCAGCAAGATAAGTACTACTTTGTGGGGCCTGTCTGGAAAGCCAGGTGGTCTTGTCCAAGAGACACATCTGTTCATCTCTATGTCCCATTGACCTTAACAGCTGACATTGCAGCTAGAATGTGTTTTGTCTTAAATCTTATCCTAAGAAATAACCAGTGGTGACATTT
Organism: Crocuta crocuta; assembly: GCF_008692635.1. Lineage (NCBI taxonomy): Eukaryota > Metazoa > Chordata > Mammalia > Carnivora > Hyaenidae > Crocuta > Crocuta crocuta. Next base: position 300,699 of record NW_027532160.1, read on the forward strand.
TGGCAAAAGTCAGTGCAGAAAGCTCCCTAAATATGTAAAATGATGTACAAATATTTTTTTAAATCTAGTAGTTCCAAGAAAAATGAACAGAAGCAATAAATAATTATTTCAAACCTCTCTTTCATGGGAAATCTGCTTTCTCCTGGATCTGAGATAGATGATGGATACTAGTTGCTGAGCTTTTTCAGCATCACAGATGGGGAATGTGAGCAGAGGGGACATGAAGAGATGGACCACTGCTTTGTATTCTAGAAGAAGACAGAAAATATAAAGAGAAATAGTTGCTCCAGGAGAAGACAGATTTCTTTCTTGGAAAGTAGAAAAGGCAATCTTTAACAAAATGGAAATGAATTTTCTTTTGTCTTTTAAGAGTGACAAAAAAATGGATAACAGGTCTGGTGTGCTAGGGGAAGAGAGACAAGTGAGCACACTCTTGAATCACTGCTCATGGAAAGGGAGCTTGTGGACCATGGCTTATTGGTGATGTGTATCTCAGGTGACAAGGAATTGTGAAAAGGTGGTCTTTTTGGTCCAGCCATCAACTCCCTGTTGACTTTAGAGATGTGTTTGTAGTTGAGTGAAGAAGGAAGAAACTTCTCTGGTTGTATGCAAGTTGGTGTGAGAATGGGCATTACCTGGGGAGTTTTGAGGTCAGGGTGGGCGTGGGGGCAGAGACCTGAAGGGGCAGAGTCATGTTTCCTACACTACCCAGGCTACTCACTAGCTCATTTTTATTGTCTAAATGGTGCATGGTGTCAGAGGGAGAGCTGATGCTGGGATATAGGAGTGAAAAGTGAGAATTATTTGACAGAGTCCTGAATCAGTAAAAGGTAGGAATTACGGTTTATCATCCAGAACTAAATGTTCACCAACCACTATCTTTTGGTTTCCTTGTTTGTAAGAGGCAACACAACCCAAGGGAAAGGAAGAGAAAGAGTATTGTATGATATTTAGTACAAACCAAAACTAGTAGAAACTTGTTTCTTAAAGGAAATATGGGGCCTAAACAAGCCACAAGGGGGTGGTAGAGGCAAGCTCGCAAACAGAGCCCACTTTTCCACTTCAATCTTGTCTTCAGAAAAGCAATACTTAATCCCAATCTTGTTTGGCTCTGAGGGAAGCAGCGACAAAATCTGTGGGCAGAAATGAGGGAGAAAACACAAAATTGGGCATATGAGGGGAGAGAGCAAGGTCAAGAGAGTGTCAAGGAAATGGAAAAAGTAAAAATGGGGGTGGGTGGGTGATGAAAGTGTCTGGAGCACAGGGTGCAGGGAGTGCCCGAGTCCTAAATAGGTGACATTTGAAACTAGATTTTTCACCCCGGAATAGAGGGATCTTATGTGCCAGTAATCTACTAGTCTCCATTCTCTCTTGTCTGTCTACCTGTAGACATAAATCTAGGCAAGGAAGGAAGGAAATTGTTCCACACAGTGTGATATCCTGGAGATATGGGGTAGGGATAGAGATGTCCGAGTCAGAATACAGGGTCTAAAGGCAACTCGGATTCTTCCTCTCTGAGTCTTTGCTCTGAGCCTTCTTTTTTACTTTGAGTCTTTG
>NW_027532160.1:302413-312667 GCF_008692635.1 Crocuta crocuta
TTTGCTCTTTTTTTTTTTTTTTTTTTTTTACTTTGTTTTGGGAAAGTCAAATGTTTTACCTCTGAAGAAACAGTGGGAATGAGTTTAAAGGAGGTAAAAGGCAGAGAAGGAATTCTGAAAATAAAGACCCTCAATAAGTAAAGAAAGATACTGATTTTGCTTGTGTTCTCAGTTTTGACATGTCCACCTGATTAATCTCAGATAAAGTATCTATTCATTTTCATTTCCTCTGGTTCAACGTTAGATGACAGTTAGTGCCTTTTGTGTCCAGGAAAAGAATGTTCAGAAATCACCAAAACTAGGTAGCTTTAACAAGAGAGTGAACCTTCTGTGACTTGTCATAAATGTAAGATGTGCTCAAATAGGTTTAGTGAAAACAGATCTGGAGGTAAGGGGTCAAATTTATTAGTGTTACCCATAAGTGGAGGAGGGTGCAACCACACTTAAAGAAAACCAGTAGAGTAGGGAGCTTCACATAAGATGAGGACAGTTAAGGGTTCTGAACTTTAGTCAAAGATCAAGGAAAAGCAAAGCCCATGGTATGAGGCTGAATGAACCATGAGCAGTAAAAAAACAAAAAAACAAACAAACACACACACACACACACACACACAAAACAAAAAAAACCCACAGAGCTGCTTGAAGAGGACACTGTTCCAATAAAGATGAATCACTCTTTTTCCAATTAAAATGATCGCATAATTTTGTGATGCTTAAGGTATTTGCAAACTTCAGTTGTGTTCGTGACCTCTCCAAGTGTCGTTCCATTCAGGGGAAAATGTGGTTTGCTCAGCCCAAGGATGCCAGTTTTTCATTTAGCCACGATATCAATANACAAGTTCATTTTCTATGTTTAGAATTGCTGCACTTTGCACATGGTAGTCTTTCAGCACACTTGAAGTATGCCTATTGTCACATGTTGAATTCATGGTTCAATTTTTTTTATTGATTTTTTATTTTCATTGTGTTATATTTCATCATTCTGGAATTTTAAGTAGTCTGTTCCTGTCATTGTTTTCTATTGAAGTGTGATATTTTTCATTTTTTAAGGAGTTTTCACATCCCACATTTACTAGAACACATTTGCCTATATTTCCTTCTTCTTTTCTTAATTTTATTTTATTTTAGAGAGGGAAGGAGGGAGAGGGAGAATGAGTGGAGTAGAGTGAGAGAGAGAGAGAGAGAAAGAGAGAATCTGAAGTAGGCTTCCATGCTCAGCGTGGAGCCTGATGCATGGCTTGATACCAGGACTCTGGGATCATGTCCTAATCCGAAATTAAGAGTCAGATGCTCAACTGATTGAGCCCCCAGCCATCTGCGTATATTTCCTTTTAATATAAACACAGTTTTCTTTTTAGAGATAGCCTCTTTTTTAACCTACTAATAGTATGTATATGTAATGTGTGCGTTTTTTGTGTACATTTGGTTTGAGGTATACTTTGTATCTTAATTTTCTCTAAATGTATAATTAGTTATACTAATGTCATTCATTGCAGAATCCAATTTTTTCCCACACTGAATTAGACAAGCATGCTCCAAATTCCCATGTTTAGAATATGAACATGGATTAACTTACATTGTCTCCTTTTGTGGATCATAATGCATGTAGTCTTCAGTCACTGGAACTTTGATTCTTCTTATCAGTAATTTACAGTTAGCTGAATGTGAGTAAATGACAAACACAGAATGATACATAAGCTGTAACAATAAATTCCACCCAATACCATTCACCTTATTCCCTAAAATCATACCACAATTCTCTCTTGTAAAAAATAAATTTTAGGGGCGCCTGGGTGGCTTAGTCGGTTAAGCGTCCGACTTTCGCTTAGGTCATGATCTCGCGGTTCGTGGGTTCGAGCCCCGCTTCGGGCTCTGTGCTGACTGCCAACTCAGAGCCTGGAGCCTGTTTCGGTCTCTGACTTCCTCTCTCTCTCTGACCCTCCCCTGCTCACGCTGTCTCTCTCTCTCTCCTAGAAATAAATAAAACATTACAAAAAAAATAAATTTTAGAACAAGCCACTTAATTCACTTTACTGAGGAAAAATAAAGAAGATTGTATCAATTTGGAGTGAAGAATATCCAACTATGGCTGAAAGGTACACCCTGAGAATTTAATGACTTTAACGAAGCCACTGAAGTTTATAAAGCTGTGTTAACCTAACATCAGAAAAGAATACAAGATAAGGGCACAAATGCTGCTCATTTTGCAGTGTAATTCCCCAAGGATGCCATGTTATAAACATCCTCATTGGCTTCAGTACTTGAAGTTTATGTAGAATTGGGATTGCTCACCACAATTCTCACAGAAGATAGACTGGTTATGAAGGCGTGCATCTGTTGTGCATAAATATCTCTAATGTTAAAGTAAGGTAGCTTATGACATGTCTCTGGTGGGTCCTCACAACACTGGTTCACATCAATGTCCTTCTGCTTTTGGAAAACCTGTTGAAGATAATGGTGATAGGAAAGGCCACCACCAAGATGCCACAGATGATGCACGTGCTGGCGATTAGCTTCCTGGCCAGGGTAACTCAGTGGGTGTCTCTTTAGCCCATAGTAGTCATGGGGATGCTGGTGAGGCTGGAAATGAGGTCACCTTTCTCCACAGAGTAGATAAGCACAGAAAATGGAAATGCCCACAGAGAGAAAGAGAAGCAGCAGCCTAACTCCATGGTAGAACAAAGTCCTACTGAGTGCTGGGCAAGCTTGAGAATTTAGAAAATCCTTATAAGCCTGCAGATATGGACCACCTTGCCCATGTTCTCAATGTCCTTGCTCTCTTCCTCCTTGGTGTCTATAGCCAAGGTGACATAGAAGGGAATAATGAAGATGAGGTCAATTACATTTAGGGGGTTTTTACAGAAAAATTTTTTTTTAAAAGGAGCAACAACCAGCCAGATGGCAAGCTTGCAGGTGAACCAAGTGATGCGTGCGATCTCCACGCCTTCCATCACAGGGTCATCTACCTACTTATTCTCATTCTGGAACTCTGATATACTGAGGACACACATGGTCACAATGGAGGCCAGCACCAGACTCAAGGACTTGCTTGGCACATCAGGCAGTAGGTTGGATTTTCCATTCAGATACAGACCTTCTTCTGGAGTTGACCAAATTGTGGCTTATCAAACTTCTACAGCCCCTTCTCAGAGAAAAGTCTTCAGAGGAAACTGTACTCACATCATTGCTCTTCTTGTCCTAGTCTTTCTTGTAGTTTTCTTCCTTGCATTTCTGGTAGCACTTTTTACAGCAGAACAAAACCCCACACAGCTCCTCCATGACATGTAGTTTCTTTGTGTAATAAAACTTCAAAAGAAAACTGAACAAGAAGGGGTTCAGATCAAAATAGTACTCCTTATCAGTGTCACTCACTGCTTCTGAATGACAGATGAGCAGCTTTCTGAGTCTGATGTGAGGAAACCACAGGAGGGTGCCTTTGGTCAATGCACTGCTTAAAGCCTCCCACGTTCAAGTTGACAAGTTCCTCCTCTGGTCCAAGGTGATGCAAAAAGTCAGCAAATACCATGGTGGATAGAGGAGGCAGGGAGATGGATGTGAAAAGAGATGAGGAAGTTCACACTGCACCCTTGTGTAGATGTCACACTCTCTGCCCTCGTCCTGTCCAGTGGAATATCCATCATCATCCAAAAAGCTCTGCCCTTCTTCCCTCACAGAAGGTGTGGTGCACACAGGTATTTAGTGGCCAAGAGGAAGAGAAGAATCCTTTTCTCCAGTTATACCAGCCAAAGCAATTGCTAGGAAATCACTCTTACAGATTTGAGTGAGGTAAGATCCTCCACTAATGGGCTCCTTTGTCATCTGTACGATCATAAGCTTCTTCTGTTTCCCGTGTCTGCTTTGGGAACTGCAGGAGTCCAGGCTACTCAGGCTCACTCAGCTCTGTGACTCTGTCTGCCCATGCTGTGGGGATCAGGCCTCATAGTGCTGTGAGGAAAGCAGGGTGGCCTGCGTAGGTCTGTCTGTCTGTCCCTGCAGAATCCAATTTTTAATGGTTTAATTGAAATTGCACTATGTTATGGGTTAATCATTGGCAAGAGTTGGCATCTTTAATACTTTCCCATCTAGGCACATTTATTTAAATCCTCAATTGCTTTAGTGAAGTTTTCTTTATAATCATCTTTCCCATTTCTTTTTGGGTTTTATTCCTATGTATTTGTCTCTTTTTGTTCACTTGTGAATAGGCATGGTCTTTACCTTCTCCTACAATGTTATTCTCCTTCAACTCCACTGTTCTTATTCCATGTGCCAGCACACTAGATATATGTGTGGTGTCTCCTCTGTTTGGAACAGCAATAAAAAAGGAGAATGATCAAGTGCTTCACCATCTTTGTTTCTAAAGAGGAAGGAAAAGGAAAAGGACAAGAATTAAGTCCTATTGTTTCACAAATGCTCTTTTCCAGGAAGTCTCCCTATAGTCCCTTTCTTCTTTCTTTCTTTCTTTCCTTCTTTCTTTCTTTCTTTTTCTTTCTTTCTTTCTCTTTCTTTCTTTCTTTCTTTCTTTCTTTCTTTCTTTCTTTCTTTCTTTCTTTCTTTCTTTCTTTCTTNTTCTCCGCCATCTTGCCCTCTCTCCCAATCATGTTTTTTTTAAACCCTGGCAAGGTCTCCATTAAGTTTACCCATCAGTATTCTATTGTTCTTTGTTCTTGGATATATGGATATGGGATGATTTTGAAGGAAGGAAAGGTAGGTTTGATGGCTCAAGTTATTACCACAAATAAGTACTTCAAATAACCACATGATATATCCCCCTTTGAATAAATATTTGTATCTCACAAAGACCAGTTTTTAACTTGTAAATATAGATATCTAGAATTCTGTATTTTTCACTATCCAAACTTTTAAATTGGGTAGTAGATGGATTTGATGACTTTCTAAATAGGGCAGGATGGGGCACATGAAGGTAAGGGAAGTGTGCTGGGGTATGTTCCCACCAGCCTTCTTTCTCAGCCTTTTCTACCATGCCACTTGGGTGCCCTATGCAGATCCCACACTTTTTGCAGCTTGTGCATGGGGAAGTGAGAAACCCCAGTGCTCTGAGGTTTTCCAATAACTAATTTGTTCATTTCTAATACCTGTCCCTATCTAGGGTTTTAAGTTGGGGGGTTGATTGGAGCCAGGAGATGTGGCTGGCTGTATTCCTTCTTCTCCTCTCTCTCCCTCTACAAAATTCCTCTTTGATGGACACTTCCTTTAGGTCCCAAATTCTCACTACCTGTAGCATCTAGCAAATATCTATATACAGAGTCTTCCAGGACTGCTTCCTGATATGTAAGGAGAGCTTTTGGAACTTAGCAAAACTTTAAATTGATGGCTATGAGCTTTACAAATTAGCTTTGAGAAGTTTAAGTTTCTTTTTTTCCCCAAGTTTACTTATTTATTTTAGAGGGGGAGGGGCAGAGGGAGAATTTCAAGCAGGCTCCATTTGGTCAGCACAGAGCCCGATGCTGAACTTGATCTCAGGAACTGTGAGATCATGTCCTGAGCTCAAATCAAGAGTCAGATGCTTAACTGACTAAGCCACTAAGGTGCCCTGAGAACTCTGTTTCTTGAGCAAGGTACAGGCAGTACCTTACTTCTCTGTGTGAGGTTGTAATCCTAAGTTGTCATAATGGTGAATGAGCTATATGAGAACATTATTTACAGGGTGAAATATATATAATTTGCTTAAATTTTTATAACATTGTCATTTTTAACTGCTTANCAAATAAATATTTTTAAAAATCTCCTTCCAGCCTCTCTGTCACCACTACCCAGTCATTGTTACCAGTTTCTTGTGCCCCATTCTACAGAAAACATATATGTATAAGGCATACATATAACACACATAAAATCTTGTCAATCCTTTGATATCACTACATAAATAAGGTGCTTTAGTTTATAGCTGAATAGTATTTCATTGCATAAATATGTCATAATTATTTAGTCAGTCCCCTATGTGTCGATAATTTAGTGTTTTATTCTCCATTTTTTGATATTACAAATAATGATTAAATGCTTATAAATATTTCCTTTTCTTTTCTTCTCCCTTCTCCTGTTCCTCTTTTTATACACCCAATTTTTGTTGATTAATTTATATTTCTTAGTGTTTCCCTTTGTGCTACTGAATATACCTGAACCCTTATTGCCAGGTTTGTCTTCTTTAGATGGTATCTTTTGACTGCAGCTATTTAAGGATAAGAAAATCAACATATTTATATCACCTCCCACCTTATTTTTCTTTCCTCTCCCAATTGCTGTTAATTATGTAATTTCTATTCCATCTGAGTTGTCACGATTACATTTGTTCCATAACCATAATCACCACATTTGTTTTGGTCTTTGTCCTAAATTTACATAGAGTTGACATTAGTTGCTATAGTTTTGCTACAGTTTCTTTCTTTCCTGTGTTTCTGTCACTTTTGCTTTCATCCTTGTGATTCTTCCACATTTTCCCTGAGGTCTGATAGCTTATATTGTAGTTCATTCTTTTCTTGCCATCTCTTTCTTGAGCTCTTCCTTAATTGCTTCATTAAAACTTTCTAATTCCTGGTGAAATATTTGGTGACAATTTTCATCTACTTTTTTTTTTCAGATGAATTTTCTTTATTTGCCATGCATTTTTCAGGTCCCTTTTCTCTCTTTCTGGTGTATTACCTGTGTTTACCTATTGTGCCAGCTCCATTTTGATTTCCCATCTTTGAGGTTTTATTGAATCAGTTCTTCTCAGAAAGTTCATCAAGGACAAGGGCCAGAGTTGTTTTCCCTGATACCAACAATTTTCCCTATGTCCTAAGTCATTAGACAGAGGTAGCTGTGGGAATGTTTAATGTTCAGGCTCTCCTCTTCCTTGCTACTTGGGGGAAAATTCATCTCCAATGATACCTTGGGGACAGATTACTTCTTGCAAATTGACTTGTCTCTGTTACTCCTTATCTTGCCCATCTCTCTATGCTTCTTATTATGGATCTCCTGCTCTGTGGTGGCTCTTGTTGTCAGCTTGTGCATGCTTCTTATCATTAAGAAATATACAAATTGGGACACCTGACGGGATCAGTCGTTTGTGTCCGACTTTGGCTCAGGTCATGATCTCATAGTCTGTGAGTTCAAGGCCCGCGTCGGGCTCTGTGCTGACAGCTCGGAACCTGGAGCCTGCTTCAGATACTGTGTCTTCCTCTCTCTGTGCCCTTCTCTCACTTGTTTTCTTTCTCTCTCTCAAAAATAAATAAAAACATTAAAAAGTTTTTTTAAAAATGAAATATACAAATTTATTAAGAGGATATATATTACATTAATTGTTTTTACTACAATTAAAAAAAAGAAAGAAAGAAGGCACCTGGGTGGCTCAGTCAGTTGAGTGTCAGACTCTTGGTTTTGGCTCAGGTCATGATCTCACAGTTTGTGGGATAGAGCCCCGCAACCGGCTCCGTGCTGACAGTTCAGAGCCTACTTGGGATTCTTTCCCTCTCACTCTGCCCCTCATCCACTTGCACATGCATGCCTGCATTCACACTCTATTTCTCTCAAAATAAATAAACTTTAAAAGTGTACAAACCATCTCTCTTCTTTCTGGAATTCAATATTGTCTAGTGGCTGACTTGAAAATGTAGAAACACAGCTAGAGAGTTCCTGGAAAATTAACTGAACAGACTGTCAAACATAAAACCAATGTACAAATTAATGGAGATGCTGTCTGTGAAGGAGTTAGAGCTCAGTATACTCCCAGGCTTAGTGTCTACAGAGTCTTTAATCAGGCCCAGAAAGGCAAACAACTCCATGTTTTCTGCCAGCCTTTGTGAGCTTTCTTACTACATGGCACAGAGGGCAGCAGCAACAACACCCAAAAAAACAAAAAACAAAAGCAAAAACAAAAAAACATAAAACACAGGTTCTTCTTGTCCTGGCAATTAAACTTGTGCCTCTTAAGAGAAAAATGGGCAACAAAAAAGATGCTTAAATCACATTTTATGGCATCTTTAGTTGAAGTGGCTTTTCATGGCCAATTTTCCTAGCATTCATCACACTCCATTGTATTTTCTGTTTTCTTTGCCTGTACTTCTCACTGATGGTAAGCTCTATGAACACAAGAATGGTTACTGTTTTGTTTAATATTGAATCTCCATCTGCCTCACACATAATTAATGCCCAGTGTCTACTCAGTTTGATTGTCTAGCATTAAAGCTTTAATTCTAATCCTGGACTGGAGTCTGTGCTTATCTATATATTTCAGAAATATCTTCAATAGATATGCATTATGTTTGCAAAGAGAAATTTGTTTTAAAAATGTGTTAAGCAATACTTACATTATGGTCATAATTAATTTTTAAAATGCAGATGCATGAAAAAGACCAGAATGTAACATGCACCATATCTAGAGGTCCTGCTCTTAGGTCTCTTCTCTTTTCAGGAAACTCATTCACTGCTATGGCTTCAGTTAACATCTATATATTAATAACTCACACATCAATATATCCTGAATTTCAAGATTAATTTATTTAATGTCTACAGATTGCATATCTTGCTGATATTTCATGTTCAACATGTTTGAAGGTGGAGCCATCATTCATCAGTCCCACACCAAAACTGTTACTCTTCCTGTCTTCCCTATCTCTGTGAACACAACCACCATCCACACAGTTGCACCTGGCAGAAACATTATTATTGACTTCTTCCTTCTACCTCATACTATATTGCTAGCTTGTCTGAAAGTCTCATTGATTCCACTTTCACTTTATTCCTGTTTTTAAACATTAATATTTATCATACCAATACATACAAATGAAAACAAAGCAATTAGTACAGATTTATGATGAAAATGAATAATTCCCCTTTCTGTTCTTCCCAAGATATAGTACCATCCTCTAGACTCCAGAAGGAACCTTTCTTAACTTTTATGATTTTTAGCTCCTTCTGTTGCTTTGGTCCTCAACCAGGGTGATTTTTCACCTCCACGGGAAATTTGCCAGTGTCTAGAGACATTTTTAGTTGTCACAACTGAGGATAAGAGCACTACTGGCATCTTGTGGGTAAGGGCCAGGTATCCTGCAATGCACAGGACAGTCTCTAGCCCAAAATATTAGTAATGCCAAGACTGAGAACTATTCTTGTTATCTTCAAAATGTCAAAAATATACTTGTACTTCTAATGACCTTCCACTATGAAAATAGGACACTGTAGCTCATTTATCTTATAGTCCTTCCTCCCACTCTCTTATTCCTAATGTTTATAGTGTAATTAATAATCACAGTTTAATCATACATTCAACAAGTATTTATTGAGCACCATGTGTGCCAAGCACTATTCAAATCATTTGGAATTTGGTAGTGAGCAAGACAGAGATAACCTTTATGAAGCTTGTTTTCTTATGGAGGAAATAGGCCATGAAATCAATTACAATAAAGAAAGTAGCTAAATGTAATGTTAAGTGATATACATAAATGTTTATTTTTTCATTTACTTTCACCAGGATTTGTTCATGTCTCACTTTATAGAATGAGGATATCAGCTCTACTGTCCTTCCTTCTTTTGGCATCTATACACCAAATTCTGCCAGCTATATTTTAGAGTCTTATACTTACTTGAAATGTCATTGCCAAGGTAATATGTGAATCATTTTCTAAACTTATACAAAAGAGATTTAAGTATTAGGACACTGCTTGACTCAGCAATGAGCATCATTTAGATAGTTGTAATCATCTAAATTCTGTTCATGATTTTCAACTTGTGGAGTTGAAAGCAGAAAGCTTCACTGGGAGACTCGGTTGTTATAGAACATGATATAAAAGTAAACTGGAACTGGGGCGCCTGGGTGGCTTAGTCGGTTAAGCGTCCGACTTTAGCTTATGTCATGATCTAGCAGTTCGTGAGTTCGAGCCCCGCATCAGGCTCTGTGCTGACTGCCAGCTCAGAGCCTGGAGCCTGTTTTGGAGTCTGTGACTCCCTCTCTCTCTGACCCTCCCCTGCTCACGCTGTCTCTCTCTCTCTTTCTCTCCTGGAAATAAATAAAAAATATTTTTAAAAAATAGATAGGGCTATATAAAGAAGAAATATCAGATGCATTCCTTTCATTAGAAGGGCAAGCTCCTCTTGCTTTCAAGACCCCATGAAGGCATTGCTCTGATGATACAAGCTGACTCTCTCAGGTTCCTTGAGTTCAACCTAGATCTTTCATGGATGTTGGAGTGTTGTTTTTATATCCATTTTGTCCCTTGAGACTGTTCTGAGAGCCATGGAGCCATGGTTTTCTTTTCTAATGTC
>NW_027532160.1:313008-332032 GCF_008692635.1 Crocuta crocuta
AGACTGAGTATAGATACCTAGCTCACTCATTTTTACTGCTTTATAAATTCTATTATATAAACACATGACATATTATTTATTCAAAAACCTACATGGCAAACATCAACCTTACTGTTGAAACATTGACCATTAAAATCAGAAACAAGACAAGTATACACTGTATCATCAACACTGTTGTTCTGAAGGTCTTTGACAGTGCAATGAGATAAGAAAAAGAAATAGCTGGGGCGCCTGGGTGGCTTAGTCGGTTAAGCGTCCGACTTTCGCTTAGGTCATGATCTCGCGGTTCGTGGATTCGAGCCCCGCGTCCGGCTTTGTGCTGACTGCCAGCTCAGAGCCTGGAGTCTGTTTCAGTCTGTGACTCCCTCTCTCTCAGACCCTCCCCTACTCACGCTGTCTCTCTCTCTCTCTCCTAGAAATAAATAAAACATTTAAAAAAAAAAAGAAAAGAAAAAGAAATAGCTATCAAATATTGAATAAGAAGAGATAAAACTGTAATAATTTGTAAACTGTCTACTTAAAAGGAAGAAAAAGAGGCAAAATAATAAAATTAATGAGAGTTCACGAAAATGACTGTAGAATGGCAATTCTCCATTAAGAGCTTTTATACAAATCAATAATAATTAGCCATTAAAAGATTTATTTTGAAAGGGAAATATATATGTATATATAAATGTACAAAATTCAAAAAGGAAAAAACTTTAAAAATGAGTATCTTATTATTTCCTTTGCAATCTATCTGTCAGGAGGTAGAAACTGCTATGCCTTTCTTTGTTTATGATTACAAAAATAATTTATACAATATTAGAAACTGTAAAATTATGTTACTGATGCAACACAATATAAAATATTTGTGAAAATATGAAACAGCAGGGTTTATACAACTTGCTTTTCTCACCCACAAATAAAGTAATTTTTGTGAGGGAAGAAACCAGTTCCCACTTTCCCATGTTGTTAAAGTAAGCCGGGGGAAGCGGTCCCTATGTTTCCTGTGAACCAGGATACGTCCTGAGAAGGAACCTGGGGCAGAGGCCTGTTCACAAGCACCAGTACACACCACGTTGCTAACACACACACCACCTGCCATAGGGCCCCCCAGTGAGCTGAGGGTCNTATTTCTAAAGCTTTGGTTACTCCAAGCATTTTTATGTTCATAGGGGAATGGCCGCTGTTTTACTGGGTGTGTTCGATTCACCTTGCCCCCACCTGAGAGCCTGTCCTCAGTGCCTCCAGGGGCCCCAGGTTCAGTCCATTCCCCATCCTCACTCCAGGGCCGAGCCATAGTTGTGAAATCAAACCAAATCTCAGGTTCCTCCTCATCCAGCTCTTGGTCATCGTCCCATTCCTCTTCCTCCTCCTCCAACTTGTCACTGTCATCTCTTCCTATTGTTAGTTTGTAAACACAGTAGCAGGCACCAGCCCCAATCATTAGTCCTGCTGCCATCCAACCCACTTCCCGAGCCCGGCCCATGCTCAAGTCTGTGCCAGCCTTTGGGTAGGATGGGTGAGGGCCTTGTTCCACCTAATTGAAGAGGATGCTTAGGGCCAGCGTGAGAAATGGTGGAGCGTAGTCCTCTTCTGCCTCTCTCAGGTTCCTGTAGCTCTCTTGTGATGAATCTATGGTTGAAAAATAGTATCAGGGTCTTGTGCTGTGTTTGAGATTATGCCTCACTACATAAACAGAGTAGAGTTTGAGTTCTGGTTGAGAGAGTTGTATTATTAGTAACCTATTCCTTAGTTCTTTATCATTCTCTATATACCCTCGGAACCCACCATTGCTCTTTCAGGCCCTACAGAAAAGGGCAGGAGATGGGGCTGTGCTATGATATCCAGGAGGGTGACATGGAGAGGCAAACCTTCAGGTAGTCTCCTCTGTCACAAACCCCAACCCACAAAGCTTCACTGGCAGTTTTCCCCACCAACCTCTACAAAAGTCAGGTAAATTCCTTCTTCCCTTGTCTTCTGTTGTCAGTGCTCCTTCCAGAGATTGATGGACAGTCTGACAGAAGGACGGATGGAAAGACAGACAGCCGGCTTTGGAGAACTGAAAAGTGTGGTTGGATGGATCAGCACTGAGAACACAGGTCCTAATACCCGCTTTTCTGAATTTTCAGCCTTTGACTTTAAAATATTTTTCACACCCTCCTGACTTTCCTAACGCAGATTTCCCCCCTCCCCCGATACCATCCCCCATTTCNAGGGTCCAGGGCTCATCCTGCCCTCACACCGACCTACAAGGTCCCAGGGCAGTTTGCTCCTTCCCTCAGGACGACTTTTGAGGCCGACAGACCTACAAGCCTGCAAACAGACAGGGAACCGAGGGGACGAAGTGCTTGGTGGACGGAGCAGCACTCGGGACACGGGTGCCCTGGTTGTGGTACCTTTCTCTGGAGTCTCTGAAACCACCATTCACTCCTCTAGCCCCCGCCCAAAGTCCACCAGTTTTCTCTACTAAATGGGCACGAGGGAGGGGGGGACGCCGCTATTTAGAAAGTAGGAGAGAAGGGGACACAACCCGGATCAGCCAGAACCTGGATCCATGGCACCCTTGGCCCTCTCCTATCCCCGCCCGCCTCTAAGCAGAGCCCAGGTTCCTACTGACCTCGTGGTCTGGGGCTAGTTTCCTTCTTCCTCCACACGCCTGCAGAGTAATAGGGGGCTGGTACCCAGACGGAGGCGACTAGCAGGACTTCTGCTCTAGGCAGCTCTTGGTCACGTGACGACAACGTCACGAGTGAGCTCTGGCCCCCAGTTTCCACTCCCACAAGCAGTGCGGCAGGCGCCAGCCTGCCCCCNGCCTGCCCCGTACCTCCCCCCTTCACATGGGGCCCTGTCGTTCTTTTCCTCTATAACAATACCATTAAGCCAAAAGTGGCCACGGCTCTCTGGCGTTTGAATTTGCCTTTCTTTAATTACAGGATGGGGCAGCATCTTTGCCTGGGTCTGCTGTTACTTACGCTTCTGGGGGGAAATTTCTTATCTTTTCCTTGGCTCTGAAACTCCTGCCCCCATCTCTTAATTTCTACTCCTTTGCACATCCGGTCTCTGCAGCANAGGTTTTTATTAACATTTTTGATACATTTATGTTCTATTTCTATTTCTATGTTCTATGTTCTATTTCTTCCTTTTTTATCGACTCAGGCTACACTATTTTGTAACTAGAAAATATAATAAATCTACTTCACTTGGAGGAAAAATAATTTATGTACATATGTAGATACATATATATGCAATAAACAAGGTTTCCCTGCTAATAGGGAGACCTCGTTGATTTGGTTAAGTTAATTTATACCCTGTTGAAAATATTTTCTACTGAATGCACAGGAAATAGCAGGTTTCAAACAGCATATTAAAATTTAAAAACATATCCTTACAAACAAAACCAGTGTGCTTTCAATATGATTTATAAATTGATGGATAAAATAAATGTATAGTGAGGTGGTCAGTGTTTTAATCGTGGCCATTTTCAGTAAGTGAATCACTTTCCCTTTCTCTGGCTGAACCCATAGTATTAAGGGTCAGATGCCTGAGAACTTCATAGAGGATTGCTGGATGGCTTTCATTCTGGCTTCAAAGGACAGACTATGCAAACCCTAAATTCAGATTAATCTTACTGTTCAGATGAATTTTAGAAATTAGTAACTTCACAGATTAGCCTGTTTTTCACTCAAAATTCTTTATTGAAAATCTATTCTCAAATTTCATGGTGTAACCCGTAAGTAATCCATAAATTAGAGAATTCCCTGTTATCCCACTGATTGAAATGAGGCTTAGCAGGTAGAATGTTCAGTAATCAGGACATTGGTGAGATATCTCCCGGATCTGTTGTTCATGTACTATATGTCGCCCTAGCAGCTGCTCGTGTTCAGCACCTTCCAGTGGAGATAGTGGTGAGGGTCTGTAGATGACTATGAATCACTGCAACACCTCTGCTATCTTTGTCATTTTTCACCTCACAAAAAACACAGTTTACAGGATCCCAAGCAGTCACCAGGAGAAAAAGACCTTTTCACTCGCTGCCTTCTGTGACAATTTCACTGCACCATCCATACAAGCCCCTCAGAATAATCTCAGAACTCAGGGACAAAGTATGTAGAAACTAGTCTACAGACATTCAGCTGTTCCTGCCAGGGAGTCATACTCTAAATATAGACCCTTCAGGCAGCCTCTTTCTCAGAACATTGAAATAGGACACCCCAGCAGGAAGCTCCCCCTGCAAAGGGCCCCTGTGTGGGGGAGGCCCTTTCAGGAGCTGAGCCAGGGAGCCCAGAGTGCCTTGCTGGTGAATATTCAGAAGTCACACATCACAACTTTCTGGTCTTCCTCATAACTTTTGTAGTCCAAACACCTTCACCAGTATCATGTTCTTTCTCTCTAAAACCATGACAACATTTCTTTTGCATCAACTCCTTATGCTGTTCTTTTTGTCTCCATTTATTTTCTTCTAGACAAGTGAATTCCATTTATGGAGCTTTATTAACAAATCTAACTGTACATCGTTCAATTTTTGGCTGCTAAGTCCTTATATAAGTGGCTTTTGTTTGTTCTGAACATACACATTAGAAAGAACTAAGGAGTATGTAAAGCTTAACAAAGCTTCAGTGACAAAAGTACCACTCTTACCTCTCTTTACTACTATAAAATATCTCCCTCCCCTACTTTGGTATGTTTCCCATTATTCCAATGTATAACTCCTGACCACCATTTTCAGTCTTTCAGACCTTTCCTGTTTGAATCCACTCCATCTCTAAAACTTCTTACACTACATGGGAATGATAATCCTTTCAATTATCTTACTCCTTTGTCATTTAGATCCACAATTCCTACCAAAGAACCTAGACACTAACATTTAAAATCTAATTTACTCTCCATTATACATGCATCATTAACTATTTAACACCAGATTGTTTGTCTGACATACCATTTCAAAAGCAAAAGAAGAAAACCCTTAAGTAATTCTTCAGACAAGCCTCTTAAAACGTTCTGAGCCTGCAGAAGACTATGTGAAGCCACTGCCAAAAGGAACATTTTGGCTCAACTTGGTATGTAGTCACATGTGACAGGTGGCTTAGAGAGTGCCCCCAAACACAAAAGGATCCCCAGATGGAAACACTAATGTAGAGATTGTAGAGACTGAGAAAAAAATTATAGAAGATTGTTATTTTAAAAAGCTGTATTACTTTATGTATTGTGTTATTTGTTTTTGTACTAAATAATTTGTTTTAGTTAACTTTGGTTGCAAGCAACAGAAACCAAAACTTGTTAATGGAAACAATGAGGGAATGTTGAAGACCAGGGTCAGCTCTCATGGGTATAGGTAGGAGGAATTCACAGACAGTTTCTTCAGGATGCTATAATTCTGCTGATTTTCAGTGTTTTCTTAAATCTGTATTCAAGATTTAAATTTTAGTAGGAGAGTATTGAGTGGATCTGTTTTGGGCGCAATGCTCACCCTTTGCTGGAGAAAGTGAAAAGGTATGTAAAATGTAATATGCACTTTCTTTCTTTTCACAGAGAGAAATATAAATTGTTTCAGATATTGATTTGCAGGAGCCTTTTAACTACTTTGAACATTTAACCCATTGTCTATCTATGACTGAGATGCTGGGGGCCTATGTGCCACAAAATGTCTTAGTTGTAATTTTCACATTAACTAAACATTAGAGAGGTACGTTTTGGAAACAGTGATGCATAGGATTGTATTCTAAGCCAGAGTTACCTGTCTTTCCTGGCAGGATTCCACAAGGCTGTGGTTCAGTATAGTATAGTTCAGTATCTTGTCCTCACTGATGCATGATCAACCCCTGACTATCTGAAAGCAGAGGCCTCTATCAAGGAAAGACCCCCATCCATAGAGACTTATGTGTAAATCTAGATCTGGACAGCCAAATCCATGCATCTCTGCATACTCTCTCAGTAAGTGGGCCGAAAGGTAGCTAAGTCTCAACAGGAATGGCAACTGAATAATTTACCCTGAGAAATACAATTGTCAGAGGGTATTGCAGATTTCTGTCAGTTTTACCAGCCCATTCTCCCTGTAGGCAAGCTACTGCTTGGGAAGCCACAACCTCAGAAGGTTGCTTGGTGGGCCTGAAATCAGGGCAAGAGCATTGTTTCACCTTAAAAAGTGGCTTTCAGCTAAGGAAGTTTGAAGTACTCTTACACATTATGGGGATGACTCTGCCAAGGAAAGGTGAATGTTCCATTCATCTTAGCCAAGACTCCCTCTCCCCAGACGGTGCTTGGGTGGGAACTACCAACACTTTCCTCTGACTCTTCTTTTCATACATTCCTGTGCCTGAATAAGCCCCATGCTGCACGTGATCTTTCTCCAAATACAGAATCACATAGCTGATTTGGTTTGTTTGCTAAATTTCAGTCATATCCTAGTACTGCCTCCTGGAAGTTGCCCTGACATGAATTTCTGTGGAGTTTTGCCTATTCTCAAACTTTCCAGTCTCTTGATTTGTTCCCATATTATCTGTGGATTATAGAAGTTATACTCAGATAATAGCCTTATATCTGAACAATTAAGGAATATCCCATTGTAGATTCCATGTTCTAACATTATTTTATTACTTTTCCCAGTATAAAAAATTTGGATCATTGCTGATAGGTGAATCATGGAGTTAACCAAACCAGTCAGTGAAATCGTTTTACACTAATTGCTAGATGCCAAGTTCAGGCAATTTTGCCTTGGTCTCAGTGTTTCTCTAACACTTATTTTATTTAAAGGTGATACTTCCTATTTGTACCTAAGTATATTTGGTAATGTTCTTTTATGCTACTTACTTTGTCAGTGTGCATGCCTTTTTGTACAGATATCCACTACATAGCTGTGACTTCTACTAAACCTTTTCTGTGTTACTGGCTTCTGAGGGCTGCACACCTCTTCCTTGTTGACTGATGCAAGTGCAAGTCTGTAGCTCTCCTGTTTAGAGGACTGGACTCATCAGAAGATTTATGCAATTTCAGACATTCTAATGAGCTCATTTAGGGTTTATGTTATGTGTTAGGCCTCAGAAGACATCACGATGATTTAGAGTGAGGTGTGTAACACTCCGCACGAGTGAGAAAATGTGGGGCTTTTGGAGGCCATCACCCAACATCACTCTCCAACTCCCATTCTTTTTTTTCCCCCTCAAATGAAAGTAGCTTTATAGTAACTTTTTTTTTTTTTCCTCACAAAAGAATGCAGGCTGGGGGCGGGAGAGGCCAGAACAAAAAGAACAAAAATGTGTTAAGAAAGCAAAAAAAACACTCTCACTCCAAGTGTCCTTTTCTGATGGCTTTTTCGTTTTAGATATGGGACTAGATTTCAGAGGAAATGGTAGACATTAATAGCTGAGAGGAGGGGAGGTTGAAGGAGAGATTGCTGTCCCAGGAGTTTAGGGAAGGAAGAGGCAATTTTTCAAAAAGTACAAGTGGCCTGTAGCCCCTGGGGAAGATGCTGTCCCTTTCTGGTAATCTGAGGAAGGCAAACACAACTACAGGGAGATGGGATTAGCAAAGAAGAAAGGGTAACAAGGCCTGGTATGGGGGAGGGAATAGAGGGGGGCGGGCCCTCTTCTGCCGCACTGCTGGTGGGAGGGGAAATTAGGGACCCGAGTTGGTGGATGACGTAGCTCTCACGTGACCAAGAGCTGACGTGTGCAGAAGTCCTTCTTGTTCTGGTCCTTGTTCCCGTCTGAGTACCAGCTCCCCATTGCCCTGAGGGCCAGCGGGCCTGCGGCAGGGGGAAGGAGGAGAAGGAAATTGTCCCGGATTCTTGCAGGTCAGTGCCTGGGAGATTCCAGCAGGTGGGNTGAGACGCCTCCGTCGTCTCTTCCTCTCGCCACCGGCTTTCCAAGACATCTATCCCGCCTGCAGCCCATTTCGATGCTGCGAAATGGTGAGCAGAGGGCTGTTTGGGGAGGAGCCCAGATATCGGGAGTTGAGAATCTGCTGGGAGCCGAGGCCATAATCCGGAAAGGGAGCTGTGGCCTGGGTGTCGGCCCCCAGTCCTTCAGGACAGTGCCGGCGAAGAGGTTGGACATTTGGGGAGGGGGAAGGTGCAAAGTGATGTGCCAGCAGAACCCTGAGAGGGGTTCATAGGGGTGGGAAACCTTTGACAACCAGGCCTCGGAATTAGGAAAGAGTTTCATGTTCAGGGGACTGGTCGTCCACCAAGAGCTCTAGTAGGAGCCGTTTCCCGACTTTCTGACTGTGGCTGTGTCTTCCTGACCATGGCTCTGTGTCTAGGGGGGTCCAAGCCTCTCCTGGATTGTCAGTTTTTCCATAGGTTGCGGCACTACACCAGGAAAGAGAAGAAGAAGGAAATTAACCCCAATCAGTGAAGGTCGATTTGAGGGTAAGGCTATCTGGGGACCCTAAGAGGGGCGGTGGTGGGGTTAGGGAGAAGCTAGAGATGGCAATAATCTAGGTTAAGGCTGAGTGTGTTTCTTGCACCCTCGGGACTGTGGTGAAATGGCGTTCAGGGTGTGTGTGTGTGTGTGTGTGTGTGTGTGTGTGTGTGGCGCAGGGGTGGGGGTGGAGGAGAATGACAGAAGGGAAACCTATCAGGGAGTTTGTTCATAATCCTCTTCTCTCAACAGTACTTAGTCCCCATGTTTTCGATCTGTCATCCTGCAGGTCTGCTGTAGCAGGTGGCACCACTTGAAGCAAGGGAGGAAGTTTCCTCTGATCGGTAGAGGTCGGTGTAGGCGTGGGGGCTGACTAAAATGGGGGAGGGGCTGGAGATCAGTTGCAGTTGGACAAGCTCATTCAATTCTACTTAATTTTCTTAACATCCCTCCCATTTCAGGTTAGGGAAGGGGCAGGCTTGTGCATGTTTTGGATGGCATAGAGGTTTAAAAAATCTGACAACCTGGATGGTCAATCAGGAAACTACAAATGTGAACAGTCAACCCATCAAGTCCTCAGTTCTCACTGGTGTGGTCTCTCTACAGATTGCAAGGGTTATTGGGCGTGGCACACCTCCAAGGGAGGGAAGAAGGGACAAACTGCCTGTCTGGAGGAGGTTAGTGCAACAGTGCCACTCCCTGGGGACACTCGAAGTTGGGGTGGCTGAGGCCTCAGCAAAGACTGTGGGCTTCATAGCCTTTATCTAGGCTTGGGAAGAGGGTGGGCTGGAGAGGAAAAAGGGAGGGTGAAATGAGGAGGGTACAGAGGGTTTGTTAACAATCTGCATTTCCTACCAACGACACATTTATTACACTCCTGACCGTCTGTGCAACTCCTTGCATGGGGCAACACAAAAGAGAAACTCAAACCCTATTTCCTTCCTCCACCCCCAGGTCCATCTCCAGTATCAGCTATTGTGTCCTTGAAGTGGCTGAAGACATCACCTTCCACAGCCTTGCACCCAGGCCCATAGTGAATCCTCTCCCAGCCTGAGTGAATACTCTGTTCCTTGGTCCCTGCTCTTGTCAGGGACGATTGCATGGGCTACGCCAGGAAAGTAGGCTGGGTGACTGCAGGACTGGTGATTGGGGCTGGAGCCTGCTATTGTATTTATAGACTGACCCGGGGAAGAAAACAGAACAAGGAGAAAATGGCTGAGAGTGGGTCTGGGGATGTGGATGATGTTGGGGACTGTCCTGGGGCCAGGTACAATGACTGGTCTGATGATGATGATGACAACAGTGAAAACAAGGGTATAGTGTGGTACCCACCTTGGGCCCGGATTGGGACTGAGGCTGGAACCAGAGCAAGGGCCAGAGCAAGGGCCAGAGCTACTCGGGCTCGTAGGGCTGTTCAGAAACGGGCTTCCCCCAATTCAGATGATACTATTTTGTCCCCTCAAGAGCTGCAGAAAGTTCTTTGCTTGGTTGAGATGTCTGAAAAGCCTTATATTCTTGAAGCAGCTTTAATTGCTCTAGGTAACAATGCTGCTTATGCATTTAACAGAGATATTATTCGTGATCTGGGTGGTCTCCCAATTGTTGCAAAAATCCTCAATACTCGAGATCCCATAGTTAAGGAAAAGGCTTTAATTGTCCTGAATAATTTGAGTGTGAATGCTGAAAATCAGCGCAGGCTTAAGATATACATGAATCAAGTGTGTGATGACACAATCACTTCTCGCTTGAACTCATCGGTGCAGCTGGCTGGACTAAGATTGCTCACAAATATGACTGTTACTAATGAGTATCAGCATATGCTTGCTAATTCCATTTCAGACTTTTTTCGTTTATTTTCAGCAGGAAATGAAGAAACCAAATTTCAGGTTTTGAAACTCCTTTTGAATTTGGCTGAAAATCCAGCCATGACTAGAGAACTGCTCAGGGCCCAAGTACCGTCTTCACTTGGTTCCCTCTTTAATAAGAAGGAGAACAAAGAGGTTATTCTTAAACTTCTGGTCATATTTGAGAACATAAATGACAATTTTAAATGGGAAGAAAATGAACCTGCTCAGAATCAATTCGGCGAAGGTTCACTTTTCTTTTTTTTAAAAGAATTTCAAGCGTGTGCTGATAAGATTCTGGGGATAGAAAGTCACCATGATTTTTTGGTGAAAGTAAAAGTTGGAAAATTCATGGCCAAACTGACTGAGCATATGTTCCCAAAGAGCCAAGAATAAATTTTGATTTGTATTTTTGAAGTAACACACATTGTAAACTATTCCACCTTGTTTATATGGTAAAGGAATCCTTTCAGCTGCCAATTTTGAGTGATGAATATCATTATATCATCAATGCTGATGTTTATCTGAGTTGGTCTTCAGGTCTAAGCTGGATGAATGAATATCACTACCTGTTCTGAAAACATGTTTGTTGCTTTTTATCTCGCTGCCTAGATTGAAATATTATTACTATTTCTTTTGCATAAGTGACAGTGAACTAGTTGGTCATAAGTAAGCTCCCTGTCATTTGCATTAACTTTATTTGTGTATCATCAATAAAGTTGTGTATTAATGCTGAACAAAACAAGAAGAAAGAAAGAAACCATCCTTGTACTTTGGTTTATAATCTAGTTGGAGAGATAAGAAATATACAAATAGATAATAATATCTGGACCATATACTAATTGTCAAATGTGCACTCTCAGAGCACTGAGGAAGCAAAGGTTTCTGTGGGATACAGTAGTCAGCTACAGATTCATGGAGGAAGCAGCTATTTAAAATGAGTCCTGACTGATGTAGGTAGTTAGGGCATTCCAAGAGCTGGAGTGAGGGGGCATGAGGGTGAGAGAGACATGGAGGTAGGAACCCTTTTCCTATGGCAGTGAGGAGACTTGTCTACTTAGAGTGGGGAATGGCAGTAAATAAATTTGGAAAGCTGAGAGCATCCAGTTTGTGGAGAGTTGTTTGAATATTATCCCACCGAACACCAAGAACCATTACATATTTTTGACTAGAAAGAATATTTTGGAATTCATATAGAGGTTCCTCTCTCACCAACTGCAGTGTCTGCGAGGGTGTGGATTAATGGATCCTATCAAACCCTCGTGTAGGACTGTTTACACTGAGTTTGCCCAAGATTTGTGGAGGGCCATTTGGTAATACATATAAGCCTTAGAGTTTGTAAACCTTTTGTCCTAAGGAAATAATTGAATAATTGGCTAAAGGCTATAGGTACAAGGCTATTCATCCCAGCACTGTCCAAAACAGTAACAATTGGGAACAACTAAGTGTCTAGCACACCAGAATAGTTAAATAACTTCAGGAAAGTTCACACAGTATACATGATAAATATTTTTATCCAAATCCATATTCACAGGAAAAGATTCATTCTGCATTGTTAAATGAGAAAGGTAGTTTAGATAGCAGTGTTCGTAGAATGATTCCTTTTCTTTTTTGAAGATAATAAAACATATTTTAAAGTAGACACTAGCAATTATGGAATTATAGACATCCAAACAGTAACTGGCTACATTTGAGTGGAAGGATAATGAGTGATCTTTTACCTTTTTTATTTTTTGTTCATCTAGGTATTTTTATTTATATAAAATTAATATTTTTTGGAAATTTTTGAAAAAGAAAGTGTTGGGAATGAAGCAGCTGATTGGAACATGTACTGAATGTAAAAAGAACTTAGATTAAAAATGAGATGGGTGAAGTTTCCTCTCTGAAATGATAGATGAGTGATGAAGATGGGGCTTGTCATGAGGATTAAATTAAGTAATACATGCAAAATACTTCAAGTTTTCTGGCACAGAGCAGTTTATTAAGAAAAATAAGCAGCTTTAATTTCCTAGAATGTAGGGTTGATAGTTTTTTTGGGTGGCCTTTGTTTTGCTTGGGGCGTTCTGCCATGTGTCAGTGTCATTTAATAAATAATAACAACAATAAAAGTTAGCATTTATTAAGTGACTACTGTGTAGAGTTCTGTCATTCCTCCAAGACAACTGTTAAAATAATTTGTCAAAGAATAAGATTTTCTTATATCCAAGGGCTCAGTGTTTCCTCAGACATGATCTCACCAGCCTTCACAACATATTCCAAGTGAGATCAAGGAAGGGTAAAATCCTCAGTTCAGTTACTAACTGCTCTCATCCTCAGGCTTCCATATACTTATCTTAATGTCTATAGTAGACAAAAGTGTCAGGAACTGGTTGCCTTAAACTTGTCGCATATGGGGGCCCTATTGAATACAGTAAAAGTGGAGACTCATTCGACACCAGTTTTAAGGGTGGGTAGGGAAACAGCAAGTAACATTTTTTCTTGCTCCATTGTTAGGGAGGAGAAAAAGATTTGGGAGGGGAAGGCGAATCCACTTAAATTGAGTTTGAAGAATCTATGTGACATCCAGATGGAGAGAGCCTATCGTCATTTGAATGTATTTAACTGGCACTCAGAGGAAAAATAAAGACTTGGGAGCCACCAAAGGATGAATGCTAGTTGAGGACATGGGAGTGGATGTGATTTCCCAGAGATGAGGTGCAGCGTATAAGAGTGGAGGGGTGAAAAAAGAACTGTGGTGGCTGGGGAGAGAAGCACAGAATTGAGGCTTAGTGTGTAGCCTTTCAGACACTTTCACTACCCATATTTCTATATATTCTATACATAAAATTAGATGATACTGTAAATAAAATTTCAAAGTCTGATTTTAAATCATTCTAATTTTCTCCTAAAAAACAGAGATACTTGAGAAAACAGAGATACTTAAGAAAACAGAGGCAATGAGAACACACTTGTTTTCTGACCGAGATGTGTAGTTTGAATATCCAAAAAAAAAATTCACATCAAGCCATGTTGAATTTGGGGTGCTGAGTGACTTTTATTAACCTCATTTGAAATGTGGGTAAAAATGAGGTTAAGTAATAAAAAGCCACCATGTGGCAGGGGCACAGGCCTGACTAGCATCCATCTGCTCTGGCAGATTTCTTCTCCTTCCTTCTCATTCTTTCCCCTCTCCCTTCCTCCTACTTCTATCTTTATTTCCTCCTTCTGGAATATCACTGGCTATATATACAGTCTCTTTGTGTTTCTGTGACCATCTAATTTTCGGGACACCAGGTCACGCAACAGTGGGCATTTAATACAAAATAATAATTGTCATTGCTGTGGTAATGTGGCAACCTAGGGTGAGTGGATGCCAAAAATTTTCTGGAACTCTTGTTGAAGGAGAAGCTAGTCCTAGCGTGGCACAGCCCTATGTGTAGTGCATGTACTTTTGCTGTCCCACACCTGGTATTATTTGGAACCCAATTGCCCAGACTTTGGGAAGTGCTGTGTGAGACAGATGTGTGACAGCCTGGTCCAGGCAGGCCACATAGCCAGCCAAGCCACATGTTGATGTCCCGATGCTTTCACATTGGAGGTTGCCACTCTCAATCATTTTGGGAAGGGTACAGCTCTAGCATTGAGGCCGTGATTGTGGCAGATCATGGGGGCAGGGAGAAGGCAGTGTTCTCTCTTTAGAGATGATGGCAGCTCCTGGGAAACTGAGGAAATTAGGAACTCGGAGAATATTTTGGTTTTGTTCTCATCTAATGATTTGAGTAATTTAAGTGGGTCTGTCCTTGTCAAATGTGTCCAAAGGTAATTTTATAAAAATGAAGTATAGTTCTCTTATAATTGTCACCCCAAGCATAATATTTCAGAGCTCAGAAAAGTGGTTTTCATTTTTTTTAATTCATATTTTACTTGTCTTGTCTCAGTAAACATCCCAAGTGCAGGTTTAACAAATTGATATGGTTCAGGCAAATTGTGTGTTTGCACTTCCGTTTGTTTAATTTCTATGCTAAGTTCTCTTGAAAATATTTTTTTTAAAGAATGATTATGACTATTTTCAATGTTATCTTTGTGCATTCATTTTACGTCACATCCCAAGCTAAATAGTTTTTTCTGTTTTCTCTGAATGGTGGCTCTTCTTTGCCTTTAAACTAGAACTGTCTTGTTGCCATCTTGGTGTGCAGCAAACTAGGATAATGGCCCCTGGTCTGCTCTGCCCTGAGGTGTTGTATTAACAGATATTTATTTTTCAAAATGATATACTTGCACATTTGACTCTGTGCATTGGGTTCCCCTCAGGTCTTGTGTTAAGGGTTTGGACAATTTTGTGTTTGGTAATAGACCGAGTGTAGGAAAAGGGAGGTGAGGGAGCAGGAGGCATTATTACTTTATCCTTACAGGTTCATACGCATATAATTCTGTCCACCAATGAGATTGGGCTTAGTGTAACTCTCTGGCCCTGTTGACCGTTTATATTTTAAAAAGTGAAAGAGTAAGTGTAATAATACAAGATCTTTGTTTTGGCATAGAGCCCCCTATTTATTGAGCATTTCTTTGTTTCAAGTTTTTGTTTAATTCTAGTTAGTTAACATACAGTGTAGTAGTAGTTTCAGGAGTAGAATTTAGTGATTCATCACTTCCATATAACACCCAGTGCTCATCCCAACAAGTGCCCTGCTCAGTACCCATCACCCATTTAGCCCATCCCCTGCCCACTTCCCCTCCATCAACCCTCAGTTTGTACTCTATAGTTAAGAGTCTTTTATAGTTTTCTCTCTCTTTTTCCTTTTTACCCTAGGTTCATCTGTTTTTTTCTTAAATTCCACATATGAGTGAAATCATATAATATTTGTCTTTCTCTGATTGACTTATTTTGCTTAGCATAATATACTAACTCAATCCATGTCATTGCAAATGGCAAGATTTCATTCTTTTTGATGGCTGGGTAATATTCCATTACACACACACACACACACACACACACACACACACACACTACATCTTCAGAGGAGATAACATATTATCAAGTGGGGTAGAATATCTTTTTGAAAATAAAAAAAAGTGATAATTTATGTTACTGTAAGAAAAATAGTTACCAAATAGTCCAGATTCTTAGTGTTTGATGCTCAGAACATTCTCTCCCTAAAATCAGTCTTCATTAGAAACCAAATTATCATCAGATGATCATTTATTTACTGCTCAGGGAATCAGAACAAGCTGACTTAGCTAGATGTTGGTGCCATTAAAGCAGAAGAACCTGGTGCATCCACGTCTGCAGTGGGGATTGACTTGTTGAAATAAAATACTTGTATTCAATAGTTAGAGCATATTTTTCCCTGGACACAAATCTAAATTTTGTCTGTTTGGGTACCCCTTTGATAGACTTTGATAGAGGCAGAGTATCATTGGGTGACAGTTTTATGACTATAAAAGATATTATGACTATAAAGATATATTATTAATTAGCTTTTATACAGAGTTTGAGAAATGTATACTTTTACAGCAGGAGGAAATTTGTGGTATTGGTGCAATGCATTGTTTCCTACATGTTGATTAGTGTCTCTCTTTTCTGGATTATTTTGTTTGATGAGTAATAATAATTTGTTATTAAATTTTTCTGAAACCCAAGCAAAATTAATTATCAGCTCTTTAATTATTTTTTTCCCATTTCCATTTCAGTCTTCTGTTCACTGAAATATGATTTAACTACATTCATGCTAATATTTGTGGCTTTTGTTCAATAAGCTGCAGTGAAAATGCAGACATAATGAAATGGATTAATAAAACCAAATTTTAATTTTGACTTTCTTTTACAACTTAAAATAAGCTAAATGTATTCTCATTTTGATATTAGAAAAGTGGAATTTAGGCAAGAACAAATAAAACCAACACTATTTAAAATATTTTTTAAGTTGTAAATCCATTTTAACTGATTTGGACAATANCATCATCAATCTTCACCTCTTGTTAAGCTGGCCCATGTAATCTACAGCCAAAAATTGTAACTGTTAAATTGCACCATGTCATCTATGAAAATTCAATAAATTCTGTTTGATTTTCCAACATAAAGCTTAAATCCTTATGTCATGAATATAATAACTCGTGGATGTCTATAAATATATATCACATATATGATTATGTTTGTTTAGGTGGATATGTTTATAATTGGGGAAGTATTAAGATATTAGTAACACCCTGGAATTGTTTTTCAGCTGTTTTTAAACTACTAATAGATGTCCCAGATATATTTGTTTCAACCTAGAGAGAGGAAAAATTAGTGTCTGGGGAAGAAGGCCATGGTATTGGCTCTGCATTGGTAGACAACATTATGCATCCAACTTGGCATTTGACTACCATTTTGAGACAGATTTGAGACAGCACCCTGAGAAGTTACTTTTCACAACGAACTCATTTTTAATCTTCTTTATTGTATAATCATAAACCATGGAAATAACTCATGCCTATTAAAAATTAAAACAGCTAAACATATGAAGTGAAACATAAAACTGCCTTTTTATTACCCATCATTATAGTTACCTACTATTACCAGTATAATGTGTTTTATGTATATAGAAACATAAATGATATATGTATTCACATTTTTATCTGAAAATGAACTCATGGTACATTGTTCTGTTTTGCAACTTTTATTTCACTTAAAACATATATGCATCTTTCCATGCATTTCTTACTTCATTTAACTTTGTTATGTTGTCTTTCTGTGTAGATGACCTCTATTTTTAGGTAGTCCTATCACTCAGCCTTTCCATTTAGGACGTCTAGGCTTGGGGTCATGCCCAAGCAGACTTTTCCCACCCCAGGGTTTTAAAATAATTTTTTATATTTTCTTCAAGATTTAAACAATTATGTGTGTGTGTGTGTTTAATCTTTCTGGTATGTACTTTTATGAGTGGTATGAAGTAAAGAAGTAATTTTACTTCTTTTTCCCAGTCCTAGACATTGAGTATACCATGCTTTCCTCCACTTTTTGGCAGAATTTTCATATGTTATTAGTCATACGCTATTTACAAAATGTTATTCTTCTCTGTAAATGGAAACATTATTGTTCTTTTTGCTATCTTTGAGGTATGATACGCCAAGGACAGTTGGTGAAGTCCTCTATTATAGAGCCGCTTTTATTAAAGATGAAGTTATAGTACTGGGTTGTGATATTAGTAATTCATTGTGTTATGGGTCTATTATAAAGACATTTAAAACATCAGAAAGATAAATACAGTGTACTTTGGGGTATGAGCATGCCATAAGAATATGTAAAAAGCAGTCTGACAGATGATTTTGTGAGAATGATAACACTTCACTCAAAGCAATCTTAACATTGTCTTGGGACACATGACAGTGAATGAACTAATCAGTGTACCCGAGAATTTGAAAATCTGCTAGATAATTCAATCTTCCAACTAGGAGAGTTGTTATATATTGTTATATTTGCCTTGGAACCAAAGATAAGAAACTGATCTTTTTGAAACATGGAATGAATTATTAGATCTAGAGAGCTTGAGCACGATGAATTAAGACATTTTGGTGGACATTAAGAAAAAAAGGTAACATTCTTATAAAAACTGGAATAGATAGAGATTTAAATTTATAAAACACACTGGAGTACAAATAAGAAATGTAATAAAAAATGACATAGATATCAGTGGGACATTGACGCTGATACAACTGGCTGAAGTAGCAATTGATGAAAACCTCCTATGGATGAATTTAATAGATGATCCTCCTTTCACCAACAATATATGTCCTTTAAAGCACAAGAAATAAGAAAATAATGTTAGCACATGATCTCTTCATACTCCCTAAAAATTTGCTGGAATAGACGAAAGCTATTATTTTTTTTGTATTATCTTATGTTGCACCACTTCTTCTAATTTGCTTATTAACTTTGTACCTTTTAAATAGTCCTTTGTGTTTTAGACAAACACAATCATATCTATTGTAAATTGAAATTAATTTTAATTTTTCACAATTTTATACTAATTGTTTATTTTCTCTTATTGTGGTAGCTTTAATCTCCAAAAATACTGTTGAATAAAAATGAAGACTGTGGACAACCTTGAATTATTCCTGGTTTCAGTGGAAATGACTCTGACATTTCATGTTTAGAATGAGGATTACTATTGATTGTTGGTAAAAAGCCCTTTCAATTGATCTTAGCCAAAAGGCCGAGAAGTGATATGTAAAAAGCCCTTTCAATATTTAAGTTATTCCCTTCTGTTCCTGTTGGTATCCATTAGGAGTATATGCTGATTTTTTTCCCAATCATTTTTCAATATCTATTGACAGAAGCATATTTATTCTCCTTTAATTTTTTTATGAAATGAGTTATATTGGTAGAATTCCTAACTTTGACATTCTTGCCTTTGTGGATCAATCCCTATTANAGTGAACTTTCAATTTTTTAATTCTTTTCTAGTAGAGCTTGAGTAACATGGATATTATTTCTTCTCTAAATGTTACATGGAACTGAACTGCAAAATCATTTGATCCTGGTTCCTTTTTTAGTGGTAGATCTATAATCACATTTTCAATCTCTAGTAATTTCTCTACTCAAATCCTCTATTTCTTGAGTTAATGTTGGTGACTTCTATTAGGAAATCATCCATTAACTCTAGAGTTTTTTAATTTGATGTCAGCTATGTATATAAAATAATTTTTAAATCACATCATTTATGTAGTTAAACCTTTTATTATTCATAATTTGTACACTTTTGCTTTCCCTATGTTTTCACTTAGTTGTATTCGTGAAGAGTCTACTTATTTTATTGGTCTTTTCAAAGAACAAGCTTTTGATTTATCACTTTTACGATTATTTATCTTGGTCATATC
>NW_027532160.1:332165-335753 GCF_008692635.1 Crocuta crocuta
AGAAGAGTGCTTATTTTCCTTTATATGGTCTTCTTGAATCATAATGGTAATTAAGACTTTATTTTTCTCGGAGTACGGCTTTAGTCATGCCCTGTAGGCTTTGATATGATGTATTCTCCTTTTCTCTGCTTTCCGTATAACTTGCAAACTTAGTTTTAACTTCCACTTTGATCCAGTAGTTATTTTAGAGAACTATATAATCAGGCAGTTTTATTTTATGGTAATCTTTTATTAATTTCTGATTTTATTTTGATAAGATAAGAATGTGTGCATGTAAATTCTCTCATTTTTAAAACGTATTTCCTCCATTTAATCTGAGTTCTTAAACTTGAAAGTTGTATTTAAAATTTTTTTAATGTTTATTTATTTATTTTTAAAGAGAGAGAGATGAGAGAGCTAGAGCATGTGCATGCAAGCAGGAGAGGGGCAGAGAGAGAGGGAGAGAGAATTCCAAGCAGACTCCACCCTGCCAGTGTGAAGCCAGACATGGGGCTTGATCTCATGAACTATGAGGACATGACCTGAGCTGAAATCAAGAGTCAGATGCTTAACTGACTGAACCACCCAGTCATCTCTTAAAAATTTTTTTTAACCTGGAAATTATTTTTTCTTGCTTTAATTATAATCCTTTCAGTGCTTTATTATTTATTTTGCTAAAGATTATATCTGACTCCTTCAATAGTTTTATTTTGGTGGGAGAAATTATAAATTTTGCAGTGCACAGACAATGGATATGAATAGTCCACTTACGGAAGTAACACAAGGGACTAGAGAAAGTTGGAGAATGAAAAACTCCAAGGAAGGTCTTCTGGGAGCTGTCCCTTGGAGGCAGGACTGAAGTCTGACTGACATTTTGTTGAAATAAATTTTATGATTATGTGTTTATTCTTCACTGTAACAGCATTTTCTTCAAACACTGTTTCTTAGACATACCTCGTGATGCTTATCTAACAGTAGACTAAAGATTTTTTCAGAAAATATCTTTAGACTATTACCCATAATTTATCTGTTCTCTTACTCTGTCTACCTAAGCCCTTGCAGATCTGTAATGTATCAGATTAGCACAGTGTTCCAGCTATTGTATTGTGCCTTGATTACTTTAGCTGTACTTTAAAAGAGCTGGGCTCAGAATTTAGTGTCTAGTAAAAAACAGAGTGCAAGCAAATAAGTGTGTAGAGACCATGGATTGACCAACAGCTGATACTGTTTCCCAATGGGCTCATCTTAATTATGTCTTCAAGGGAAACCTCTGAAGAGTAAGAAAGAAGAAAATATAATTATTTACTAAGGGATGAGGTGACAGACAGTGAAAACTATTGAACATTTCCAAGTACTCACTTAACGGAATCCTGGAAAAAGAGTGCCATTTCTTTCTTTCCTTGAAGATGGTTTCTTATTTGTTTTCAAAGCAAAGATTTAATATTGCACTGGAGATTATAAATACATACATATTTACATGTATGCATATATGATATGTTATTGTGTTTTAGATAGAACTTTATGTTCTTGTTTTTCTCTTCCATAATATTTCTTACTTTTCCATTTTCCTCATTCATCTTTTCAAGAAAGGCTTATGGAAGGGATTTGTGATTTCCCAAAGCCCAAACACATGAAAATATCATACTAGGTAGATATAGTTGGTTCTCTGAACTAAGATGTACCTGGTTACAGTTTTATTTGTATTTAGCCTGCTGAAGACTCAGTATGTTCAATATGAATATTCATGTTTTGCTTCAGCTGTGCCACAGTCTCCTCAAAGATTGCCTTTTCCCCATTCTTTCTAGTTTTTCTTTTTGGAAACTATCCTAGACATATTTTAATACTTTCGATTCTTTATTTCTGCAATGTAGTCTGACTTCTCATTTATATTTTGTACCACTTCATCTTTTGAGCTTATTCTTGGTAATTTTTTGAGATCTATGTTTGAATGTCTTAATTATCTCCTTGCTTTTGAGTTTAACCTCTGCCAAGGCCATACACATTTCACCAGTTTCAGATTATTTTTATGTTGGTTTGAATGCTTTGGGTTATCTAAAATGTAGGAACTGTGAATTCAGTCCCACACTGATGGGTGGAGTTGGCCTGGTTTCTGATTGCTCCCACGGGGCTCTTTATCTACCCATATTCTCACATAAAAGATAAGCAAAGCCATATTTTTGCTGTGAGGAAAGGTTTTTTAATCACCATTTCATGTACTGGTTGTGCTTCTGCAGGGTCTGAGATTAGATAGTAGCTCAGTACCAGTTTCCCACCTTCCACTGCCTAGAAGCATTGTCTTCTGTCATTATGTGGGATTAAAATCCTGGTTCCCAGCCCTTAAAATCAATATCCATCTGTTTGTCTTCATCTTCTGCTCAATGTTGTTAGCTTATTCTTCAGTTCTTGGGGATTTCTGTTTCATGATTATGAGCTTGACTATATTACTATTTTTACAAGGGGTGCATATTCTTTTTTTTAAAATTTTTAATGTTTTATTTATTTCTAGGAGAGAGAGAGAGAGACAGCGTGAGCAGGGGAGGGTCAGAGAGAGTGGGAGTCACAGACTGAAACAGGCTCCAGGCTCTGAGCTGGCAGTCAGCACAGAGCCCGACGCGGGGCTCGAACCCACGAACCGCGAGATCATGACCTAAGTGAAAGTCGGACGCTCAACCGACTAAGCCACCCAGGCGCCCCAAGAGGTCCATATTCTATCATTTCTGTGAATTTCAAGTGGGAAGATGAAAGATTTCCAAGCCAGCTCAGTCTGCCATTGACTGGAAGCTTCTCAGAAAGGTTTGCTGGATTGAATTGTGTAGATGACTTTTGGTCATGTCTCTTAAGAGACATCTGGGGTGGTGGTGGAGGTGGCTGCTTTATATTACTTCCATCCAGATAGTATAGGGTCTTATCAAGCTTTCTATGTCTCAGCATAGCAATGGGAGGAAGCAGTAGAGAAAGTCTTGATCAGTCAAGGATGGGACAGAAGCAAATAGAAAGCCATCATGTCTGAAGGGGCCACAAGGAAGAAATGAGAATGGTGAATTTTGTAGATCACCAGAACCACATGGACTCCTTCCTTCCAACAATTCTAAGGCACTCTATAAGTATCCTTGAACACAAACATAGAGGAAATAGTAGATCTTGAACTGATACCACTTTGCCCCCCCCCTCCGTGTAGTGAGAAGACAAAAAGGAAATTATGAGTATTGCTATAGAAGATAAAAGTTGGATGTCTTGCACACTTAAATTTGTGGACTGGGCTTTATTCTGATTTTATAAAAATATATACACATATATGTACATACAGATTTGTATATGGATAGTAAAATAGCTAGAAGGATATACCACAATGTATTAGCTATGGCATTCTGTAACTGAGATTACAAGACATTTATATTATCTTTTTTTGCCTAGTTGACTATAATTTTCCACGTTTCAACTCAAATTTCACTTCCTTAGGGAATTTTGCCCTATCTACTGCCTCAGAGTGTGTCTTGATATTCTGGTGTATACTTTTCTATGTCTGTGTTCTATTCCTTTTCTGTACTTCTATGAAATTATAATTATACATACACTTATGTGATTATTTGGTTTATGTATATCCTTCAC
>NW_027532160.1:335786-345643 GCF_008692635.1 Crocuta crocuta
TATAGGCACTCAATAAAGACTTGTTAAATGAATAAACAAATACATTTTTGCATTGTTGGAATATTTTTATAATGAATGTATTAATTTCATTATTAAAAGAAAATAAAAATCATCCTATTTAGAAAAATAATATAAACAGACCTTCTATTTATTTTGATTCCTAATATCTTTGGGGGTCATACTTACCATTAAGAATATATTGATAATTATATTCTCTTTGCTGAAAAATCCACATACACCCTCCCTTTACTCCCAACACACAATCTTGCATATACTTTCCAGGTGCTTTTACTTAGCCAAAGATCACTGGTTTAGATTAATCATTATGGTCAGTGGGTGAGAATTCATGGATACTGACTTAAGCTTGGCTTAGGGGCCACCAGGGAAGAAGTGGGATGGCAGGCAGCAACCTTGCAGCAACCTCCTGGGTTCTCTGGAGTTTGGGGATGAGAGACCTACCAGACTTCACTCCTCAGGTTAGGTGGGAGGCAGCAGAAATGATTCAGGGAAGCTTCTACTTAGGCATCATGAATATGGACTGAGAACAAATGGGTTTTTGGGGCCTGCCCCACAGCAATCACTTCTCTAGCCTTCATGGAAACCCTTAGCTATAGAGATCTAGGAGACCTCTCATTCTAGTTTCCATTGGTAGGAATAATGCACCCATCTATTCTGGGACTGAATTATCTTTATGGGAATCTGGAAGAAGTATGGAAAGGGCCAAAAGGAATTTACTCAGGTCACCACCTTGGTCACATGTTTATGTATATCCTTGGAGCTAGCAACAGAGTCAGGTACCTGAATGCAAATAATGAAAGGCTCTGGAATATGGGAATGTGTCAGGAGACAGCACGTTCTTTCACTCTTGACATGACAGGAAGGATCAGACCACCTCTGCATCCCTCACACTCCATACTCTCAGCTGCTTCAACCTCACAACTCTTCCCTTTGCCCAGAGTTGAATCTCATTGTTCAGAAGGATTCAGTCTAAAAACTTACTATCTTAGAATGTTTATTAACACTTCTTACATAGAAAAGTGATACAATTGTAAAATTAATTGGACTAAGGCACTTAAAATGATGCCTCCCTCTTAGGCTGGAAAAAAATTTTTGTGACAGATTTTTCCTCATTGATTTCTTGTTAATTTTTCAGTGAAAATAATTTCATTGTTCTTTTTCTGATAGATGATTACATGCTTGTGCTTATTTTTAAAGGCTGAAATAGTACTGGAAAATATGAGGAAGTAAGAAAAATCTCATGTTTACTCCCTGTCTCTACTGCTGACCTCCTGCCCACTCTCTAATCCCAATCCCTGCCCACCCACACCCCCATTTTGGTGGATGGACATTGTTTCTGGGGAAATGGAAAATATTACTTCCTGTAGGATTGAAGGTGGAGGGAGGAGCCTAGAGAGTAGGCTAACCCTGAGAAAGGTATCAATGAGTCTGAAGACATTTGAAAAATTGCCCAATCATGTTAAGTGAAATCAGTCAGTCAGAGAAAGACAAATATCATATGACCTCACTCATATGAGGACTTTAAGATAAAAACAGATGAACATAAGGGAAAGGAAGTAAAAATATAAAAACAGAGAGGAGGACAAAAACATAACAGACTCAAATATGGAGAACAGAGGGTTACTAGAGGGGTTGTGGGAGGGAGGAATTGGCTAAATGGGTAAGGGACATTAAGGAATCTACTCTTGAAATATTTGTTGCACTATATGCTAATTAACTTGTATGTAAATTTTAAAAATTAATAAAACAATAAAATTAAAAATTAAAAAAAGGAAACAGTTACTCAGAGTCAGGAAAAGCAGGCAATGTGACCATCATACTGAATGATTAATATCTTTTAATAACATCTTATAATTCT
The DNA here is from genome assembly GCF_008692635.1 of Crocuta crocuta. Taxonomy (NCBI): domain Eukaryota; kingdom Metazoa; phylum Chordata; class Mammalia; order Carnivora; family Hyaenidae; genus Crocuta; species Crocuta crocuta. The sequence goes on from NW_027532160.1 coordinate 337,663, forward strand.
TTTTACAAAGCTCTTACCCATTGTGGCAAGGATTTGTTAGTGCTCCCCTGTAACCATGCTATCTGCTTCCTCCTGGGCACCCAACTAGATGACAATGATCAGTTGTCCCTTATAAATGAGTGTGGCCATAAGACTGAGTTTAGGCCAATGAATTGCAGAAGTGATGTATGTCATTTTCAAATCTTCCTTTATAAAACTCCATGCCTGATCTGTGCTTTTTTCTCCTCTATCTACCAGTTGAATGGAAAGAACGCTGAGTACCTAGTGGAGAGTGGAGTATAATAAGATGGAATGAGCCTGGGACCCTGAACGGCATTTTCAGCAGAAACTCACTGCTAATCTGGAACATTAACTGGAGACTCTTTTGTGAGTGGGAAATAATTTTTTAAAAAGTCATACTATTGAGTCTTTTGTTACAACAGTTGTAGTTTTTTAAGCTACTACAACATTAATGGATTTCTTTCCTTCTTCTTTTTTTGGACTCCAGATGATGAGGATTATACTAAATATATTCCTTTCTTATACCATACCACCTGCATTGGTCTAATCAAAATCTTTCCCTTTTTATTCAATCATTTACCACTTTGTTTCCTTTTATGTCTATTCCTCACTTCCATCCTTCATCCCAGAGGTTACTGACCGAATAGATTTGATGTGCATATTTTTGCTTGACTTCTTTTAAAACTCAAATTATTTTGTATGCATGAATTTTTATTTATTTTTATTTTGGGGGCAATACTTGCTATACATCATACATTTATTGGTGAATATCCCTCTGAAATCAGCAACAATGTTTTAAAAAATTATGATTGCACTACTTGGTCAAGCAGAACTAGCAAGTTTTATTTTTAAAAGTACAAATCTGTTAAAATGTCAATCAGTAAACACATATATAAAACACAACATACTAGTTATGTTAAATGCTATAAGCCAATGTGAATCCCACAGAATGGAAAAAACCCCACAAACTTTAAGAACCATTTTTTTCTCTGTATATTAGCATTTTCTCAAATACATACATGGGAAAAGTGAGGTAACTGTAAAATGTGTAAGGAACAGGTCCCTGCCACATTATAACAGAGAATACAGGTGCTGAGCCCAGCCAGAGCTTGGGGTTGGGAGATAGTGCCCACTGTCATGCCTAGGTCAGAAGTTGGTAAATAAATGAGTAAACATTGACAAGCCCCCACCACAAGAAATCACTGGTAACATGGCATCTATAGCAAGTTCGGCAAATCACAAACATCCTAAAAAACTGTTTCATAAGTCGTTTTTAAAAATTATTTTTAAAAATGTTGTGTTTCCTCACCACTGCTGTTTAACATAGTGCTGGAAGTCCTAACATCAGCCATCAGACAACAAAAGGAAATCAAAGGAATCAAAATTAGCAAAGAAGAAGTCAAACTCTCACTTTTCGCAGATGACATGATACTCTACATAGAAAACCCGACAGACTCCACCAGAAGCCTACTANACACGTACATGATTAGGAGGAACTTAACGGAGGACCAAGGGGGAGAGAAGGGGGGAAATAGTGGAGGAGTGGGAGAAAGGCAAACCATGAAAGTCTCTTGAATACTGAGAACAAACTGAGGACTGATGGGTGTGGGGGAGGAGGGGGAAGATGCGCATGGAGGAGGGCACTTGTGGGGATGAGCACTGGGTGTTATATGAAAACCAACGTGACAATAAACTGTAAAAAAAAAAAAAGAACAAGTCAGCTGGGAAAATAACAAGGAAGGATATTTCAGACAGAAAGAACAACGTGTGCAAAACTATTAAATGAGATGGCATGAGAAAGCATGACCAAAGAAATAGAAAGAATGACACTGGCAAATTTTAAGATGTTCTACAAATGAAATTTAAATTTGTTTCTTCCTTTGTTGTTTGCTTTTCCATAGGAGGTCATTGTTTAATAGAGGAAGAAGTGTTGGATTTGGAATGAGAATAACTAAAAATTAATAATTCCATTTAAAATTGCAGAGCTTATACTGTATGTGCCAGGCTCAGTTACACAGATAAGAATGATGGAGGAATTGCGCCTGGGTGGCTCAGTCAGTTAAGCGTCTGACTTCAGCTCAGGTCATGATGTCACGGTTCGTGGGTTCAAGTCCCGCATCGGGCTCTGTGCTGACAGCCCAGAACCTGGAGCCTGCTTCGAATTCAGTGTCTCCCTCTCTCTCTCTGCCCCTCCCCAACTTGCGCTCTGTCTCTCAAAAAAAAAATAAACATTAACAACTTTAAAAAAATAAAAAATAAAAATGTTGTGTTTCCTCCCCATTGCTGTTCATTGGAATCACTGCTGGAGCTGACACACATTCCATGATTTTGTTTCCACCTGCCCCAGAAATCTTAAGGATTCTGAAAACCTTTTGTTGAGTGGGAAAAGGTTAGGGTTGGAGAGAGTGGTTCTCTGTGTAAAACACGTGAGTTTCAACACTGCTATAAATATAGAAATGTCACCTGGAGTTATATACAGTAAGATTTTGCATTCCACGGAGTGGGGCCAGGCTGATTGGACCCCATGGCAGGCTGAGGGGAGTCGGGGAGCCATGGCCGATATGGGGAGGAGAGTGGTTGGAGCACCCCTGAGGCAGCAGACAATAAAGGCTGCCTACTATGATGTGCTGGTCCCACATGTGGTTAGACCAGGCAGCAACTCCAACTGGGGGTTGGAAAGGAAAGGAAAGGGACCAGGGAGGGAAAATGTGGGAGCTCAGCCAGACCTTATAGGGGGCCTCCTCCAGATTTTGGAGGCAGGGCTCAGGCTGGGAGGGGAACCCTGGAAGTGGGAACCATGCCCTCCCTGGTCGGTCTATTTCTGGGACTTCCTTGGAGGAGGCTAGCCCAATCAGTTGGGAGACAAGCCCTGGCTGGAGGGAGAAATGCCCTGGCTGGAGGGAGAAATGCCCTGAATGTGCATGATTCCAGAAGGCTCTGGGGACATGTGCTGTACAGTGCATGGGAGTTATCAGCTGAGCACAGACCACCCCCTAACTCCACCCATGCCCACCAGCTGTGCAGTTCAGCCCAAGCTCCACACATGCCTGCAGACCAGGTAGCACCACCAGATCATTCCTTGCCCTCTGGGCACTGGGCTCTGGTTGGTCCCTATATCCACCATTAAACCAAAGAAAACAAATTGTTTAAAAATCCACATCCCCAAATACTACATGTGATTTTGGACCAAATTAAATAAACAAAAAAACTGCTGTTCCTCATGTTCATGCAAAACAGAGAGGAAAGATGGGGCATGGGTCTGGCCCCATCACTGCCAGGGAGGGATGGTCACACGAACACAGGAGGTCACTCTCCCCTACATGATCCAGGCCCCTTCGGAATACATGTCACCCCAGCTCAGGGCCTATCTCCCATCTGCTCAGGAGGTTGGCTCTGATTTTTAAATTAGATAATGGTATGGTGCTGTGGTTCTCATTGGTTTTTTTCTCCACTCAGCAGTATTAAAAAATATATATGTATATATGTTACATGTTACTCTGTGTACATCTAGTCTGTAGTCTTTTCTTTTTAGATGTTTATTCATTTCTGAGTGAGCAGGGTAGGGGCAGAGAGAGAGAGGGACAGAGGACCTGAGTTGACAGCACTGAGCCCAAAATGGCTGAAACTCACAAACCATGAGATCATGACCTGAGCCAAAGTCGGACACTTAAGCGACTGAGCCACCCAGGTGCCTCTAGTCTATAGTCTCTTAACTGTTATTTGATATACAACAGTGTTTATCCACTCTAATTTAATTCATTTTCCTAGGAACAAAATCTAGACTGCTTCCAACCTCTTACTACCTCGAACACTTTGATGAATGTCATCATACGTGGCATTCCTTTGTTAATGCAGCATAGCCTTTTGTTATCTTGACTAATCTATACGGTTTTGTAGTATATCTTACTATCTGGTTGAATAAGTATCTCTCCTTAATCCTTATTTCTCAAAATTAATATAACTCTTTGAAGGCTAATAATTCCATATAAGTGTTTAACTGTATCAGTTAAGCTTTGGTAGATTTTTTTAACCTTAAGCCTATTGCTTTCCAATATTGATCATGATATATGTTTCTACATTGCTGGATTCTACTTGCTGGTATTATGTTGTAAATTTCCACATTTACAAGTGAGACGTGTAATTTTCCTTTTTCATACTGACTTTTCTGATTTTGATATAAAGGTTAGTATTAGTCTTGTAGAATGCATTGGATAGTATTACTTCTCTCTGTTCTCTGGAAGAGTTTGTATAAAACTTGAATTATCAATTCTATCTGGACTTGTTTTGAGGGGCAGAAGGACTTTTAAACTATGTATTTGTTTCCTCAATGGTTATAGGACCCTTTGGCTTTTCTTTTTCTTTTTGAGTCAGTTTTGGTAAGTTCTATTTTTCAAGGACTTCATCAAATTTGTCCCTGTTTTCAAATTTATTATCATAAAATTTGTCATAATATGATCTTTAAAAATCTATGCTTATGGTTTATTATGTACTTTTTTTCCTTGCTAATGTTGTTTATGTTTTTTTCTCGATTACTCTCACCAAAGATTTGCCTTTTTTATTATACCATTAAAAGGAAGACCTTTTGTCTCTGTTAATACTGTCTAATTCTTTTTGCTTTCTATTTGATCTATCTTTTGCTCTTGTCTTTTTTATTCTTCTGTCTTTAGGTTTATTCTCTTAGTCTTTTTCTAACTTAATTTGGATACCTAGCTTATTGATGGTTGGTTTTTGTTTTTTTTTTAGTCTAACATAAGGTTTTAAAATAACCACTTTTTGAGAGAAAATTCACATACTAAACAGTTCACTATTTAATGTGTACAATTCAACATTTTTAGTATATTCACAGGGTTGTGCAACCATCACCATATAAATTTTAAAACATTTTTATCCTCCCCCCCAAAAAAAACCTTGTACCCATTAGCTGTCACTTTCCATCTCTCCTCTACTTCCCCTTCAGCCTTCATCAACCACAATTCTACTTTCTGTTTCTGTAGATTTACCTATACTAAACATATCATATAACTTAAAAATTTAAGAACATAAATTTAACTTGAAATACTATTTTTTACTGAATTCCAGACGTGATCTCCAGTATTTTAATTATTACTCAGTTCTCAGTATTTAAAATTTTCCATTATGCTTCCTTTTTTAACTTATGAATTCCTTAAAGGCATGTTTTAAAAACCCCAAACACATGGGATTTTTATAATGGTATCTTGTTGTTACTGTTTTCTATCCTATTTGCATTTGGTCAGATAAGATACTGTTTATGATATTGATTCTTAGAAATTTGTTGAGACTTGCTTTATGGCCAAGTACATGATAATTATTGTAAATGTTCTATGTAGCTTAAGAAGAATGTGTATTCTCCCATTATTGGAGGCAGGATTCTGTATATGTCCATTAAATCAGCTTTTTGATTGCATTGCTCACTATTCTATATCTTTACTATTTTTTGTTCTCCTTGTCTTTTGAATACTTTAGAGAAGTATGTAGACTTTTCTCATGTGATTGTTGGTTTGCTCACTTCTTTTTATAGTTACATAACATTTTCTTTATATATTTAGAGGTTACTATATTAAATGCCCATACATTTAGAGGGTTTTTTTTTTTTTTTGGTATGATTTGAACTTTTTATCATCATTCAACAAAACTTTTATCTTTAAATCATAATAGATTTAAAAGGAGTTACAAAGATAGTACAGAGAGGTCTTCCATACACTTCAATTTCCCCCAATGGTTACATCTTACATAACTATAGTGTGATAACAAAATTAGGAAACTTACATTAGTACAATGTGTGTGCATAGCTTTACATTGTTTTATCACACCACAGCAATCAAGTTACAGAATTATTCTATCACTGCAAAGATCTCCTTTGTGCTACCTCTTTCTAGTCACACACAGTCTCCACCTGACCATTCCTAATGCCTAGCAACCACTAATCTGTTCTCATTCTCTATAATTTTTTCATTCCAATAATGTTATACAGATGGAATCATATGGTATGTGACCTTTTGAGATTGGCTTTTTTTCCCTTTCCCACTCATTACAATGCCCTTGAGATTCATTCAAATTGTTGTGTGTATCAGTAGTTCATTTCTTTTCATTAGCAAATAGTATTTAATTATATAGATGTACAGATTATTTAACTATTCATCTATTTTTATCTTTAATACTTTTTGTCTTAAAATATATTTTGTCTGATATTAATTTGGCTATGCCAATTTCCTTTTGGTTAGTCATTTTGTGGTATATTTTTATATCTTTNATTCATTCAAATTGTTGTGTGTATCAGTAGTTCATTTCTTTTCATTAGCAAATAGTATTTAATTATATAGATGTACAGATTATTTAACTATTCATCTATTTTTATCTTTAATACTTTTTGTCTTAAAATATATTTTGTCTGATATTAATTTGGCTATGCCAATTTCCTTTTGGTTAGTCCTTTNTTCTTTACTGTTAGACATTGTGCGCTCTCTATTATTTTAGTGGTCGCTTCTGAAACTTTATTTTTCATATCTAAGTCTAGAGCTAATCAGTACAGTATATAAATAGTAGGTGACAGCCTCAATTGCAATTTTTATGGACTGATATAAATTTATGTTCTTAGGCATTCTCAAAACCTATAATTCTCTTTTTTTGTGCTGATATTGTAGTATCACTACCAGACCTAAGGTGTTTTTATATTTTGAAGTATGAGTCTCAATTAGGGCATATGAGACAAATTGTTATTTATTTTCCTTATAAACAGGTCAGAGTGGGAACTATTTTAAAGACCTAGAAAGACTCAAGATTTCCCAGATCACCTGTTTAATTACCAGTGCTCCCAGTTTCACTGAAGAAATGTGGTAAAGTGGTGAATTCAACTGATACTGCAATTAAATAGCAGACCAACTTCTAAACTCATTCTTCAAGTTGTCCTGTTCTGACAGCTTTAGGTGGAAGGAGATTCTTGTATGACAATTCTATAATGGCTCTCTTATCTTTTATATTGAATCAGGTATTCCATAATTTAGTCTACTCATTGTTTTCACTGGAAGTTGATTAGTGTCCTTAGAAACAAATATCTGATCCCACCTAATTCTTTTTCTCCATGAAGTCACTCTATAAGAACAACTACCTTGTCATGTAGGACCTATTATAAGAGGGAAAGCACTCAGTTAATCGTAGGCTATTAGTTTTCAAACCCAGATTGTGGAAGGCAGTCTCATTTGTAATTTTCCCATCTCAACCCAAATATCCCCTGTTTTCTTGAGACTCTATTGTTTACTACCCTATTTCTTGGTTACTTTTAGTCTGTAGCCATTTACTTAAGCACACTAAAGAAATATAAGGAAAGATATTGTGATATATCTTACAAGTAATGGAAAATTGAATAACTGAACCTGATAAAAGGTGAAAACAAGTGCAACTTAAGGGATTCCAAAAGCAGCAGTTTGTATCACTTTATCCTTGTGCTCTACGACTAAAACAACAGTCCTGTGTTCTCAACCCTTGCATTCATCTGTTCATATTATTGAAGAAAAAGAACACGATCACTTCATAATCCAATTGTTTACCAAGACCAATAAATTAAAGTAAAGAAGGCAGGAGTATTCAGNCAGTCTCCACCTGACCATTCCTAATGCCTAGCAACCACTAATCTGTTCTCATTCTCTATAATTTTTTCATTCCAATAATGTTATACAGATGGAATCATATGGTATGTGACCTTTTGAGATTGGCTTTTTTTCCCTTTCCCACTCATTACAATGCCCTTGAGATTCATTCAAATTGTTGTGTGTATCAGTAGTTCATTTCTTTTCATTAGCAAATAGTATTTAATTATATAGATGTACAGATTATTTAACTATTCATCTATTTTTATCTTTAATACTTTTTGTCTTAAAATATATTTTGTCTGATATTAATTTGGCTATGCCAATTTCCTTTTGGTTAGTCATTTTGTGGTATATTTTTATATCTTTTTACTTTC
>NW_027532160.1:345648-349300 GCF_008692635.1 Crocuta crocuta
AAGTTTCTTTAGCATGTGACTGGATTTTTAAAATCTGACAATATCTTTTAACTACTAAGTTTAGGCCATTTTCACTTATGATTACTAATAAATGTGAACTATTGTCCTTTCTATTTGTCTTGTTTTTTTGAGGTTCCACTTTTCTCATTTCTTACCTTTATTTGGATTAAGTTTTTGTTAGTGCATTTTATTCTTTACTGCCTTAGACATTGTGCGCTCTCTATTATTTTAGTGGTCGCTTCTGAAACTTTATTTTTCATATCTAAGTCTAGAGCTAATCAGTACAGTATATAAATAGTAGGTGACAGCCTCAATTGCAATTAATATGGACTGATATAAATTTATGTTCTTAGGCATTCTCAAAACCTATAATTCTCTTTTTTTGTGCTGATATTGTAGTATCACTACCAGACCTAAGGTGTTTTTATATTTTGAAGTATGAGTCTCAATTAGGGCATATGAGACAAATTGTTATTTATTTTCCTTATAAACAGGTCAGAGTGGGAACTATTTTAAAGACCTAGAAAGACTCAAGATTTCCCAGATCACCTGTTTAATTACCAGTGCTCCCAGTTTCACTGAAGAAATGTGGTAAAGTGGTGAATTCAACTGATACTGCAATTAAATAGCAGACCAACTTCTAAACTCATTCTTCAAGTTGTCCTGTTCTGACAGCTTTAGGTGGAAGGAGATTCTTGTATGACAATTCTATAATGGCTCTCTTATCTTTTATATTGAATCAGGTATTCCATAATTTAGTCTACTCATTGTTTTCACTGGAAGTTGATTAGTGTCCTTAGAAACAAATATCTGATCCCACCTAATTCTTTTTCTCCATGAAGTCACTCTATAAGAACAACTACCTTGTCATGTAGGACCTATTATAAGAGGGAAAGCACTCAGTTAATCGTAGGCTATTAGTTTTCAAACCCAGATTGTGGAAGGCAGTCTCATTTGTAATTTTCCCATCTCAACCCAAATATCCCCTGTTTTCTTGAGACTCTATTGTTTACTACCCTATTTCTTGGTTACTTTTAGTCTGTAGCCATTTACTTAAGCACACTAAAGAAATATAAGGAAAGATATTGTGATATATCTTACAAGTAATGGAAAATTGAATAACTGAACCTGATAAAAGGTGAAAACAAGTGCAACTTAAGGGATTCCAAAAGCAGCAGTTTGTATCACTTTATCCTTGTGCTCTACGACTAAAACAACAGTCCTGTGTTCTCAACCCTTGCATTCATCTGTTCATATTATTGAAGAAAAAGAACACGATCACTTCATAATCCAATTGTTTACCAAGACCAATAAATTAAAGTAAAGAAGGCAGGAGTATTCAGTGCAAACGTGGTTGTAAGGATTGTTCTACTTCACTCATGCCCTCGACACACAATGTAAAAGGTAAACTGTAGTACAGAATGTCTAAGGAATGTTTCAACAGTCATATTTTAGGAATAATGGAACAGTACATTTCCTGTAAAGTTAAATCTTTTCAAATAACTATTCTTAAGTCTCAGCCACACCTGGACTATGATGTTGATTTTTCACATGTAATGTGATTTAAGACACAAAAACTCAGACTTCAGGAAATGAAATATTTGCGTATTGTGTGATTGTTAGCTCATTCACAAGGCCAGATTTACAGGTCTCTGTGCCAGAATACGTTTCATCTGAAGTGGATGGAAGTTTCCACTGCTAGAGAAAAGAAAGCTGGGTGGATTATCCTAATAGTTGGGATTGAACCAAGAGATGCTGATGCATCTATCCTCAGTATATGAGCTCAGACACCACCTCTACCTCACCAAGAAGAATACATTACAGTTCCAGGATTGACATCTTTTCAGATTCTCCTTACTAAGGGTTCAAACAATCTTGGGTCTAGCCTTACCCAGGGCCACCTTATTACTATAGCAATGGTATTCTTTTTTAAATGGCTATGGGTTTGATGTTATATGAACTACAATGGTCATAGTAAAACCGAGGAAGATCAATATTAGGCCCTGGAGTCCTCCATCATTTATCTCCTAAAAGGAGAAAAAAGCCTTTTGCTTTTGTCATTATCACCACAGATTTCTTCAGAAAATCCTTAGGCTATGATGGTGGATGCAAGTTTTTCAAAATTCTGATTTTGCTTGAAAGCCCAAGTTTTATTGTTGGTGATAAATACAGTCAACTGTTTTCTTTGAAGATTCATACATTCATTTTCAAGAAACTGTCTGCCCAATACCCAGGTCTGAAAAACCAATTTTTCTACTATTCTTTCAAGTAGAAATGGTGCTCTATAAAAATAAAGAGAAAAGAAAAGAAAAGAAGAAAAGAAAAGAAAAGAAAAGAAAAGAAAAACCTAGCCCATTCAGAGCATAACTAAATGATCATGCAAGTATATATTTTTTTAGATAACCATTGTTTTAAGCTATGCAGCAGTGCTTTGTGCACATGTCCCATTTTCTCACACAGAATATTAAAAAAGACATGCACTCAAGCATTCAGATTTAATAAAATTAACAATTTTATTATAAATAAGGACTCTCTTCGTAAAATTTTATTTATTTTTTGTTTTTTTATTTTTAGAGAGAGAGTGTGTAAGCTCAGGAGAGGGGCAGAGGTAGAGAGGGAGAGAGGGAGAGAGATAGAGGTAGAGAGAGATAGAGGAGAGAGAATCTTAAGCAGACTCCATTCTCAGTGTGAAGTCCAACACAGCGTTCGATCCCATAACCCTGGGATCATGACCTAAGCGAAGTCAAGAGTCAGACGCTCAACTGACTAAGCCACACAGGTGCCCCTTCATGACATTTTAAAATGAACCTAGATTTAAAATATTTTTTTTTTGAATGTGTGTCTGTAAAAAGTCAATCACTATTAGTACGATTTGGGGCACTGCACTGATCTATGCTAAGACACCGGCAGTTTTATACACCATGGCATTTGCAGCACTCATGCAAATGTCAACCGAGTGAAAATAGCAAATAATTAATGTTTTCACCTTACAGTTGCAGAGACCTCCAATGGTCTGTGGGCTATATATTGAGAACTACTGATGTACAATATGATTCAAATTCTGTGTAAAAATACAGAGGTGACATGAACATCTGAAAGAATTTTTACCAACTTGAGTTGCAGTATTCTGATGCCATAGCCTCAAATATGGTGAATATAGAAGCACATCACAGATTTTAATTGTAGCATACTATTTTACTGTGTGGACATACCACTTATTGTTTAGCAGTTTAAAATTTTTTAGTTTATTTATTTATTTTGGGAGAGAGAGAGAGAGTGCAAGTGGGGAAGTGGCAGAGAGAGAGGTGGGGGGGAGAATCCCAAGCAGACTTCAGTGCAGAGCCTGATGTGGAGCTCAAATTTATGAACCATGAGATCATGACCTGAGCCAAAGTCAGATATTCAATCCACTGAGCCAACCAGGCTTCCCTGTTTAGCAGTTTTATAGTGTTAGACATTTAAGTTACTTCTAATTTTTCTCCCTTAGAAACTGTTCTGAATGTCCCAACAAGTGCACTCCTTAATGTCCATCACCTATTTAGCCCATCCTCCCACTCAACACCCCTCCAACAACCCTCAGGTTGTTCTCAGTATTTAAGAGTCTCTTATGGTTTGCATCCCTCTCTGTTGTTGTTTTTTTTAATTTTTAAAA
>NW_027532160.1:353791-358468 GCF_008692635.1 Crocuta crocuta
GGTCATGAGTTCATAACCTGAGCCAAAGTTGGACACTTAACCGACTGAGACACCCAGGAGCCCCAATCCCTCTCTGTTTCTATCTTATTTTTCCTTCCCTTTCCTTATGTTCATCTGTTGTCTTTCTTAAATTCCACATATGAATGAAATCATATGATATTTGTCTTTCTCTGACTGACTTATTTTACATTGCATAATACAGTCTAGTTCTATTACATTGTTGCAAATGGCAAGATTCTATTCTTTTTGACCATCAAGTAGTATTCCATTTTATATATATACCACATATTCTTTCTCCATTCATCAGTTGTTAGACATTTGGACTTTTTCCATAATTAGGCTATTGTTGGTAGTGCTGCTACAAACATTTGAGTGCGTGTGCCCCTTCAAATCAGCACTCTTGCATCCTCTGGATAAATTCCTAGTAGTGCAATTACTGGGTCATGGGGTTGTTCTACTTTCAATTTTTTGAAGAACCTCCATACTGTTTTCCAGAGTGACTGCACCAGTTTGCATTCCCACCAGCAGTGCAAAAGGGTTCCTCTTTCTCAGAATCCTCACCAACATCTGTTGTTGCCTGAGTTGTTCATTTTAGCCATTCTGATAGGTGTGAGGTGGTATCTCATTGTGGTTTTATTTGTATTTCCTGATTATGAGTGATGTTGAGCATCTTTTCATGTGTCTGTTAATCATCTGGATGTTTTCTTTGGAAAAGAGTCTATTCATGTCTTTTGCCCATTTATTTCTTCACTGGATTATTTGTTTTTTTGATGTTGAGTTTAATAAGTTCTTTATAGATTTTGGATACTAACCTTTTACTTGTTATGTCATTTGTAAATATCTTCTCCCATTCCATTGGTTCCTTTTTAGTTTTGCTGATTGTTTCCTTCCCTGTGCAGAAGCTATTTATTTTGATGAGGTTCCAATAGTTCATTTTGGCTTTTGTTTCCCTTGCCTCCAGAAACACGTCAAGTAATAAGTTGCTGCAGCCGAGGGCAGAGGTTGTTGCCTATTTTCTTCTCTAGGATTTTGATACCTTTCTGTGTTACATTTAGGTATTTCATCCATTTTGAGTTTATTTTTGTGCATTTAATAGAAAAAGGTCCAGGTTCATTCTTCTGCATGTCACTGTCTGGTTTCCCCAATACCACTTGCTGAAGAGACTCTCTTTATTCCATTGGATATTCTTTCCTGCTTTGTCAAAGATTAATTGGCCATATGTTTGTGGGTCCACTTATGGGTTTTCTAGTCTGTTCCATTGATATATGTGTCTGTTTTTGTGCCAGTACCATACTGTCTTGATGAGTACAACTTTGTAATACACCTGGAAGTCTGGGATTGTGATGCCTCCAGCTTTGGTTTTCTTTTTCAGGATTGCTTTGGCTAGTTGAGGTCTTTCTGGTTCCATACAAATTTTAGAATCGCTTGTTGTAGCTCTGTAAAGAATATTGGTGTTATTTTGATAGAGATTGCTGTCTTTATAGCTTCTTATGTTGACTACCAAATTGCCTTCCAGATAAATTGTGCCAATTAATAATACCCACCCACCCCGTTTCTATGTATTCCCCTACCAGGAGTCCCTATCTCTATCCTTGCCTCAGGTGTCACGCACTTGTATAAAAATGAGGATTTCGTGAGGCACCTGGGTGGCTCAATCAGTTAAGCATCTGACTCTTGATTCTGGCTCAGGTCATGATCTCACAGTTCATGGCATTGAGCCCCATATCCAGCTCTGCATTGACAGCATGGAGCCTGCTTGAGATTCTCTCTCTCTCTCTCTCTCTCTCTCTCTGCCACTCCCCCACTCACAGTGCACTCTCACTCTCTCTCAAAATAAATAAACTTTAAAAAATGAGGATTTCACGAAGGTTGTCAAGAAAGCAGGCTGGTTTTGAAGAACCTCTGGACCCATTTTCTACGTCCATTGCTTCAGTGGGCCAGGGAGGAGAGCAAGGAAGATGCATCTGCTCTTTAATGAATTTAGGGGTAAGGGTGGGGTTACCATAAAAGCCTCACCACTGCCCCTCTTCTAAAAGAAGACAGACCTAAATCCTAGGGGGAAAAACACTCTTTGTAATGAGTCTTTCTTTCTGTCACTATGCTTTGTCTCATCATTAGAAATAACTCACCTTGATCACCAGAAGTGCCCAAGAAAGAGGATTTCTTTGTTAGGACTTGCATCAGATCACACAATTCTCCCTCTTTGACAACCTACAGCCAAGTCAGGCAGCAGATCTTGTTACTTTTGTTGCTGTTGTAAGCATCTCATTCCCACCATTCCCTAACAGTACTTCTAGTCATCACCCTATTTCATCCTTTACAGTCTCATGTTCAGTTTATCATAACTTCCTAACAATAGTTCTCGTTTCCAGTCTCTATGCCTAACCCCATCCCAGCTCCAATCCATTTTGCACATGGCCACCAGATTATTTCTCCTTTTGTCAAAAATGTCCAGTAACTCCCAAGATATTTCCCTGTCAGTTGAATGTTCAGGATCTTCCCCAAACATTTCCTACCCTTCATTTCCATCTTTTTCACTCATCCTTCTCTTCCCACAGCTTCCATTTCAGGCAAATTGGTTGCCTTCTTATCACAGGAACAGGTTTCCCTCTTCATGCCTTTCTTCAAGCCATCTTCTCCACCTGAAATGCCCTTCTGTGTTCTCTCATGCTCTCCCTTCAGGGCCCAGCCTAAGTGTGTCCTTCCTTCTTAAAGCTCTCTAGCAACTTCTTCATTTAACCAGACAGCATATATTTGACAATGAACATATGCCCAGGTGCTGTCAGTAATCCTTTTGTATTTATACACTTTATCTCACCAGCTAGAATTTAAATTCAAACACAAAACCTTTTTTTTCATCAGTCAAAACATACAACTTTATTGATGATACACAAATGAAATCTTTGGTGGATAAATTCAAGTCAAAACAAATGACAGAAGTGTAGGCTATTTATGATGGACAAGTTCACTGTCAATTAACATAGAGGAACCAGTAAAAATATTTCCATTCAAGCAGCACAATTAAAGTCACAAATGTGTTTTGAATACAAGAGGACTATATTTGGTATTCATAAAATGGTTCAGCTTAAAGCTGGAGACTGTCACAGATAACATCACTCTGGATGATAAATTATTCAAAACTGACAGCTGAATGGATTCCTTACTATATGAACAAGGGGGAAAGTAGTAACTCTCAATTTTCATTGCTTCCAGACTGGAAAACCAAGAAATTTCTTCAAGTCTTTTGAGAACACATAGCCAATCAGAATTTGTCCACTAGTTTTATAACTTTCACTTTCACCAAGAGGTCATGGTGGTCTGCTAAGGCTCGAATTTTCTTAACGCACACTCCAGATGTAGTACATAAGTAAAACAGGGAACCTTTATTGAATTCTCTGTAGTTGAATACTTCTGCTCTGAGATTGTCATAGATGATCTCAAATAGAGTAAGGGCATTAATAAGAATCTCAGATTCCACATAGGAATTATAAAGAGAACTAAATGATGATGGCACTTGGGTGCTGAGCAGTTTTTTTAACATATCTGGATTTTCAGCAAAATTCGAAAGTATTTTCAAAATTTCAACCTTGATTTTTCCACCTCCCTGAGATAACAAACGGAAAAAATTTGCAATGGAATTGACAAGCAGGTGTTGGTAGTCATTGGTAATAGTCATGTTTGTTAAAAATTTTAGTCCAACTACCTGTACTGCTGAGTTCAGGTTAGAGGCCATGATATCATCCATCACTTTATTCATATATACCTGAAGTCGGCCCTGATTTTCATAGTTCTCACTCAGGTTATTCATGGCCATTAAGGCTTTTTCCTTAATGTGGGGATCAGTTTTGTTGATCATGTTTGCAATAATTGGGAGGCCTCCCAATTTGCGAATTGTGTCTTGGTTGCATGAATAGTTGGCATTGTTGCTCAGAGTGAGCAAAGCTACCTGTTGGATGAAAGGATCATCTGATTTTTGAAGCAAAGCAAGGACTTTCCTGAGGTCTCGGACACCTAGAATCTCATCTATTTCATAAGGAAAAGGGCGCTTCTGCATGGGAACGGGTCTCCTCCCTCTCCCTCTCTGCTGGGTTTCAGGCTCAGAATCTGACTCTGACTCTGTGTCAGTCCACCCAGACTCCCCTTCCTCAGAATCAGGGATCTCTGCCAAGAAAGCCTGTCCTCCATTAGCAGAGGCTGCAGCAGCTGCTGCAGCCCCATCCCCAGGGCGGAAGCCCAGCCCCAATTCGTCTACTTCAATCTTGTTTTTCTTGCCCTTGCCCTTGCCCCAAGTCCGAGACTTGGTTCCCTTGGCTCCACCTTTGGGAACAGCTCCAGTTGCTGATCCAGCCTTAGGTATAGCGCCGGTATGAGCCCCAGGGGTTGCTTTCTTGGAGGTGGCTGCCATTCTAGGGGATCCTGAAGTCCCAGGAACCTCTGCAGCCCCAGTAGGCACTGTTGCCCCAGAAGGCACTGCTGCCCCAGAAGGCACTGGCGCTGCAGTAGGCGTCGCCCATACAGGAGCCTCCATAGCCTCGGTAGGTGCTGCTACCTCGATAGGTGCTGCCGCCTCGGTAGATGCGGGTGCACTGGGAGGCATCACTGGCGCCCTGGGAGGTGCTGCTGGAGTCCCGGGAGCCTCTGGTGTGCCAGAGACTTCTGGTAGTTTGGGAACCCTTG
>NW_027532160.1:358837-361208 GCF_008692635.1 Crocuta crocuta
GTGGTGCCATTGAAGAAGCTGCCTTGGCCCCAACTACCGGTTCGGCCTTAAGTCCAACTCCTGCCCCTTCTACCTCTTGGACCTGATTTCCTGCTGCACTCTGAGCCTCTGCACTGGACATAGCTGGGGCCCCTCCCTCAGCTCCAGTCACATCCAGAGCAGAGGCTTCATCCTGGGCCCTGTCCTCGGCCTGAGTGCGGACTGGGATGGGAGGGCTGAATCCCGGCCCAAGGTCAATTGTGAATCCGGTCTTTGGTCCAGCCCTAAACCGGGCTCCAGTCCCGGCCACAGCCCTGGCCTTGGGCTTGGCCAGTCTCTTCTTTGTGTGGTTTCTTCCCCTGGCATATTTGTAGACACAGTACCAGGCACTAGCCCCAATCACTATCCCGGCAGCTACACAGCCAGCATCTCGAACTCGGCTCATGGTGCAGCTGGAGTAATTCTCTGATCCAGGGCGTGGAGTTGGCTTGCCTAAATGGGATGTGTGCACGTCTGGCAAGGCACTTCCTTTCAATCTCAAGGGTTTTGCCCAGGCTGCAAGTCAAGAAGGACCTGGGGTAAAAGATAGAGATGAAGCTTAAGCCTTTGGCTCATTTTGTGCCTAACCAAGGCTACTTAGAGGAGAACTTGGAAGCATAATGCTTGGTGAGTGGGCTGGTACCCAGACACAGGTGTCAAGGCCTATGTTTGCTGATACAAGACCCTGGTTGTCCAAGGTTTCTAACACCTTTTACACCTTCATCCCTAGCCGGCCCTACCCAATGCCAACACACCAGTACCTAAATGAGAGATGAGAGGCAATATGGACATTAGGAAAGCTGGTGGAGAGCAGGAAAAACAGTAAAGACCCCAGATTCTGCTCTGAATCTCCCACAGTCACCCCAAGGGTCCCAGATGGTGCTCATGCACATACGAACCTGCTGGAAGCAGGAGCAGTTTACTTTTTTCCACCAGGCTTGTACTTGTGCAGGGCCTCAAATTCAGACAGACCTGCAGAGAGATCCCAGAAAGGGTGTTTTGGGGTCTTTGGTAGTTGGATTCCATTTCCTTTCCTTATTTGCACCCTGTGGGTCATGTTTTTCTCTCCCAAGGATCCTCTTTCCCTCCCTAACCCATCCTCCTCAAACCATTAAATAAGAAGGTGGATGCCACACCCCTTTCTTTGCACCAAAAAGGACAGGACCAAGGCAATGGTGTCTTGTAAAGAGGGAGAAGATGGGGGAAGAGGAGCCTCTGGTCCCAGACTCTGTTCTGGTTTCTGCCACGCTCATACCACGGATTCCCAGTTTCCACTCCCCACACTGACCTCCAAGGATTCAGGGCTGTTTCTTTTTCCTTCAGTTCGATTAAAGCTTCATCTTAAAGACAGAAAAAGGGCAGAAATACAGACACCAGAGGTTGGACCAGTGTCTAACCGGTGGATGGAGGAGACCCAGGACACAAGTCCCTATAATTGCCTTTCAGCATTCACATATCATTACTACCTCCTCTCAAATCCCTCAACTCTTCTCACCTCTCCTCGCCTGCTCCTGCGCAGACTCCACAAGCACTCAACCCCTCCTCCTTTTGCCCCGCCCCGCCCGTCCGCCATTTCTCCCGGACACACAGCCACACCCCTTCTTCTGCACCGAAGCAGGAGGGGGCGGGGCGAGGGTGCAGCAAAAACTGGATGGGACGCGAGATGAGGGATTACTGCAAACAGTCTAGTGTCTTCCTCCCAGGACCATCCGTCCTTCAGTCTCCAGACCCCAGCCTTAGCATAAGCCTACAGAATAGGGGCTCCAATGTCTGACCTTTCGATTTGAGGGTCGTGATTTTCCACTGTTTCTCCGTTCTGGGCTCCTCCTCCCACCCCCCACCCAAATTCCCCAATAACCGCCATGTCTCCCTCCAGCATACCAAAACTCCTTTCCCAGGACTGAATAAACGGAGGTGAAGGGATTTGTGGGTTGGAGGTGTCTGGAAAGCAGCCTGGGGTGTAGCACAGCGTTTTAATACCCAGATTCTCTCAGGGTCCCCACCCCCTGTGAAGCCCAGACAGCGCCAAACCCGCCATCTCCACAACAGAGACTGGCACACCCATTTCCCGGCACCCCCAAATGACAGGGGGCCGGCAGGGCGGAGGACAGGGTGGGAGGTAGTGGGGGGCGGTATCTGCAAAGTGAGGGTGGGAGTGAACGGGCCGGATTGTTTCCAAATTGCATGCCTCTCCAGTCACCCTTGCCCAACCACCCTAGTGGGCTTATATGAGCGGCCACGTTTATTTCTCTTCCCTCCTCCTCTCAAAACAGGACGGGATGTGGGGTGCGGGGCCTGAGTGTCAAAAACAAAACCAAAAAACACTGACTGAGAGAGGAAGTGAGCAGATTCT
>NW_027532160.1:361452-363288 GCF_008692635.1 Crocuta crocuta
TTTATTTATTTATTTATTTATTTATTTATTTATTTATTTATGTCTTTGTAGTTCTGGAGGCCAAAAGTAGCCCCTTCTCCCTGTGTTAGAATTTCTTTTTCTAGTTACCAGGATGGAATGCATCTTTTTGGAGGGCTATTGACAAGTTTTACTTTTTGCTGTTGTTGTTGGGGGAATTGTTACATTCTTTCCTGGGCAACTGGACATTCTCCCCTCGCTCCACCTTCAATCCCTGATCCACTAGTGCCCACCATTTCCCCTGCAGTTGGGTCCCTGTTCCAGTACAGTTAAGGGGTAGAGTGTCAGAAAGGAGATAAGGGGTGGGAATGGGGTCTGTATTTCTCTAACACTTCTCCAATTTGCTTTTAAAGCAATCACCATCCTTTATTATTGCAGTGAGAAAATACCACAGTGTGAGAAGCAGCAACAATAAAGGAACTGCATGATTTACAAAGATTTCCCACTAACGGCGCAAGGCACCATTAATTTTGGTTAATTTTTACCACACAAAAAATGAATTCTGTTGGCCACATAGGAAATAGTTTTCAAAACATGCTAAGGTATTTGAATATCTAAAAATGGAATTTTCCTCAACAAGATAAGCATGTTTTCATGGGATCTGTAAATTGAACCATAGAGAGATGTTCAGTTGTCCAATCTTATTTATTTTGGACTAAAAAAATCCTATTTTTTCTCCTTCTGGGACAGCTTTTAAGTTGGATAAATAAATGATCCTGTCTTGTTCCGTTAGAGAAACACATTTATTTAATGTTCCCAAGCCATTGCTGACTGTTGTGTGAACCTCCTGTAATTTGATGGCTGTAACCATGACAGTTTTGAACACCTGTCCCTGGATTAGGTTCCAGTTTCCTGATTCAACTCTGGGCAAAAAGAAGAGCTATTAGGCCAAAAAAAAGATGAAAGTGAGGGATGCAAGAGATGGCCAAATCTGCTCTGTTTTGTCAAGGGTGGGGAGGTGCTGATCCTCTACCGCCTTCCATATTCCAGAGCCTCTCATTCCCTGCATTCAGGCCTTGACTCTGTTGGTCACGCTAAAAGTACACATGTACAGGTGACAAAGATGGTAAATGCCACCTTTACTCAGGTGACCAACTTGAGTAACCACCTTTGGATTCTTCCTTTTCTCCCCTCTTCCCCCAAGTCCCCACAATTATAACTCAGGGATACACAGAAGGGACTGCTCTTCTCACATACCCCTGAAGCATCAGGTTTCCATGAAGAAGTGATTGCTGGCTGAGGGAAGCACCCAGATCGGCCTGCTCTGCCTTCATTCATGGTGCCTTTGTTAACATTCTCTTAACTCTGTCGGCTGCTCCCACTTCGCTTGAGAGGTGCAGCCAGCTGTGCCTCTTACCTCTGGCCTCCTTGCTGCAGGCACCCAGGGAGAACTTAACCCTATTGCAGGGGCAAGGCCTATAGCCCACACCCACTTTGGTGCTCCCTCAGCAAAATGTGTGCTGGGGCCCAAGGGAGTCTCCTCACTGACCATACTGATTAACCTAGAGTGGGTGTTCTTAACTGGCTGTGTCTGTGCTGTACCTGAAATTGTACACAAGGTTTTGTTTGTGGGTGTATGTGTGGTTAAGTGCATTTGTTTGGGGGCAGTGGCATTAGAGGTCATTGACGTCATCAGTTTCTCAAGGGGTCAGTGACTGCTACCCTAGATATTAAGAACTGACACAATGGCCTAGAGAGTTACTGTAATATATAACAATCCAGATTAGGAATCTCTTCTTTATTTTCTTCTGATGAAGAAAGTAACATATATTAATGATTATAAAATATTCAAAATAATAAATATAAAGAGCATACAGA
>NW_027532160.1:363338-366267 GCF_008692635.1 Crocuta crocuta
GGTTATTAATCAAGTTCAAAATTAAGCAACAATAAACACATAATAAGCATTTGGAATTTTATTGTAATTGTAGGAAATATGCAGATTAATTTGAAAAACGTTAGCATATTAAAATTGAGACTTCCCCTCCAGGAATATGGTATGTCTTCATCTTGTTCAGATATGTTTTTATGTTTGTTAATCAAATTTATAAATTTCCTCAGCTATATAATTCCTATTACTTGTAAAGTTTTCCTTATTTAGTAGTCTTTGTTCCTAGAATGCTCTTTTCTCTCTAATTACAATTTGTGGGAGGGAATTTTCTGCTTAAGGATAATGTTTTACTATTATATATTTGTTTTGTATCTGCCAATTTTTGTGATTTGTCTTATTAATTCCAATAGTTTTCAGTTGATACTTTCGGTTTTTCCAGGTGTTTATTCATAATCATCTGCAAATGATTTTTTTCCACTTCTTCCTTTCCAATATTTGTACATTTTTTCTTTTTTTTTCTGCATGTGTTACATTGATCACANTTGAGCAATGGTGGTGACTAGATGCCTTCTGATCTTATTCTTGAATAAAATGGGAATGCTTATTTTGTTTCATCATTTAGTATAATCTTTGCTGTGTCTGATATATTATGTCCTTTTTTCAAGGTTACTTTCACTTATGTTTATCAGTACTGCAAAAAAAAAAAAAAAGCAATGCAAAGAAATAATGTCAGTGAGTGGAGCCAAGTCATAAGTTCTGTGGTCTAGGTAACCCACAAGGAGTGAGGAATCTGCCAGGTTAGAAGATCCTCTGATATATTCTTCATAAGGATAAGGATACTTTCTTTTATATCTTATTTAATGTAACCCAAGAATGATTTGTTAAATTATATATAATTATTTACTGCATAAACTAAGTTTCCTCCTATTCTTATTTCTATTTTACTAATAGTTTTTAAATATTCAGGAATGGCTAAGTTTATCAAATGCTTTGATTGAAAGTTTTCTTTTTTCCTTCAGTTTGCTGCTGCAGTGAATGCTTTAGATAGACTGGTCTCCCTACTACTCTAGTCTCCCTATAGTTTATTTTCAACAAAACCACCAAGTTCAAACTCTACCCACCCCTCTTCCCTTGATGTTTAGAGTAAATGCAAATGTCTTTACTATAAATTAAAAGGTTCTACTCTCTTCAAACGTATTACCTCTCTGTTTCATCTTCTATGACTCTCTCTCTCTACCTCAGCCATCCTGGTCTCCTTGATGTTCTTGGAACATCCTGGGCTTATTGCCTTCATAGAACCTTTTCATTTCCTTGTCCTCCGTCTGGGATATTCTTACCCAAAATATCACTATACTTAGATTCCTCATTGAATTCAAGTCTTTACTTAAGTGTTACCTTCTTAGTGATTCTTTCTCCAACCACCGTATCCAAATGTTCAACCCATCTCAACTTTTCATATCTTCCTTTCTTGCCTTTAATTTTTTCTATTTGTAGGTACCACTAAGAATATATTATATATTTTGTTTATTTATCTTGTTTGTTGTTTGTCTTTCTGACTACAATGTAAGGGCCATGAGATTAGAGATTGAGGTCTGTTTTATTTACTGCTGTAACCACAGCAGTAAGAACAATTAATGGCATGGAGTAGGTGCTCAGTAAATGTGTCAAATAAATGAATTAATGGCTTTCCAAAATTGAACAATTCTCTTGTGCTCCAGAAATGAAGCCTAATTGGTTATGCCATATTGGCAGTCTAGCAAACCCTCAGCTAACTGATTCACTGAATCAGGATCTTGTCATGTGGCAAATGTAGAAGAAATTAAGATTGATTTGAATGGCACGTACAAAACTCATTATGCAGTAAGTAGGATTGCTTATGATAAATGTTTTTTTTTAAGTGATTTTTTTCTTAAATGAAAAAAGCTCTACCATAGTTTCTGATAATAAAAAGGATGCATACTAGTGTTTAAATAAGGAACAGAATAGTGCTAACAAGAAAATAACAAAATATTTTTTTTTCCTCTCTGGTTCCTTTCCTGACACCCCTTCTCCCACCACCATTTTCAGGATTGCAGAGGAGAACGGTAGGGATTCCAAAGAAACAGGTGGGGGGAGCAGAGAAAAGGATGGGGCCATTCCTTCAGACAAACAGTAGAATTGGCCAGTAGCCCAGTAGAAGATGCGACCCCTTCCAATAATCAGAGAAAGATAACATATTTGTTGGATTGTGCAAAGACTAAAAAAAGTGCCCGGCGTGCAGTGGTGGTGGGGAGGGGGAGGGTCGCTAATAATAGGAGGGGAAATTTGGGACCCAAACTCACCAGTGACGTAGCGTCACATGACCAACAGCCTACGTACTGGAGTCTTGGTCCAGACAGCGGTTCTGCTCAGGTAACAAGCTCGCTATTTCCTAGGAGGTGGCGTGTGGGCAAGGAAGGAGGCGGAGGACCGGAAAGAAACCGTTCATGATTCCTGTACATCGGCGTGAGGGTGGGTGTTGATTGAAGACTCCTGGGGTAAGGGTGGAGGGTAGCAGCACAATTGTTGACTTTGGAGGCACCGGAAACCAGCCTCTTTTTCGTGCTTTGTAAAAGGCGGGGCAGTCGCAGTTGCAGAAATGGTTGGCTTCGGTGAGTTAAGAGGCAGAGGGAAGGAAGCGGTTTTCAGGGAGCAGAGAGGTGGGGTAACTGTCAGGTGAGAGAGAGGTCCTACAACCTGGATCTGGAACAGGAAAAGGTCGGGGTTTGGATCCACATTTGGGTGTTGGTGCATCTACCAGAGCACTGAGTCCCCACTGTCTCCTGTTCTTGTCTACTTCAGGCTTTGGTCTGTCCATGATATGCCGGTCCATCCATCAGTGGTGGGTGGGACACAAAAGAAAGAGAAAGCCTAACGCCTTATTTCCTTTTCTCCTTCCTCCCTCCAACACATCCACTCCTTAGGTCCCACTTGACTG
>NW_027532160.1:366294-366695 GCF_008692635.1 Crocuta crocuta
TCCCGCCTCCAAAGCGCTCTCACTAGCCTGGGAGAGAAAGACCCGCGCGTGAGATACTAGCAACAGCTGCAGCATGGGCCTTGCCCAGAATTTGGGCTTGATGGCAGCAAGACTGGTGATGAGGGTTGGCACATGGTATTACATGGTATATGTTGGTATAACTGACCTGTGGTGTAGAGCAGAACAAGAAGAAACCAGCTGATTCAAGGGACATTAATCCTGCCTACAAAAAGTTTAGAAAATACAGAAAGCTGTAAGAAAGGAAATAAAAATAAGCCATCAGTAATTACCATTCCTTGTCTTTCTGTATAAGAATGCAGATATGTGTGTTTAACATTATTGCAATCATACTGTATATGTTATCCTGAGATTATTTTTTTCAGGTTACATTTCAGGGAATG
>NW_027532160.1:366744-368137 GCF_008692635.1 Crocuta crocuta
CATTCTGTTAATTAATTGTTTTATAATAATAAAATAAAATAATCATAGTCTTCCCCTTTTGCTGACTTTTCATATAGCAGGTATGAAATTTTGTCCTCAGAGTCAAGTGTAAGAAAATTAAGATGTTTTCATTTTCTAAAAAATAACTGTGTAGACTAAACTAAACTCTATCTACAAGGAGACATCTTTCTACACTAGTTATAGCTTTGATACCCATCATTCAAGTTTCCAGGTGGGCCAGTAAGGCAGTGTCTGTATCATGCTTGGCATAAAAGACACAGGAATTTGATGAGGTTGGGAGCCCTGGGTAGGGTCCAGGTCATCAACATTGGGTTCCTACTCTTTTCTCTGGGAGGTTAGGGAACAGGCTAGAGGTCCCATTTGCTCAAGGGACACAAAGACCTCTGTCTTTTCCCCTCTAGTCAGAGAGACGATTTTTCTTTAGTGTGAGGGAAATCCCCTACTCCCCAAACTCTGTTATTCACAATGGATTTGGCATTTGGGGAAAACAAAATCTGGAAAACCCTGCTACAAAGTTACTCTGAGGAAAGGAAGTAGAGTTGACTTGATTGAGAAAGGTAAAGTGGAGAACACAGACAGACACAGAGATGAAACATATTAGTCCCATTGTGTCTTAAGTGGGGTTCCCTAGAAGCAGAGCCAGAGATGGGGATTCTCGTGAAAGTATCTAGTGAGGGAGTGTTCTCAGATGAATCTTTATGAAGGTGAGGGGAGCAGCATAGGACAGAGGAAGAAACTGGGCATAGATGTAGTCCAGCTGAAGTGTAGCCTCAGCCTGAGCCCAGGGCAGCTCTGGGACATGAAGGGTACCACAGAATTGATTCACTTTGAGAAAAAGGAGCCAAGATTTTACATCAACTGATTGCAAGCCAGGGTGTATGGGTGAAGTGACATGAAGGGAGAGGGATTTTAGCTCCTGGGTATCCTCTGAAAAGGGTACAACTATGAATCCTTAGCAACCACTGCTCAGAAGAGCTAGGGGATGGATGTACTAGCTCAGTAAATGGAATCTAGACAGAGCATCAATAGCATTTACTACCTCTATTATAACTAGCCATTCAGCATTCTTGGAATGCAAATGTGCTTCTTATCTATGTGCTCCTCCCGCTAGAAGGCCTACACTTTAACATTACTAGCTGTGTTGCACTCTATCAGAAAATGCCCAGCTTTTACATAACTGAAAAAGAAGAGAGTGCTTGTTCTTTTCTAATCTCCTAGTGGTTGTCTCAGAAACACTCTCCCTCAGAGGCTAGTTTTCTCACTCTAACCTAAGAATCAAATCTCCCCCTTCAATATATGTATTTTGGAAGAAGGCTTTATAGTACCCAGTTTAGCACCTCATGAAAATGCATTCTGCCTGTGTTGAGATTAG
>NW_027532160.1:368255-369122 GCF_008692635.1 Crocuta crocuta
CTGTAATGAGATTAGAGGTTAATACAAAGTTTTTTTAAGTTTTATTTTTGTTAAAGTTTATTTATTTATTGAGCGAGAGAGAGCACACATGCATACACATACGTGCTCATGTACACACAGGTAGGGGAGGGGCAGAGAGAGAGAGATAGAATCCCAAATAGGTTCTGTGCTGTCAGGCGCCAGTGTGAAGCTCTACGCAGGGCTTAAGCCTACGAACTTTGAGATCATGACTTGAACCAAAATCAAGAGTCAGAGGCACCTAGGCATCCCTGTTATTACAAAGGTTGAGGGATGTTTAAACAGGATGTGGAAGTCTGTCCCATTTAAAACAGGTTTGGACAGTTGTGAAGTTTACTGCCTTAACAATTCACTTCCAAGTTTCTAGAAGGTAATGGAGAAGTTGCTAAGGGAATGTCAGATGTTGTTTACTTATACAATCAAAGCTGACCTAAGCAGAGATGGGAAATTGTCAAGACAAGAGGACCTAGCTACTCTGACAAATGGGCTTCTCATGAATTTAAGATCTATGTGATGGCCCAAGAGTCTTGGGGAATAGAAGGTTACTTGGAGAAACTTAAGCTCATTTGAGTCCCCGTCTTGCTAAAATGGAAAACAAATCAGCCTTATTTATTTTTGTGGTTCCCTTACTCTTTGAGTGCAGTCAAAATTGGTGAGCCAGCATATCAGAAAGGCAGGTCCAGTCACATGGTCTGCTGAGATACACATTGTTCCAGATTGCAAACTCATTTCAGGCTTGATGGTTCTCGTGCTTCTGCTCTATGCTAAAGGAACAGAAATCTTTGTCAAAGATGGAGTTGCTGAGCATCTCATGGCTGTTCTGAGGCTTGCCACATCTTTGAGCACTAT
>NW_027532160.1:369214-372385 GCF_008692635.1 Crocuta crocuta
TCATCAGATAAATCTCTTCTCATTAAAAAAATCAAGTTAAATTAAATAATAAAATACTATAAATAATATAAATAATTAAAATTTGAGAAATTGTACTATAATTTAATTTATTCCCTTTCTCTCCTGAACCAGTTTCATTGATAATTAAAATGTACATCTTTTAATGTTGTGAGATAATCGAATATTGCAGCACATTATAGGATATCATGTAAGATTCTATAAAAAATGTGTATATAGCAAGGGTTCCCAAGTACTAGCTAATGGCTTATTCAGTGTAAGCATTTCTTTCACAACCATATTTTCATAATTCAAATTGGATATAAGGTGATTGATCAATTAAGAAATCTAATTTCCATTGTGTAAAGAGTAGTTGGTATTTTTTTTAAGTTTATTCATTTTTGAGAGAGAGAGAGAGAGAGACAGAGCATGGGCAGGGGAGGAGCGGGGAGGGAAGGAGACAGAATCTGAAGTAGGCTTCAGGCTCTGAGCTATCAGCACAGAGCCCGAATTGGGGCTCAAACTCATGAACCCTGAGATCATGACCTGAGCTGAAGTCGGACGTTTAATTGACTGAGCCACCCAGGCATCCCAAGAGTAGTTTGCACTAATGCCAAGAAATCAGGAGCCATTATCACCTGTATTTTTCTTTTAACTTAAGACACACCGACTTGGTTGGGATGTCTTTAAACTTTTTTTATCCTAACAGCGGGTGATAAAAGTGATAAAAATTGATAAGAATGTGTAAAAAGCTTTGTGCTAATGATAGAGCTTCTGGTAATAAGTAAAAGAAAAGCCATCATCCTAAGCAAATGCTCCATGTAATCAAACCCTGAATTTGTTCACTAAAGTCTATGTTTTATAGCTATATACTTATAGCTCTCATAAAGTCTTTATTATTGAAATTCTTACAGCAAATATAACCTTGTTATTGCAAGTCTCAATTTTTCTAGACCTTAATTTCATTTTCCCTATTGAAACAAACATTTTTAGAGGAGAATTTTGAAAAATGTGCATTTCTTTGAAATGCAAATACTGCTTTATAGGAGAGCAGAGTATACTTGTGAATCATGTGAACCATTAGGTAACCATGACAATCCTGACTACTAAGTGGAGAAGCACCTTTCTGTTATCTGGATCTCAGCACCCCCCCACCCCACCCCCGGGATCTGAAATCCAAACAAATGTGTTTTACCTATTCTAGTTTTACTTTAAAGGATGAGTATAGAACTAATTTATTGGTTGACTATGCAATCAAAATCTCATCAATAAGGATTCTGAGACTCCAAATCAATCTACTGGAATGTGAGAACTGTCCCTGTGATATGTTGTAGTAAATCAGATGTTATCTTGGGAAAGAGAACTCTTCTTACCTTGGGCTATGAGAATCAACACACAAAACTGCCTCATCAGGCTCAAACTAGTCCTGTGACTTTTCTAATCTAGAAAGTACATAGTTTATTATAGATCATGAGTACAGTGTGCTTATAAGGCACTCTTTCTTCCTCTTGATGCCTTGCATAAAAGCCCTAGGATGGAATACTCCAGATTGTCCTGGAACAAAAATGATAAAAGTAGACATGATGATGACTGTAATGATAATAATAACAACAGTAACAATAATACAATGAATGTGATGAAAGTTGTCTATGTGTTATCTGTTTCAATTTTTACAAGATCTCATTGGGGATAGGTATTAGTTTAGAGATGAAGAAATATAGACAGAAAAAAGTTAGGCAACTTTGCTGATGTGTACCCAGCTAGAAATTAGTGGAGCTAGTCTCAACTGTCTACACAAATTCATCCTCTTCACCACTAGATTATGCTGCATCTTAATGTAAAAGTATGACACACCCCCAACCCAGCCCTCCCCACCTCCAGAAACACAGACACACAGTAAATAGGAAACTAAAGTAGTAAGCAAAGAAATGATATTGACTTGGACGTCACAAAAGTCCTGCTTTTCCACACCACGTGATATACATTGGCTTCTGCTGTCTGAGCCTCTGGTTTTCTCCTGTTTCCCCTTTCCCTCCTCCATTTCCATAGCCTGGCTTCCTCTAGCCAGCTGATTCACCTTTGGGGTCTGTAGGCTGATGATACCCACACCTTTTACCATGCACCCAAAGTCCAGATCCATGTGATCAACTGGTCAGTAAAGAGCTCCATTTGGACATTTCACTGGCTCCTAAAACTCAACTTTTCTCAGCCTGAGCTCCTTCTCTTCCCCCAACTGTCCCTCTTCCTCCCTTTCCTCCTCCAAGGGATCTCATTCTCAGTGAAGGGCACCAACATCCCACCCCATTGCCCAAGCCAACTCCCTCTCCACTTCACCCCCACATCCCATCCATTTACCTCTAAAATGTCTCTCATCAATCCACACCTCCCAGTTGTCACTTCTTCCAACCTTGCACAGTCCTCTCTCTCCTGGATGATGGCAAAAGCTCCTAAACTGGTCTACCTGCCTCTGCTAGAGGGTGGGAATGGCTCCAACACACTTGGAGGCCAAAGTGATCTCCCACAAATCTGAATTCCTTCACATCTGACTTAAAACACCTCAAGGCCTGGCTTCCCACTGCACTGGGGATAAGATCCAAACAACTTTACAGGCAGGCAAGATCTTTCATAGCACCATCTTTGCTACTCCTCCTTCACTGTTTTGGCCCGACTGAACTTACTAATGTTCTCTGGATGCGTCATTTCCTCTCTCACCTCCTAGCTTTGGTACATGTTTTCCTTCTGCCTGGAACCCCCTTTTTCTTCCCCTTCATCTGGCTGTTCCCCAGGGCTGGTCCCTCAGCCTTGACTAGCATGCTGGATATGTGCATAGTCTGCTGTCATACCTGGGCAGGCAAGTCCTTTGATTGTGTCCTACAGTCTATCCTTTACATCCATTGTGGCTGGCTTTTACTTGGTTAGCTTTTACCTTGTCTCCAAGCCCTTTGAGTATGTTGTGTTTACCTCACTGAAGCTTCTGACTACCAAAATAATACCCCTCATTTCAGTTCTTTAAAAATATTGTCTAAACTTGCATGATATATCTCATTAAACTAGGTGAAAGAATGATTTCATAATTTACGCCAAAGGTGGATTTTAGCTCATTTTCTCAGTTCACGTATTTTTTTTATTTTTTTTTAATGTTTTATTTATTTCTAGGAGAGAGAGAGACAGAGA
>NW_027532160.1:372449-374220 GCF_008692635.1 Crocuta crocuta
AGCAGGGGAGGGTCAGAGAGAGAGGGAGTCACAGACTGAAACAGGCTCCAGGCTCTGAGCTGGCAGTCAGCACAGAGCCCGACGCGGGGCTCGAACCCACGAACCGCGAGATCATGACCTAAGCGAAAGTAGGACGCTTAACCGACTAAGCCACCCAGGCGCCCCTACCTTTAGAATCTTAAGCCATCACATCTTTGAGTAGCTTTTTATTTTATTTTTATGTCTGAATCTCCTTCTTTTTTGCTCTCAAACAGATATTCAAACAAGAGTTTCTCCTTTTTAAGTAAGTGTCATTCATTGTTTATGAATCTGATTTTCTTTGTTTTGTGAATGCCATCAGGCACAAGTTTATCTTTATATTTCACTTTTTACTCTTATTTTTTAACATTCATAAAGCACATTTGACATTATCTTATCCTAGCTAACAGGTAAATTATTCCTCTTATAAATTCTTTTTTGAACAAGTCCAATTAATTTATTATTTTTCTGAGATTATAGCTTCATCTCTTTTAGATTGTACTCAACATCTTATTTTGGTTTCACAAACTACTAAAACAATGTTCTCATTAATCTTAGGACTCTATTGTTCCTTTTTTTATTTTGAGAGACAGACTGGGTGGGGGAGGTGGTGAGGTGGGAGAGAAGGGGAAATAGGGGAGGGGCAGAGAGAGAAAAGAGAGAGATTCCCAAGTAGGCTCCTCACTCTCAGCACAGAGCCCGACGTGGGGCTGGAATTAACACTGTGAGATCATATACTGAGCCAAAATCAAGAGTTGGATACTTAACAGACTAAGCCACCCAGGTACTGCAGGATTCCCTTATTTCTGATTAAAGTATATTATTTTTTTAGTGATTGCTTACTTTAAATCATTGATTTTAATTTTTCCTATTTTTCAGATTCGATACTAATTTCTGTGTTGCCCTTTACACATGGACTAATGCCTGTATCTTGCTCCCAAGCAAAGATAACTCTATGCCTTTCTCTTATTTAGAAATACCGGTCTTCCAAGAGGCCATAATAGATGTATAAGTTGCTTTCTGTTTTTTATCTTGATCTTTCAATGAGTTTTATGTTTTATAATTTTTATAACATATTAGTGAAATATTATGCATTTATTATTTATGAATAGAGAAGTATAAATACACTGATATGCATGCTAGTTGTTTTTGCCAATAGAGGTCTATAGTAAAAAACTTTTGGAAATGACTGACTTACAGTATTCACCAACAGACTTGCACATTCTAAGATAGAGAAATTTGGAGTATTCTCAGACACTAAGGTCTAGAAAATGTTGAAATTTCTCTGAGTAGAATGTACAATACATTCACCAAATGTTCCACTATACCTTTTGTAAATTCTGGAGTTTTCATAGCCCAAAGCATATCATATGTTCATTATGATGAACTGCATACATAATGAATTGAACACCATATGATTAGTACTACAGACCTACACTATTAATTAAATTCCTACTAAAAATGGTTAATTANNNGATGTGAGGCTCAAACCCACTAACTGTGATATCATGACCTGAGCCGAAGTCAGACTCTCAACCGACTGAGCCACCNCAGGTCGTGATCTCACCATCATGAGATTGAACCCTGCATCAGACTCTGCACTGAGCATGGAGCCTGATTGGGATTCTCTCTCTCCCTCCCTCTCTGCCCCTCCCTTGCTCATGCGATCTCTCTCTTAAAAATAAATAAATAAACATTTAAAAAATAAATAAATAAAATAAAAAATAAAGATTTTCATTCCCTGGAACAAACA
>NW_027532160.1:375396-382539 GCF_008692635.1 Crocuta crocuta
AGTTAACGATCATCAGACATACTCCAATAGAAGTTCTTAACCATTTTCCTCCAGCTGTAATAAGAGATTTGTTCTCAGGTGAATGGGTTTTTATTTACTCACCCTCCAAACTAATTTAGCCACTACTAGTATCACTGGTAGTTATTTAAATTCTAAGACCATGTTTTCAAATTTTAATTTCTAATTTCTCTAAATTTTAATGCAAATGGTATATTTCCAATTACACTGACATTCCAAAACTTTACATTGAAGCATATGAAACTACCATTTACAAAGGTTAAAATGATAACACCATATTTATGAAAAAGTAACTTTTGCTTAGTCAAAATATGCATCAATAACATTCATAGTTTTTGTCCATTGGGAGAGTATAAATATATCAAATCCCCAAATTACTGCTTCTTGAATGAGAAATGTTTTCTTAGAGTACCAAATGATGAAAAGGTTGATGAACTTTTGAGAAAAATTCAAGTGGGTACAGTGAATGTGAAAATAATTTTGTAGCACATTTCAGTTGATTCTTTTTTTTAAATGTTTTATTTATTTTTGAGAGAGAGAGAGAGAGAACGTGAGCAGGGGAGGGTCAGAGAAAGAGGGAGACACATAATCCGAAGACAAACTCCAGGCTCTGAGCTAGCTGTCAGCGCAGAGCCATGGGGCTTGAAACCACGAGACATGAGATCATGACCTGAGCAAAAGTCGGTTGCTTAACCGACTGAGCCACCCAGGAGCCCCTAATTCGGTTCATTCTCAAGTGGAGCAACTGGGTCCTCAGTCAGTTAAGCATCTGATTTCAGCTCAGGTCATGATATCAAGATTCGTGAATTCGAGCCCCCCATGGGTTCTGTGCTGACAGTGTGGAGCCTGCTTTGGATTCTCTGTCTCCCTTTCTCTCTGCCCCATCCCCACTCACGTGCTCTCTCTCTTTCTCTCTCAAAAATAAACATTAAAAAAAATTTTAAGGTGGTTTGTGATGGATATAGTCAAGAGTTGTCATGCAAAAGTATGAATCCTTGTTTATTAATCACCTTGGGTTAATTTTGGATCCCTTTTTAAAAATAAAAAGTTTTATCGAGGTGTAATTTACATACCATTAAATCAATTTATAGTTCCATAAACTTTGACAAATATATCATCATGTAAAAACTGCCACAATTAAAAAATGAAATATTTCCATAATCCCTAAGGGAGCAGTGACTCCCCATTTCCTCTCACTTCCACCCTCCCTCAGCCCTAAGCAAATATCAATCTACTTTCTGTCTCTACTGATTGGACTATTGTGTATATTTCATATAAATGAATCATAGAAGATGTGGTCTTCCTACTGGCTTCTTTCACCTACCCTAATCTTTTCAAAATTCACCTATATTTACCATGTATCTATACATCATTCTTTTTTTAAATGTTTATTGTTGGGAGAGAGAGAGAGAGAACACTAGCAGAGGAGGGGCAGAGAAAGAGGGAGACAGAGGATCTAAAGTAGGCTCCTCACTGCCAGCACAGAGCCACCAATGCGGGACTCAAACTCAGGAACCTTGATATCATAACCTGAGTCAAAGTCAGATGCTTAACTGACTAAGCTACCCAGGCGCCCCTGTATTCCATTCTTTTTTACTGACAATATTCTGCTGTACCGGTATACCGCATTTGTTTATCCATTCATCAATTGATAAACATTTGGGTTGTTTCTACTTTTGGGCTTTATGAATAATGCTGCTATGAACATTTGTGTGCAGGTTTATGTATAGATATATTTTCATTTCTCTT
Source organism: Crocuta crocuta (assembly GCF_008692635.1). Classification (NCBI taxonomy): domain Eukaryota; kingdom Metazoa; phylum Chordata; class Mammalia; order Carnivora; family Hyaenidae; genus Crocuta; species Crocuta crocuta. Next base: position 377,164 of record NW_027532160.1, read on the forward strand.
GAGTATATAACTAGGAGTGGAATTATTGAGTCATATGGCAACTCTATGTTTAACATTTGGGCAAAGTACGAAATTGTGTTTCTCCAGTGCCTGAACCATTTTACATTCTCACCAACAACATATAAGGGTTCAAGTTACTCTATGTCCTCTCCAACATTTCATATCGGTTGTCCTTTAAGTGTAGTAATCCTAGGGGTAGTTGTGTGATTTCATTGGGTTTTTACTTTGTATTTTCATTATGACCAATGATGTTGATCATCTTTTCATTTGTTTATTTGCCTTTTGTATATCTTATTTGGTGAAGTGTCTGGTTCAAATATTTTGCCCATTTTAACCTTGGACTATTTGTTTTCTTCCTATAAAGTTTTGAGAATTCTTTATGTATTCTGGATACAAGTCCTTTATTAGATATGTGGTTTTTGATATTTTCTACTTTATCTTTTTTATCTTTTCATCTTTTAACAGTGTGTCTCACAGAGAAATAATTTTTAATTTTGATAGGATACAATTTATCAACTTTTCAGTGGATTGTGCTTCTGGTGTCATGTCTAAGAATGTTTTGTCTCACCGAAAGTCACAAAGGATTTTTTCTACATTTTATTCCAAGAATTTGAGTTTATATTTTACAACTAGGTCTATGATCCATCTTGAGTTGATTTTTTCATATTGTGTGAAGTGAAGGTCAAGTGGTTTTTTTTTAATGTGGATATTACATTTTCCTAGCATCATTTGTTGAAAAAAAAAGTGTTTTCCCCATGCAATTACTTTAAAATTTTTGCGGAAATTCAGTTCAATTGACTGTATGAATACAAGTCTATTTCTAGATTCTCTATTCTTTTCTATTCATCTATATGTCCATTCTTACACCAAAACCACACAACCCGGATTACTGTAGCTGCATAGTTAAATTTTAAAATCAAGTTCAGCTGTACTTAAAGAAGATAACTTTCTTTCCTTTAGGACTGGACAGATGCCAAACCCATTATTATTTTTTCCCTTATGCCTACAGACAACCCAACCAGACATGGTAGTATGTAGGCCAAACCAAATTTTTGTTCATGAAAGTAGAAACCATTCTAGCTTCTATTAGACAAAGTCACAGGCACATTTTCACTGTACCTTTGTCCCCCTAGGTTTCATGGTCTAGCAAACTACTTATCACATAGTAGCTGTTGAGTATACTCATTAAATTAAAAAAAATGAAATAATGAATGAATTATAGCAATTTTTCTCACCTATTGATTTTTCTTTTATTCCATGGTACCACTCAGCCCGAAGGTGAGGTATTTTTCTTTCTTTGCTCGTCCTTGCCATTTCCAGACTATGTCTCTTTGCAACTTTTACACTTTCCAGTTCTTTTGAATCCTAAGCTATTACACTGAACCACTCATTATCTTCTTTCTTGCAATGATCTACAATCCTCCTGGTTGTTACTTCTCCTTCACTGAAGACTTTAGCATCTAGTTCATTGTCTTCATTTCTTTTCCCTACAAATCTTGTTATTCTTGGTGACTTTGACCCCATGTAAACAATCCATCAACATTTCTCATCTCCATAAATCTTATCTTCCACCCATCAGCTAACTACTCCCATTCATCATTCTCTAGACCTTATCACCACCAGTAATAACAACATCTCTAAAATACTGATTTCAAGAGTCTCACTCTCCAAATATCACTTCTATCTTTCCAGGTAACTTGCTCTAGTATCCCTACCCCAGCAATTCTTTAATTCCACTGGGATATCCAAACTATTGGCCATACCATGTTTCACTGTTCATTACTCTCCTTTTTTTTTTATTTTTAAAATTTTCATCCAAGATAGTTAGCATATAGTGCAACAATGATTTCAGGAGTAAATTCCTTAATGCCCCTTACCAATTTAGTCCATCCCCCCTACCACAACCCCTCTAGTAACCCTCTGTTTGTTCTCCATATTTAAGAGTCTCTTATGGTTTGTCCCCATCCCTGTTTTTATATTATTTTTGCTTCCCTTCCCTTATGTTCATCTGTTTTGTACCTTAAAGTCCTCATATAAGTGAGGTCTTATGATATTTGTCTTTCTCTAACTGACTAATTTCGCTTAGCAAAATACCCTCTAATTCCATCCACATAGTTGCAAATGGCAAGATTTCATTCTTTTTGATTGCAGAGTAATACTCTGTTGTATATATATACACCACAACTTCTTTATCCTTTCATCCATCCATAGACATTTGGGCTCTTTCTATACTTTTGCTATTGTCGATAGTGCTGCTATAAACATTGGGGTGTATGTGTCCCTTTGAAACAGCATACCTGTATCCCTTGGATAAATACCTAGTAGTGTAATTGCAGGGTCATAGGGTAGTTCTATTTTTTAATTTTTTGAGGAATCTCCATACTGTTTTCCAGAGTGGCTGCACCAGTTTGCATTCCCACCAGCAGTGCAAAAGAAATCCTCTTTCTCCACATCCTTACCAACATCAGTTGTTGCCTGACTTGTTGATTTTAGCCATTCTGACAGGCGTAAGATGGTATTTCATTGTGCTTTTGATTGCCTTTTAGTTGGTTGCCTTTTAGTTTTGCTGATTGTATCCTTTGCTGTGCAGAAGTTTTTATTTTGATGAGGTCCCAGTTTTGCTTTTGTTTCACTTGCCTCTGGAGACACGTTGAGTAAGAAGTTGCTACAGCCAAGATCAAAGAGGCTTTTGCCTCCTTTCTCCTCTAGAATGTTGATGGCTTCCTGCTTTACATTTAGGTCTTTCACCCATTTTGAGTTTATTTTTGTGTATGGTGTAAGAAAGTGGTCCAGGTTCATTTTTCTGCATGTTGTTACCAAGTTTTCCTAGCACCATTTGCTGAAGAGACTGTCTTTATTCCATTGGACATTCTATCCTGCTTTGTCAAAGATTAGTTGGCCATATGTTTGTGGGTCCATTTCTGGGTTTTCTATTCTGTTCCATTGATCTGTCGGGTTTTGTGCCAGTACCATACTGTCTTGATGGTTACAGCTTTGTAATACAGATTGAAGTCTATGATTGTGATGCTTCCAGCTTTGGTTTTCTTTTTCAAGATTTTTTTTTGGCTATTCAGGGTCTTTTTTGGTTCTATACAAATTTTAAGATTGTTTGTTCTAGCTCTGTGAAGAATGCTAGTGTTACTTGGATAGGTATTGCATTGAATATGTAGATTTCTTTGGGTAGTATTGACGTTTTAAAAATGTTTATTCTTCCTATCCAGAAGCATAGAATATTTGTGTGTGTGTGTGTGTGTGTGTGTGTGTGTGTGTGTGTCTCCTTCAGTTTCTTTCATAAGCTTTCTATAGTTTTCAGTGTATAGATTTTTCACCTCTTTGGTTAGATTTATTCCTAGGTATTTTGTGATTTGGGGTGCAATTGTAAATGGGATCAATTCCTTGATTTCTTTTTCTGTCACTTCATTATTGGTATATAGGAATGCAACCGATTTCTGTGCATTGATTTTATATCCTGCAACTTTGCTGAATTCATGGATCAGTTCTAGCAGTTTTTTGGTGGAATATTTTGGGTTTTCCACATAAAGTATCATGTCATCTGCAAAGAGTAAAAGTTTGACCTCCTCCTTGGCTGATTTGGATGCTTTTTATTTCTTTGTGTTTTCTGATTGCTAAGACTAAGACTTCCAATACTATGTTGAATAACAGTAAGGAGAGTGGATACCCCTGTCTTGTTCCTGACCTTAGGGGGAAAGCTCTCAGTTTTCCTCATTGAGGATGATATTAGCATTGGGTCTTTTGTATATGGCTTTTATAATCTCAAGGTATGATCCTTCTATCCTTACTTTCTTGAGGGTTTTTATCAAGAAAGGATGCTGTATTTTGTCAAGTGTTTTTTCTGCATCTATTGAGAGGATCATGTAATTCTTGTCCTTTCTTTTATTGAAGTGATGAATCACATTGATTGTGTTTTGGATATTGAACCAGCCCTGAATCCCAGGTATAAATCCCACTTGGTCATGGTGAATGATTTTTCAATATATTGTTGGATCCGGTTGGCTAATATCTTGTTGAGGATTTTTGCATTCATGTTGATCAGGGAAATTGGTTTATATTTTCCTTTTTAGTGGGGTCTTCGTCTGGCTTTGGAATCAAGGTAATGCTGGCTTCATAGCAAGAGTTTGGAAGTTTTCCTTCCATTTCTATTTTTTGGAACAGCTTCAAGAGAATAGGTGTTAACTCTTCTTTAAATGTTTGGTAGAATTCCCCTGGAGAGCCATCTGGCCCTGGACTCTTGTTTTTGGGAGATTTTTTATAACTAATTTGATTTCCTTACTGGTTATGGGTCTGTTCAAATTTTCTATTTCTTCCTGTTTCAGTTTTAGTGGTTTATATGTTTCTAGGAATTTGTCCTTTTCTTCTAGATTGCCCATTTTATTGGCATATAATTATTCATAATATTCTCTTATTATTGTTTTTATTTCTGCTGTGTTGGTTGTGGTCTCTCCTCTTTCATTCTTGATTTTATTTATTTGAGTCCTTTCCTTTTTCTTTGTGATCAAACTGGCTAGGGGTTTATCAATTTTGTTAATTCTTTCAATGAACCAGCTTCTGGTTTTCATTGATCTGTTCTGTTTTATTGTTTGCATTGAATTGTTTTCCGCTCTAATCTTTATTATTTCCTGTCTTCTGCTGGTTTGGGGTTTTATTTGTTATTCTTTTTCCAGTTCTTTAAGGTGTAAGGTTAAGTTGTGTATCTGAGATCATCACTCTCCTTCTATTCTTACATCCCTCCATACGCAGCTCATATCTATGTTTTAATTTCATAACCACATATCTGCCTATGCCCTTAATTCCTTTTACATATTTACATCCATCTTAAATATCTGAGGAAATCTGAACTTTAGTTAAACCAATTTAAATCCTACTCTTCTGCTGCTCTTGACCAGCTAAACTAATTAACTCTGCCAACTATTCTGCCTTAAAATTTTTATTGCCTGGCAATCTTACTACATTTCCCTAATAAGTTCATTCTTTCTAATTTCTAAAAAAAAATATACCATCTCCTTGCTCTTCAAAGCCTTCAGCACCAAGTGCAAAATTTGTGACATATATTTGTACACATTTCCACACTAGATTTTATTATTATTGTTGAGGAGATATTGTAACTGACAGGAGAAAACTGCAACTCAGACAAGTTCCTGCTGTTATTTCTGCAATTTCATTGCTGCATTTCTTTTGTGGTTTCTCCATATATTTGTTTCTATAAATTCAAATTTATGTAAGAAAATTATAAATAATGTAGTCCTGTTCCCAACTATTCAGACCACCAGACCTCATCAAAAGCAAGGAAAACATACAGAATAAAATATTTAAAAAATTTTTTTAAAAATATCAAATAGTTGACAATATTTTAAGAAA
>NW_027532160.1:382577-383109 GCF_008692635.1 Crocuta crocuta
GGCATTTACCAAGCTGCTGAACTTGAATAAAATTTCTTGGGGCTAGGGAGATTTGTGAAACAGAAAACAAAGTCCACAATCTGCTTATGGTGATTAGTCTAATAAGCTAAAAGGAGAGACCCCTTGATAAAACTGTGGATGCTAAAAGTATAAAGGTGATTTTCCCCACTCCAGGGAAAGGGTTTTTTTTTGTTTTTTGTTTTTGTTTTTGTTTTTGTTTTGTTTTGTTTTTGGCACTGAACAAATATGAGGCTGTTAGGATGTTGCAGACTCTGGTGGTGCTCTCATGTAATTTGCAGCCCAAATTTCTAACACTTAGTAATCAAAAAACCTCATATGACTATCAGCAAAGTAGACTTTGAAGCAAAAAGCAAAACAAAACAAAACTATGACAACAGCAACAAACAAACAAATATTACCAGGGGTAAAAAGAGACCTTTAGTAAGAATAATAGTTCAATTCACCAGGACTGAATAACAATTTTATTTTGCACCTAATAATACAGGCACAAAAAGTATAAGTGAAACTTTAC
>NW_027532160.1:383209-384735 GCF_008692635.1 Crocuta crocuta
CAGAAGTATATGAAAAATAGAAAAATCCATAATAATAGTGAAAGATTTTAATATACCTCTTAGTAATTATTAGTACCAGACCAAAAAAAAAAATCAGTAAGGACTTAGACAACTTGAACATCACTTTATTTTATGAGCTTATTTTTTATTTGTTACCTATTCTGTATAAAATAATTATTCTGAGATTAAGACTTGGGAGTTAATAATAGGTATATTGATTTATATATTGATAGATGTCAATAAAACCACACTCATCCAGTGACACATTTATGTGTATTCATTGAGTACTTTTCTTCTTCCAAATTGTTAATTTTATCTTTAGGGTAAATTAAAAAATTTTTTTTACATTTATTTATTATTGAGAGACAAAGAGAGACAGATCATGAACAGGGGAGAGGCAGAGATAGAAGGAGACACAGAATCCAAAGCAGGCTCCAGGCTCTGAGCTGTCAGCCACTCAGTGCCCCATAATAAATTCCTAGATTAATTCACTAATTTATTCAACATTCATTAGTGACTGCCTATTATGTTTCAGAGACTGTTGTAGGTACTGAGGAGGTACAGAGAACAAAACCAACAAAAATCTGTGTCCTCATGAGGCTTACATTGTGGTGGGGAAAGACAGATATTAAATAGTAAATATAGTAAATGAATACACTATGGAATACGTTAGAAGATGATAAGAACAATGGAATTCAAATGGAATGTGTTAAAAGGGAAAGGAAGGTTTGGGGCGCCTGGGTGGCTCAGTCAGTTAAGCGTCCGATTTCGGCTCAGGTCATGATCTCACAGTTCGTGGGTTCCAGCCCGGCGACGGGCTCTGTGCTGACAGCTAGCCTACTTCAGATTCTATGTCTCCCTCTCTCTCTGACCCTCCCCTGCTCACGCTGTCTCTCTTTCTCTCTCTCAGAAATAAAGAAAACATTAGAAACAAAAAAAGAAAATGGTTTAATAAAAAAAAAATCTTAAAAAAATGGAAGGTCAGGAGATGGATCGCAACCTTAAGAGAATGAAGTAAATAGACCAAATTGAGGTGACATTTAGGCAAAGATTTGGAGTAGAGGGGTTGAGCCATGCAGATATCTAGGTGAGAAAAAGTTTTCAGGTTAAAGCACCAGACAGGTCAAAAGCCTGAGGTAGTATAGGAGAAATGGCATTGTTTCAGCCAGATCTCCTTTTATCCCTTTTGCTGTTTCTATGCAGCTATCCCCCAACTTCTGTGCACTTTGCTTTTAATGGCTGACCCTGTGACTTTTCTGCCCTTGGGTTGCTTAAGTTGCTTTGTTTGTACAGAAAGCTGGAAATCCTGGGAGTTTATGTTCCCCAAGGTGGCCCCACAGGCAGTGACTAACTGGTTTAGAGACGGCAAAGCCCAGCTCACTTGCCTGAAGGCATGCCAAACCGAGGCATAGTTTACACTTTAGAACTCTCTTCAGCATCAAGCTGAGGCTTCCTTCCACTTCGTCTGATTTCTTATCCTTGTTTGGCGTCTTTCCCTTCCCTGTCCTTCCTTAACTACTCCCTTA
>NW_027532160.1:384791-390651 GCF_008692635.1 Crocuta crocuta
GAATTTTCCTAATAAATCATTTGCACATAAATCCTTATCTCCAGTCTATTTCTGGGAAACATGAACTGAGACCGGTACTAAGCTGTGAAGTTACATGTGAAACTCAGGGTTATGTCATTTTAGGTTCATGATCTTGGATAATTTGCGTAGTTAGCTGCCTTAAATCATACAGAAAACAAGACTAATATAAGTGTGCCTATAGAAAGTAAATATTAAAAAAGGCATAAGCATGATATTGCTAAACATGATTTTCTGCATATTTTGAATATATAACTTGAAAAATATTTAATTATCAATCCATTACAGAAAAACTAGAAAATAAAGATAAGGAAACTCAAAAGCATATTAACATCCATAATCTCATTATTCGAAGATAGTCATTATTATCATTTTGCTATTTAACCTTCCCCAATTATACATACATATATATGTAGCTGGTATGAATCTGACTTCATAAACTTGTGTGTAAGAAATGCCACATCATTGTTTTTAAAATATCACATTAATCTGACTTCAAGCTTCCATCCTACTTGACTTGTGGAAAATGCAATTACAGTTGATTATATTTTGTTGTTGTTGGGTGTTCTCTTTCCCAAAGGTTTCATCAGAATCCAGATGGTCCAAAATATGGGGTGCTATGGTTGCTACTGATATATTCATTATTTAAGCCTGAATTGTTTCTAGATAACAAAGAGCTATATTGTTTCTGTGCCAAGATTGGTCCCAGAACGCTTTGCTGAGGCTAGTATTAGTGTTTGGGGTCCAACTCTCTTAACTGTATCATGGGGATACTCTCTTCTGAGCTCCTTCTATCTATCTCTTTGGGACAGTACTTGGAGTGGAGTTTCCACCTAACAAAAGATCTGTAGTCTTTGAGCCCTCTTCTCAGTCTTGAAAAACTGTCTGGCTGCTTCTTTCTCCTCTCAATCACCTCCCTCTTACCACTCCACCCACCAGAGCACAATCCTCCTTTAGGAACACAGACTTTCAGAAAACAAAAGCCAGGAAAGGAAGTTATTGGCAGACATCTGTTTTCAACCTTATAGCATCAAATTTCCAACGGGTAAAGAATACATGGACCTGATTCCCTTTTTGGAAATGGGGATAGGAGTTGAAAGAGAAAAAAATACAGTGAGACAAACACAAAATAATGAATTGGTATCTTAATACATTATCATGCCACACATGTTTTTCTTTTTTCAACGTAAAAATTTTTTTATTCTTAACAGCTTTATGGAGATATAATTAACATACCTTACAATTCACCCACTTAAAGTATACAACTAAATGGTTTTTATAATATTCACATTCCTTTTTATTCTTCTCAGGTAATATTTAAATCAACTTACCAACTTCTAAAACACATTTACCAATTTATATATGCCATCCTTCAAGGACTTTGGTTAATATTGAATCAATTCTGCATATCAATTTTTTCAACCAGCAGGAGTATGGTATAATGTTTCATTTATTCCTATCTCCTTTTATTTTCATCATGGTTTTTAAATAATCTCCTTTAAGCAACTAAAGTTTTTTTTAAGTTTGGCTTTGAGTACTATATTTTTTTCTTTCCTTTATTAATTTTTAGTTGTTGTATAGTTGGAGTATATCTAGTTTCAAACGACATAGTAATTCAACAATTATATGCATTGAAAATTGCTCACCATGATAATTATATTACAATATTATTGACCATATTCCCTTTGCTGTACGTTTTATCCCTGTGACTTATTTATTTTATAACTGGAAGTTTGTGCCTCTTACTTTGCATCACCCATTTTACCCACTTCCCTAGCCCCATTCCTTTTGGCACCTACCAGTTTGCTCTCTATATTTATGAGTTTGTTTCTCTTTTTCTTTGCTCTTGTTTGTTTTGGTTTTTAAGTTCCACATATAAATATATCATATGTTATTTGCCTTGCTCTGTTTGGCTTATTTTACCTAGCATAATACCCTCTAAGTACATCCATGTTGTTGCAAATAGCAAGATTTCATTCTTTTTTATGACTGATATTTCACATTAATTTTATACATATTTCACATCTTATTCATCCATTCATCTATCAATGGACACTGAAGTTGCTTCCATATCTTAGCTATTATATATAATGCTGCAATAAACATAGAAGTGCATATATTTTTATAAATTAGTGTTTTCTTTTTCTTTGCATAAATACCCAGAAGTGGAATTACTGGATACTGAGGCACTTCTTTTTTAGGTTTTGGAGGAGCCTCCATACTCTTTTCCACAATGGCTGAACCAACTTATACTCCCATCAGCAGTGCATAAGGATTCCCTTTGCTTCACATCCTTGCCAATACCTATTATTTCTTGTCTTTTTAATACGTCATTCTTTTTTTTTTCACAAATAGTTTATTGTCAAGTTGGTTTCCATATAACACCTAGTATTCATCCCCATAAGTGCCCCCCTCCATGCCCATCTCCNCGAATGACAGACATGCTGGATAGAGGATTTTTGGCTGCATATTTTTTCTGTTCATCACATTGAAGATCTCTTGCCATTATTTTCTTGCCAATAGAAGCCATTCTGACCTGAATAAGGTGATATCTCATTGTCGTTTTGATTTGCATTTCCCCTGATGATGACTGATATTCAGCATGTTTTCAGACTCCATCAGATCCATGAATTCAGCAAAGGTGCAGGGTACAAAATCAGCATACAGAAATCGGTTTCATTTTTATACACCAATAATGAAGCAACAGAAAGAGAAATCAGGAAACTGATCCCATTCACAATTGCGCAAAAAGCCATAAAATACCTAGGAATAAACCTAACCAAAGATGTAAAATATACATTTTTAAAATCCAGAAGTATTTAAAGTCCCTACTGTCAGAAATAAACAGTTTGGTGTATACCTTTCAAGATTTTTCTCAGTACATATTTAGTAATGCTAATAATATTTAAATTTTAATGAAAAGAAATTACTGTGTGTAATTCATAGTTTTGTAATCCTCCTTTTGTCACATAATTTCATATTGTAGATACCTTTCATATTTATAAGTATAAGTTAAAACCATGGTTTTACACTGCTTCATAGCATTCCAATGTATGAATACATATGCCATAATATTTCTAACCATTACCTAAAGTAATTTAGATTTTTCCTATTTTTCTCTAACACAAGAAATTATTCAGTAGACATCCTGTACATATGTTAAGGTACACAATTGTTTCCTAGCAAAAGAATCACTGGATGAAGGTGTAATTACATTTATAATTTTGATATTTGATATCAAATTACCTTCAGAAACGCTGTATGCATTGACACTCAAATCAACAGAAAATGAAAACCTACTTCTCACACTTTTATCAATATGGAGTATTATCATTCCTTTTTATCTTTTAAAAAATGTTTATTTATTTTTGAAAGACAGAGAGCATGAGCAGGGAAGGGGCAGAGAAAGAGGGAAACACAGAATGTGAAGCAGGCTCCAGACTCTGAGCTGTCAGCACAGAGTCCGACGTGGGGCTCGAACCCATTGACCACGATATCAAGACCTGAGCCGACATTGGACGCCCAACTGACTGAACCACCCAGGTGCCCCTATTCTTTTTTATATTAATCCATATGCAATATATAGATATAAAATTTGTTTGTTGATTATTAGTGAAGTTCAGCATCTTTTCCTATGTTTATTTCCACTTCTCTGAATTTCCCATGGAATGTTATTTTCTTTTGCCTTTCCTAAGTTGTTTTAAAATATTAAAGATAATAACGCTGATGTTTTTATTGCACACTAAAGATATTACCGCTGATGTTTTTCTTGAACATATTTTCCCTGTTGGATTTTTTAATTTTGCCTTTTACTTTGCCTATCACATAGAAACTGTGTTTTAACTTATATTTCTGATTGCTGGTAAATTTGATCATATTTTCATTGGCATGTTTGGCATAACATTTTTATTGAAATATTCCAACGTATGAATCAGTTTTAAATTTTTTAATGTTTATTTATTTTTGAGAGAAAAAGAGAGAGTGAGTGGGGTAGGGGCAGGGAGAAAGGAAGATACAGAATCTGAAGTAAGCTCCAGGCTCTGAGCTGTTGGCAGAGAATCTGACTCCAGGTTCTAACTCCTGAAACATCAGATCACGACATGAGAAGTCAGACATTTAAGCGACTGACCCACCCAGGTGCCCTTGAATCTGTTTTAAAATGGAAACAATCCATAAAACTAATAGGCAACTGACAGAATGGGAAAAGATAGTTGTAAATGACATATCAGATAAAGGGCTAGTATGCAAAATCTATAAGGAATTCACCAAACTCCACATCAGAAAAACAAAAAATCCATTGAAGAAATGGGCAAAAGGCATGAACAGACACTTCTCCAAAGAGGACATCCAGATGGCCAACAGACACATGAAATGATGCTCAGCATCCCTCCTAATCAGGGGAATGCAAATCAAAACCACATTGAGATCCCACCTCAAGCCAGTCAGAGTGGCTAAAATGAGCAAATCAGAGAACTCTAGATGCTGGCGAGGATGTGGAGAAATGGGCACCCTCCTACACTGTAGGTGGGAATATAAACTAGTGCAGCCTCTCTGGAAAACAGTGTGGAGGTTCCTCAAAAAATTAACACTAGAACTCCCCTATGATCCAGCAATAGCACTGCTAGGAATTTACTCAAGGGAAACAGGAGTGCTGATGCATAAGGGCACATGTACCCCAATGTTCATAGCGGCACTCTCCACAATAGCCAAAACATGGAAAGAGCCTAAGTGTCCATCAAACGACAAATGGATCAAGAAGATGTGATTTATCTATACAATGGAATACTAAATGGCAATGAGAAAAAATGAAATCTGGCCACGTGTAGCAATGTGGTTGGTGCTTGAGGGCGTTATGCTGAGCAAAATAAGTCAGGCAGAGAAGGACAGATACCATATGTTTGCATGTATAGGAGGATTAGAAGGAACGTAACGGAGGACCATGGGGGAGAAGAAGGGGAAAAATAGTGGGGGAGAGGGAGGGAGGCAAACCATGAGAGACCCTTGAATGCTGAGAACAAACTGAAGGCTGCTGGAGGGTGGGGGAGAGGGGAAAAGGGGTGATGGGCATGGAGGAGGGCACTTGTGGGGATGAGCACTGGGTTTTATTTGGAAACCAACTTGACAATAAACTATTTAAGAAAATAAAATAAAATAAAATATATGCCATAAAAAAATCAATACCTTTTTAATTAAATAAAATGTAAAAAACTGTTTAAAGCAGTACTAAAATCTAGGTAAAATTGAATATGTTTACACAAAAGAAAGCTTAAAATTTTCATATAATATGATATTTGTTTAATTTTGTAAGTCTCGGTATTTTTTCTTTTTATTAATAAAAAGTATATTTTCATTGCTCAGATTATAAAATGGCATACAATTCAGAAAATCATAAAACAAATTTAGCAAATTCTGTAGTGTTATAATAAATATTTTGGAACACTTTCATAATCAAAACCAGATGTTTCCTTGAACTCCCTGCTTTTATCCTCTGGAGTTAGGAAGTTGCTGTTTATACTATTTACTATGCATGGATTTTGTTCTTTGAGTTTTTCAATTGGACCACATTACACACATGTAGCCTCAAAATGTGACAGGGTGAAGGTAGTGAGAATTTTCCTTGAAAGCAGATGTACACGAAGTTCAGGTCTTCCTGCTTTCTCTAGTTGGGAGATATTAGACAACTTGGTCTGGGTAGGAGGAAGATATCCTTGTGGTAATATTATATTCTTAGATTTGGTTCCATGAGCCAATTCTAATACCTAGTCTTACATTTTTAAGTTTGGAATCCATTGCCTTTCTTTTCAGTGGCTGTTTTGTGTTATTGGCTTTTATTTCACTCTTC
>NW_027532160.1:390675-400526 GCF_008692635.1 Crocuta crocuta
TAAGGGGCCAGGTAAACACAGGTAGGGGATGGATGGTGACTTCATTCCCTTACCCTAAATTCCGTGTATGGGATATATGACTCAATTGAATGAAAATGTTTTAATCGTCATATTCCCTTAACCCCATCACTGTTTCATGTTGCAGCTAATTCTCTCTTTTCTGCTCCTCATTAGCATCATGCATGACCCTTCACATTTGGAAACAACTTTGGACAACTTAACTCCAGGAAATGCAGCCTTTCTAAGATGAAAGATTTTCAAACTCAGTTGTCATCTGCAGCTCTTAGAAGAAAAGAACAAAGAACAAGTTAAAAGGAAGATTATGTAGTTCATTACCATCACCTTTTGGTAGTGAATAGCTGGCTCCAGCTTTGCTCACAGAACCACAGATCTCCATGGCATTTGACATAAGAGCAGCAAACATAAAGATTTAGCAAATTGCTTTGTTTCTGCCTCTGCACATTTTTGTCATTATATACCTAAAAGCTTCTCATTCTATACGTGTTTCATAAGTAACTTTTATTATAAATACTATTTACTGTGTGAAAGGGATTGTGTTAAGTACTCTTCTTGCATCATCTAATCCTCACCACAAGCCTATGAGGTAGGTACCATTTTTATACCTGCTTTACCAAAGAGAAAATGGAGGCTAGAGGAATTTGTTCACAGTGCCAGCTAATTTTAAGTGGCAAGGCTGGGACTCATACCCAGACCATATGACCCCTAGACACACACTCCAACCTCTAGGATATTCCCTGGTGGGAAAAAACTATGACAGTCTTCTGTAGTCCTAGGATTAGCTTAGGGACATGGGATGATTTCTCCTGGTTACCCCAACTTTCCCTTAGTTTTATCATAACTCCTTTTGGGCTGTAGTCTGGTGCAGAGTCAATACAACCAAGCCTCTTAGCATTTCATAAGTATCCTGATGACACTTGTATAAAGTAGACGAATCCTTTACACATCAACAAATAATGCTTTATTTATTTTGTTTTTAAAATATTCTTTGAAACACATTCTTTTACAAGTTCATGTGGACGTTTTTAAAAAGGTAGCAAAATTTAAGTTCTTTGAGATTTCCTCCATAGGCATTCATGTCATCTGCAAAAACGGACAGTTTTCTTCCTGATCTGCAGGACTTTATTTCCTTTTCTTGCCTTATCACAATGGTTCTAGCACTATGTTGAATAACGTGGAAAGAGCATAAAGCTTTGCCTTGCTTGTGATCTTAAGGTAAAAAGCAGTCAGTCTCCCACCACTGAATACAATGTTAGTTGTAATCTTTTGTAGATGCTCTGTATCAAGCTAAGGAACTTCTCCCTCTATTTCTAACTTGTTGAGAGTTTTTGTCATAAATAGGTATTGTATTTTCCCAAATTTTATATATCTCTGTCAATTGATGTAATATTATTTGTCTCCTTTAGATTCTTCATATGGTGGATTAAATTGCTTAGGGTTTCTTGTCACTATTACCTAAAAATTTCTCATTTTGTACAGGTTTTGTATAGGTTGTTGAATCAACCTTGTATCCCTAGAATAAACCACACTTGATTATGGTGTATAACACTTTTTATATGTTGCTGTATAACTCTTCTTATATATTGCTGAATTCTATTTGCTAATATTTTGTTAAAGGTATTTGTCCTTATATTCATAGGGAGTATTGGTCTAGAGTTTCTTCTTTCTTTTTCTTTTTCTTTTGTACTGTTTTTGTATCGGGATGATATTAGCTTCATAAAATGAAAGAGTTCCCTTCTCTTCTATCTTCTGGAACTGGCGTTAATTCTTTGTTAAAGATTTGGCAGAATTCTCTTACAAAGACTTCTGGGCAAATTAGTAAGATTCAATCCAGTTTTTAGTGGTTTTTATTTGTCTCAATCACTGAGGTTTCTTCTTCCATTTTCTTTATTTTTTAAATTTTTTAATGTTTTTATTTATTTTTGAGAGAGAGAGAGAGAGAGAGAGAGAGAGAGAGAGAAACAGAGCATGAGTTGGGAAGGAGCAGAGAGGAATGGAGACACAGGATCAGAAGCAGGCTCCAGGCTCTGAGCTGTCAGCACAGAGCCTGACACGGGGCTTGAACCCACAGCCACGAGATCATGACCTGAGCTGAAGGTGGATACTCAACTAACTGAGTCACCAGATGCCCAATTTATTTATACTTAAAATGGGGAGTTTGTAATTTTACATTCACCCCAAGACTTAAGGAATCTCACTTAAGGATCTGTCAATCTGGCACCTTCCTCTTCAGAATTCTTAGGGAACTATATCCATAACCTCATGCCCTGTTAGAGAATTCACAGGGACAAGTAGAGTTGGGAGTTCTCTGGGATGTTGTAGGGATCAAAACTTCTCTTGGTCCTCTCTTTCATGGTTACCTGGAGAGTGCTGGATTTTGGACTCCCTCTCTCAGGCTAGCCTACACAGCCAAACAGACACTACAGAAAAGGCAATCAACCAGAAACTTAGAAGCATAAGACTGGGGAATAGGGTTGATGCAGGGAAGAAAATTCAAGAATGTAAAGTTATCATGGGACAACTTCCTCCTGCCATTACCAATCTTTTTTTTTTTTTAAGTTTTAATGTTTTATTTATTTCTGAGAGAGAGAGAGAGAGCAGGTGAGGGCAGAGAGGGAGGCTCAGAATCTGAAGCAGGCTCCAGGCTCTGAGCTAGCTGTCAGCACAGAGCCTGACGTGGGGCTCGAACCCACGAACCATGAGATCATGACCTGAGCCGAAGTCGGACGCTCAACCGACTGAGCCACCCAGGTGCCCCACCATTACCAATCTGAATTCAATATGAAACACAGTGTTTGATTGGACATTGGTATCATAGTTGAAAAAAGGGAAAGATCCAAGAGAAACTTAATTCATACTGGCAATTTCTCTTTCTCTCTCTTACATTTTTTGTTCTCCCTTTAAAGAAAACATTGCTTACCAATTTTCCTTTGTTATTGTTTCAAATTACAAAAGTATTCATTGTGACAAGAATTCAACAGTGTGTTGCGGGAATGTAAACTGGTGCAGTCCCTTTGGAAAACAGTGTGGAGGTTCCTCAGAAAATTAACACTAGAACTCCCCATGACCCAGAAATAGCACTGCTAGGAATTTACTCAAGGGATACAGGAGTGCTGATGCATAGGGGCACATGTACCCTAATGTTCATAGCAGCACTCTCAACAATAACCAAAACATGGAAAGAGCCTAAGTGTCCATCAGCGGACGAATGGATCAAGAAGATGTGGTTTATCTATACAATGGAATACTACATGGCAATGAGAAAGAATGAAATCTGGCCATGTGTAGCAACATGGATGGAACTTGAGGGTGTTATGCTGAGTGAAATAAGTCAGCCAGAGAAGGACAGATACCATATGTTTGCATGTATAGGTGGATTAGGAGGAACTTAACGGAGGACCATGGGGGAGGAGAAGGGGAAAAATAGTTGGAGAGAGGGAGGGAGGCCAACCATGAGAGCCTCTTGAATGCTGAGGACAAACTGAGGGCTGCTGGGGGTGGGGGAAGGAGTAGAGGGGGATGGGCATGGAGGAGGGCACTTGTGGGGATGAGCACTGGGTGTTACATGGAAACCAACTTGACAATAAACTATTTTAAAAAAAAGAATTCAACAGTGTAAAAGCATATAATGTAAAAAGTTAATTTCTTCCCTCCTCTTTTTTCTGCCTTTCTCTTTTTTCCAGCCTCTCTTGGTTCCAGCTTAATGCTGAGCTTACCCACATTCTTATTCCCTAGTCTTTTTCCCCATCTCCTTCCATAAAAGTTCTAAACAATCTTCAAAATAAGCCAAGGCTTTCAAAAAGCCAAGGCTACTTGTGTTTGCATAAAGCACCTGCTAGTAACCACTTATGCCACTCACTGCCTTGATGTACTACCTATCCTCTTCCCATTGCAAAAGTCCCTGCCAGCAGCAGTTTTACAAGGATATAATTACAGCATCTGGCTGAACCATGACATTTTCACACTAACCTAACCACATAAAACTATTTCTGGCAGACTTCCTAACATCTCAGTTTAAAAAATACAACCTTAGCACTTGTTGAGTTATAATTTGAAGTGGAATATTATTGCATGGAAGACTGCTAATAAGACGTTTTTGGCAATCAACTTTGAGGAAAAAACTTTTCTAACTCTACTCCATCCCCCATTAGCTGGCATTTAAAGCAGGATAGCTCTGAATGGTCAATCATCTACACAAGGCATTCCTTTGTTCCTTTACTTCACAGTTAAAGGAGTTAATATACTTTTGTTAAGCAAACATGCCTCAGGCTTTGGAGTAAGTTATAACCCTCCTGTTACTC
Source organism: Crocuta crocuta (assembly GCF_008692635.1). Classification (NCBI taxonomy): domain Eukaryota; kingdom Metazoa; phylum Chordata; class Mammalia; order Carnivora; family Hyaenidae; genus Crocuta; species Crocuta crocuta. Next base: position 394,995 of record NW_027532160.1, read on the forward strand.
AAGTATATAAGTAACAAAGGAGAAGTGGTTCAGCTTATGAATTCTTGAGCCATACTTCCTGCCTTTCTATCTGCTTGCTTGTCTACTTGTTTACTAAATCCCAGAACTATCACTTATAAGACAGCTAACCTCAGTGTGCATCAATTTGTTCATCATTAAAGTGGTGATGATTGAGGCAGTATGTACCTCAGGGGAGTGTTGTGAGGGTTCCATGTGTTAATATATGGAAAACACTTAAAACAGAGCTTGGTTCGAAGTAAGTCCCATACAAGTATCAGCAATTATAGTGATTAAAGATCAGATATTAAATAGAAAATATCTAGTATCTTATATTTGGCAGAGGGACCAGAGAGTCTTTTATATGGCCATGGTCTATATAGAATATAAAAGTGTAAAACAGTCATTGACTGGGCAAGAAAGGATCAGACTATTATCCCCACACAGCCAGGAACAAGGGCAAAGGTTGTAAACACTACTAATTTATTTGGTGTCTCCTGATAATAGTGCATTCACTCTTCCCATCCTCACTCCACCTGATGATTTGCAGGGCTATAGTGAAGACAGAATTCCCAGCAATGGAACAGATGAAACAGGCCTAACAGAATGTTTATAACTCCTCCAAATACTTCAATACTTCAATCCATCTCCCAGTTGAATCTCAACACATTCTCCCCAGTATATTCTACCACTAAACTAACATGCCCTCCTATTCTCTCAGACTGACAGGTACTTCCTATCTTGCTTAAGTCTTGACTCTCAGTCTGAGCTCTTGCATTATGGCCCATCAATAATAGCTTCAATTCCCCGAGAGCTTATTGTCATTTTAACTCACATCCCTCTGTCACTCCCCAGCCCTGGATCAATTTTCTTTGTTGTTGCCAAGGGACTCCCATACTCCACCACTGCTGCAGTTACTGCCACTGGAGAAAATCCTGATAATGGGGTGCTTGGGACTTTATTTACATATTCATGAGCCCAACATTCAGCTGGGCTCTTTCTCATCCTATAAACATTTTACTTTGTCCTAATCATCTCTTCATACTGCGGTCTATGGAAGAACAGAGCACTTGGGATTTTACAAATGAAAAATCCCATCCCATTATGATGGCATTGTAATTATTTGCATAACTTGATCCAAGTGGTATGCTACTAAATTAGATGCCTCCTCACTGACGTTAACACACGGATAATTTTGTATCTATTCTTCTACCTTAGTCTTGTGTAGAATAATATTTTTGAAATATTGACTTATATTCCTATAGCTTTTCTTGGTATTTCACTCTTGTGCTTTCCTGCCATTCATGTGGATATCCGTGCTTCAATGAAGGTTTGTAGCAGGGTTTCCTGATTTTTGTGTTTCCATAAAAACATGAGCCCATTATTCTTGGAGCCTCTGAGGCAAACAACAAGAATAATAGAAAGATTTTTCCAAGATTAGAGAAAAATCCTTCCCTAGCCCAGTGGAGAGGAAAGAAGGTAAGGAAGTAATAAGAGCAGAGATTCTAGAGAGGAAATTAATGCAGGTTGTGCAAAGGTGGATGAATACCTGGACAATCTTACAGAGTTCCTGTACTTTGGCATGGAAAGGAAGCATCTGACAGAAGTTTTAGAGCTGAAAGGGTCATCAGACAGGAATGGAGGGACATTCAGTAGCAATCTCCAAGAACCAATGACCAGGACCTGTGAGACCTATGACTCAAGGACCAGATGTCCACCCACTTCCAACCAATATCTTTGCTCCCTTCTCCTTTTAGCACTGAAATTTAAACACAACCTTGATAGAAGGAAAGAACCCAAACTCTGGTGATTAAATTTTGCCACTCCAGGGAAGTGATAGGCTCAAAATAGAAATTAAGTTGAATTAGTAAAAAGGCAATTTTTATTTATTGCTCTTTAAATTATATTCTTAAAGAAAAAGTAATTTTGCACACTTAAGCATGTAAATGGCTTGCACACTCAAATTTGTGAGCACTGCTTTTTAGTAGAGCTTTCCCTTCCTTACTAAAATTTTTAATATAGTACAAACATCCATATAAAGCAACAACTTTTACACTGGGTTCCATAGAGCTCTAAGTTCCAAGCAAGTTTCTTATAAACCTGGAAAGAGACCGAGGGTATAACAAGTTAGCAGGAGTTTGGGTATCCCCCAGCACAACCTTCTCCAGAGGACTTTCTCTTTCATCTGTTTATTATGAAGATTATTATAATATTCCCTTTAAATAGAAGATTCGCAGCTTACAAAATTTGAAAGTTGCTTATGTAAACTATAAAATAATTTATAGCTATACTATGAGAAATATCTAAACAGGCATAATGCTAGTTCTTCTTTTTGTTTTGATTTGTTTTGCCTGTATAACTTAGGAACCAGTTCTGAAAGCAATTTTCAATGTAGTTTAAACAATGACAACAGAAGCATATGGCTTCTTTCAAAGGTAACTATTTTGAAAGTCAGTACCTATTTGCATTTTAAGTTCTCGTGTTTGTTAAAGAAGAAAGTCAGTCTCAGCATCACATGTCACATTTTCATTGTAATTACAGTTCCGGTAAAACAGGATTAATATTTGTGTTCCTTAAAATGCAAGGCAGAGCTATGAATAACTTATACTTTAGTAGGGCCACACGAACCGAATATTTACTAGTTGAGTTTATTATCTCTACCACAGTAACCTTTTCCATTTCACAGGCAAATATAAGATATGGTTTTCTAACAATATAAGAAATGCTTTTCTCTTTCCAGGGTTTGAGGAAGAGTACGTGGAGGTTAATAATAGTTTTCATCATCACCCTTCACTCCTCCAATCCAGTGTTAACATACTGTGTATTTCCTCCTTCCTAAGACTATTCAGAACTTTACCTATGGGAACTTTCTGGGTTCTGGACTGTAGCAGGGGTCCCCTAGCAGGGGAATAGCTGCTGGAAAAGAAACAGTTTCTGCGTAGATGATTGGTCTGTACTCTGCTCCTTCAGACATCATAGTATGACAGCATCTGGTTTTGGTTTACTGTTAAGGAGTTCAGCATACACAGGAGGTAGCTGCCCCATCTTAAGAGATTCCAAAGTCTTATTTTACTTCATAAAAGTCTTGGTACTGACTATTCTGGTAAACAGGAGAGGCAGAAAACCTCTAGGAAGAATGTGGGAGAAATCCATTCAGAATACCTTGCTGCCAGTTAGTGGACAGAACAAATCGGAACTGATCATAAGACACCAGATATCATCCAGGAGGACAGTAGGTCACTCTTAGATAGAACAAGATGCATGTGTTTTAATGAAGAGCAGTGCCGTCCCTGGTCTATTGCTCTCTTTTCTCTGCAAATTAGGGTCTCTAAACATCTATTTTTCATGTGGGATGTTATCTTCCAAAAGGTTTTGAAATTTAATTGATTACCAATTTGAATAAAAGAAGCACTCATTTTAGTCTTCTCTGGTTGAAACTTGAGACAATAATAAAAGTACATGGAAGTAATTTGAGTTCAATGGCTTCAGTGACTCCATTTAAGTATAAAGTTCCAAGAGGACTAAATATTCAACATACTTAGACTATATATATGAAACTCATTGCAGCCTATGTGAACCTACATTTTTATCTTTGCTAGGAATAACAAAGAATCTACAAAAACAAAAAAACAAAACAGAATATCAGCCAGAAGTTGTGAGTAAATATCTCCAATTCTACAATAAGATACAGCTAATAGTAAGTATTAAACTATTTCTTTTATAAACACCCATAACTTTTATTTCAGAAATTTACAATTATGATTACAGTGTATTTTTTATTTTCCCTTTCAATGTAAAATATATTATTTAAAAAATTATTTAATGATGGGGCACCCGAGTGGCTCAGTCGCTTAAGCATCCAACTTGGGCTCAGGCCATGATCTCACTGGTTCATGGGTTTAAGCCCCACGTTGGGCTCTGTGCTGACAGCTCAGAGCCTGAAGCCTGCTTCAGATTCTGTGTCTCCCTCTTTCTACCCCTACTCTGCTCACACTCTGTCTCTCTCTGTGTCTCAAAAATGAATAAACATTAAAAAGTTTTATAATAATTTAATATTGTAGGGATGTCTGGGTGGCTCAGTTGGTTAAGCATCCAACTCTTGATTTTGGCTCAGGTTATGATCTCATGGTTTGGTTCATGAATTAGAGCCCTGCATCTGGCTCTACACTGACAGCATCAAACCTGTTTAGGATTCTCTCTCTCCCTCTCTCTCTGCCTCTCCCCTTCCTCAAAACACATAAATATTTTTCAAATTTATTTAATATTGTAACAATAATCTTGGCTCAAAACACATCTTCATTGTTAAAAAATAACATTATTAACTTTTTTATTGTTCTTCAGTCATAAAGTTGGGAGGACAAATGACTTAAACATTTTCATATCAAACATCCCCTTCTATAAAGAAATTCTTTTGTGTAACCTAAATCACTCCAAAAAAAATTTCAACTTCTTTGAATCATGTTCATACATTGTACTTTCTTACTATCTTTTCATTACTTTGGTTCTGCAGAAAAGGAAGCAAAGAGGGTGCATTTTTTCTTAAATAAACTTTTTCTTGTCATAAAAGGTCTTAACCATTGTCCCTGTTCTAAAAGAAAACAGACATAAACTTCTATCATCATAAAATGAATCATGCATGAACACTAAAGGTTATTCTTTCCATCCCTACTCTTTACTCATTATTCAAAATGGTAATTTTTCCAGTTACATAATCACTGGATTTGCCCAAGAAAAAGGGCATTTACCTATCAAAATGTGCATTGGATTATACAATGTTCCCACTTGGTCACTTAATGTTTGAGATACTATATTTTATTTGACAACCTTATCAATTACCAAATTCTCTCCCTCCTTTTATTGAATTGTCTTTTACTTCCATAACCACTGCTGCAATCGCAATAGTCTCACGACTTTCTCTTTTTATCAGGCCTTATTCACTTCATGCCTTTATCATTATAGTAACTTCCAGGCTGTTTTTCTGTCTCAGTCTCTCTCCTCTGCGCATTCCTGCCAGAATAGATTTTTATCTTGCCACTTCCCAGATTAAACATTTCTTTAAGAAGCAGATAATTCCCATGTTATTTAAACTATTTTAGAGCATAAAGAAATAATAAAAATACCAGATTCTTTTTTAAGTTAGTAATAATTATAGAAGTTATAAATATGTTTTCTCAATAAATATATCAAAATTGGACACTTGGCTTCCTTAGGAATAACAATGCAGAAATCTCAAATAAAATATTAGTAATAGTCCTCAACATTACATTAGAAGTAATAATCCTTGTTACGTTTTGTTTCAGTAATGTATTCATGTGGCAATGTTAAATCTATTGTTATAATTAATCAAAAGAGCACTTAAAGAAGGAAAATCATAACATCATCCTTATAGATGCAGAAAAAGAATTTGCTAATACTTACCACACAATCATGACTTTTAAGAAAACTTTATAAAATTGATTAATATATCTTTTAATTTTTTTATGTTTTATTTATTTTTTAGAGAGAGAGTGACAGTGCAAGCAGAGGATGGACAGA
>NW_027532160.1:400601-404271 GCF_008692635.1 Crocuta crocuta
AAATTGATAAATATATCTAAGTCAAAGCCAATCATTAATGAGGAAACACTACAGAAGCATTTTCAGCAAAATCAATAACAAAGTAACAGTGTTAACATCATTATATTTTAACATGGTTCTAGAAGTCCCAACCCAGTGTAATTAGATACAAGAAAAAAAGGGGGAGATATAAATATTGGAAAGGAGGAAGCAAAGTTTAGCTTTATTTGCAAACTAAATGATTTAATACCTGGAAATTTTCAAGAAAAAGGACTAGAAAGGCCTTAGAGCCCATAAGCCAGTTTAGTAAATGGTGAGTTACAAGATTATTGTATAAAACTTAATAGTTTTCCTGTAATTAAATAAAAACTAGCTATAAAACAAGGGAAAAGAGATTTTGTGCTATTACTGTATTTTCTGAGGAGTCCACTAAGGCTTTGTTGCCTGAATATGTGAAAGTCAGTCATTTTCTTGGGGATTAGGAAGCGATAATGTATCCTGATGTGATGAACTGGCAAGTAGCTGTGGCTCAATAAAATTATTTCCTTCCTTCTGGAAGCTCTGATTTCATCCTACATTCCCCCAAATTGGAACTCAACCCTGAGTTAGCTAAGGCCTCAGTAGGCTCTGCTGTAGGTCTTATATGGAATAGGAGCTTTCCTTGGTTCCTGTGGTGAATGAACTGTTAAGGGCATGGCTGGGATTTGGATTTTTTATATCTGTACCTTATAAGTAACTCACTGACAGCAATCCCTAGAAGTGTAATGGCTGTCTCTATGCCCAAACCAGAAGCAGGGAAAGAGATCAGCCAAAGACAGTGACCTCAATACTCATAGTTCCTGATTCTAGTTAGTTGTCTTCAAATGTTGATTATTTCCCCATTACCACTCTTGTAACTTCTCTTCCTATATTCTCTCATTCAAACACACACTGAAAAAGTTATAAATGGCCTGAGGGGTAATATTTGGTTTCCACTCTTCCCAACCAGAGGCTCCACAAGTTTCCAGATAAAGAGAAAATGAGATGATTCATGCAGATTGTTTTTAACTACATAAAAAGGTTCTTAGATTGTAGCAGACGAATGTGGAATTAGTTTCTTCTTTTTTATACTTATACTTGCTGAATTGCCTTGGTATCCTATGGCCTTGTCACTGAGTTGAGTCATTAAGGCTGGTTTCTAAAGAAATAGTAACCAGAATAAATCTAAATACTCAAGCTCAAAGCTGTGGGTAAAAAGAAAAAACAAAATTAAGTCCACAGCATAGAAGTAACACTTTTCTTAAAACAGGATGGCAGAGTAGTAGGGAGCCCCAGGTGAAGAAGCAAAACTAATGCTCCTGGATGGAAAGAAACGTGTTGAGAACACAGCTGGACTGCTATCTGGGGCTGTGAACCAAGAATCTTCTTCAATGTTATGAACATTTTCAGTGTCCTGATGGGACACGACACAGCAGAGGACCTGGAACCCAGAAAGCAAACCAATTTATCGGTACTCCCTTCCTCTTGAATCTCTATCCTCCTTCACCTCCTCCTTAGTCCTTAGGGTTCAATCCTTATTTAGGGCCCTCTGAGATGTGTTGTCAGCTGGAGTCATGGTTCTATTTTCTTATGTGCAGGTCACTCTTTCAAACACTTGATGAAACTAAGCAACGTTGTCCAGATTGTTCTTCATCTAAAAATGTCCTGGGGGGCCTGGATGGCTCAGTCAGTTTAGTGTCCAACTTCAGCTCAGGTCATGACCTTGTGGTTCCAGAGTTCGAGCCCCACATCCAGCTCACTGCTGTCTGCAAAAGAATCAGCTTTGGATCTTCTGTCCCCTCCCTCTCTCTGCCTTCCTCTATCTGCATTCTCTCTCTCCCAAAAATAAATAAAACATTAAAAAATATGTTTAAAAAAGTGCAGAGAGGGGCGCCTGGGTGGCTCAGTCAGTTGAGTGTCTGACTTCAGCTCAGGTCATGATCTCACAGTCTGTGGGTTCAAGCCCCGCGTCGGGCTCTGTGCTGACAGCTCAGAGCCTGCAGCCTGCTTCGGATTCTGTGTCTCCCTCTCTCTCTGCCCCTTCCCTGCTCACTCTGTTTCTGTCTCTCAAAAAATAAAATAAAGGCATAAAAATTTAAAAAAAAATTTTTTAAAAAAATTTTTTTTTAATAGTTTATTGTCAAATTAGTTTCCACATAACACTCAGTGCTCATCCCCACAAGTGTCCTCCTCCATGCCCATCCCCCCTCCCCCCACATCCATCAGTCCTCAGTTTTTGTCAGCATTCAAGAGTCTCTCATGGTTTGCCTCTCTCCCTTTCCCCCACCATTTCCGCCCTTCTTCTCCCCCTTGTTCCTCCGTCAAGTTCCTCCTAATCCTCCTATACGTGCAAACATATGATATTTGTCCTTCTCTGCCTGACTTATTTCAAGTGCAGAGAGTAGGAGACACTGGAGATTGTTTTGTGGACTGATCTTTCCCAAACTATTGGTGCCCCTACCTGTCATTCTCAATTCAGTGCCCTAGTCTTCCACTGGTTCTTAGTTTGTTGTCTTGTTCTTAGGGGATTCTATAATACCTATTCCTATATACATGTTCTTTCTCTACACAGATCAACATACCATCAAAAACTATAATAATACAAGGGGATAGAAAAAGAAGGAATGGGAGAGGCTGAAGCAGACCCTTTCCCTAAAGACAACTAGACAAATATTGAGTATTAAATGTTTGGGGGAAGGACAAATACGTGCAGTTCTTTATGGCCATGCTTGTCAAGCTGCTCTCACTTGGAAGTTCATTCTTTTCATGACTCCCTAGCGTGCTCCCACTGACCAGAAACACCATGCCAATAAAGTCAAATTAGGAGTGTGTGGAGGTGGACTAATTGACAATAGGAAAATAGGGAGTGGCAGACAACAATGGGAGGTCAGGTTTTTGGCAGGTCTTCACTCCCTGGACATATGGACAGAGAGTAGGGCAGGAGAGACTGCAGAGGTATTCAGAAGATGTAGAATAGGCAGCACAGAGTGGAAGAGGCAGTGGCTGCACCAGGACCCCAGCTAGTCACAGCCGTCCCCACTTCACAGACACACACATATGAAGGTAGAGATTGGGAACTCAATGCAATCAGCTCCGGGACACAAATCTTAATATCAATCTTTCCTGATTGAAACATCTCACTTCAAGGTCTACCTACTGGACCCCCAAACCTCACTCTAGGCTTCCCTGCTGCTAGCCACTTCCCTAGAAATTCATTACTTTATTTCCATTCATAATTTTTAAAGGTAATCAGGAAATTTTACTAGGTACTGACAAGGTATAGTTCCAAGTTTTAGAATAAAGAAAGTATACACTATGAACTTAATGACTATTCTCTCTCATTTTCTCTCTTCCTTCCACTCTTTTTATTTCCTTTTTTTAATATCAAGAGTTTGTTCTTTATAAATATGGCCCTGAGCCATAAACTTGAAAGAAACAGTATGATTGGTGAACTAGGGTGCATTCTGTAGTGAGGGTTCCTGTTTTCCAGAGACTCCTGACACCTTGATACACTGAGTCACAAGAAAAGTGGAGTAGTTTAAGTGCCCATGCTTCCAACACCTTTTCCTACGCCCATCTTCTTTCACCCCCTCTTGTAGGCTGGCTTCCCAGAGAATCTTCTAAATGATATTATTTATTCTAACTCAATTAAGAGAGAATGAAAGAGACAAAG
>NW_027532160.1:404306-411805 GCF_008692635.1 Crocuta crocuta
GAGATAGTGGGCCAGAGAGTTTTTGCTTGAGTACTTAGACCTTATTATTGGAACTTACAGTGATTATTAATATTATACTTCAACAAAATAAGCCAAAACTATATCACAAACCTAATTTTATTTGAAGACTTAATTACTGAATTTCTATTGCTCTCACTTTACACAGACATTAGATTCGTACTGTCTAAAATCACAGTAACATTGGTCAAATTAGTGTTTTCTCAATTAAATACTGACCAATTCTCTCTTTTTAAATTTGAATTTTTAAAATTCTTTAAAAATTTTTTAATGTTTATTTAGTTTTGAAGAGAGGTGGAAAGAGAGAGAGACAGAGTGTGAGTGGAAAAGGGGCAGAGAGGGAGGGAGACACAGAATTTTAAACAGGCTCCAGAATCCACGCTGTCAGCACAGAGCCCAATGCGGGACTTGAACCCAAGAACTGTGAGATCATGACCTGAGCTGAAATCGGACGTTTAACCAACTGAGGCGACACTAACCAATTCTCTTTAATTCCTCTGTGGTCTTTGAAGCTCTAATAATCTTTGGATACGTTTAACCCTCAACCTATAAATGAGCAGAAAGCTGAGATAGTAAGGTATGTTTGAAAAACTACAATTGGAAGAGACCCAATGGCTACAGTCTCTAAAATGCAGAAAGAGTAGCTGTTCTGTTCTTTGGAGAAAAAGGTATTTGCAAAGGAAAACAGCATCCAGGATGACAAATTTGGTTAAAATTTACTGAGCGCTTACTATGTGTCAAGCACTGTCTAAACATATTATGCTCTATATCATATATATCTCACAAATACTGTATGGAAAAGAATGTTTTTCACATAGGAAAAATGTATAAAGAGGTTAAGAGGCTTCCTCAAAGTCATATACATAGCAATAAAACCAAGATTTGTACCAATGCATTCTGACTGGAGAGCCCTTCTTACAAGAAACATAAGTTCACAAATGTTCTTTCTCATCAAAAAAGATGAATAATTAAAAAGCACACTAGATGATTTACAGAATGCATGACTAGAGACAAAGGGCAAAATTCAGTCTCTTGCAAAAAAAAAATTTTTTTGTTAGGGAAAATACCATCTTATTTTACTTTATTTTATTTCATTTTTATTTATTTAAATCCAAGTTAGTTAACATATAAGTGTAATAATGGTTTCAGGAGTAGAACCCACAGATTCATCACTTACATATAACACCTAGTGCTCATCCCAGCAAGTGTCCTCCTTAATGCCCATCATTCATTTAGCCCATCCTCCCATCCAACACCCCTTCAGTCACTCGAAGTTTGTTCTCTGTATTTGTCTCTTACGGTTTGCCTCCCTCTATGTTTTTATCTTATTTATCCTTCCCTTCCCCTATATTCATCTGTTATGTTTCTTAAATTCCATATGTGAGTGAAAGCATATGATATTTGCCTTTCTCTAACTGACTTATTTTGCTTAGCATAATACACTCTAGTTCCACCTACATTGTTGCAAATGGCAAGATTCCATTCTTTTTGATCATCAAGTAGTAGTCCATTGTGTGTGTGTGTGTGTGTGTGTGTGTGTGTGTATGTATATATATATCAATCTTCTTTTCATCAGTCGATGGATATTTGGACTCATTCTATAATTTTGCTATTGTTGACAGTGCTTCTATAAACATTAGGGTGCATGTATCCCTTCAAATAAGCATTTTTGTATCCTTTGGATAAATACCTAGTAGTGCAATTACTGGATCATAGGGTAGCTCTATTTTTAANAATAAGGCTTCCCTCTGAAAGTTAAACAACTAAAATTCAGCCACAATGGATGTGAAGAACAAACTATGAAACACAAAGGGCTTGCCTGCCCAGGTATGACGGCAGACTATGAACATATCCAACATGCTAGTCAAATAAGATAATAAGATAATGTCAAATGTGCTTTATGAATGTTAAAAACTAAGAGTAAAAAGTGAAATATAAAGATAAACTTATGCCTGATGGCATTCACAAAACAAAGAAAATCAGATTCATAAACAATGAATGACACTTACTTAAAAAGGAGAAACTCTTGTTTGAATATCTGTTTGAGAGCAAAAAAGAAGGAGATTCAGACATAAAAATAAAATAAAAAGCTACTCAAAGATGTGATGGCTTAAGATTCTAAAGGTAGGGGCGCCTGGGTGGCTTAGTCGGTTAAGCGTCNTATGGGATCTTGAAGGAAAGTCACATAAGTTTGAGAATGTGGCATCTAGGGTGAAAACACTGATACAATACAGGTATGACTAATTAGACCATAACATATCCTTCAGTATAAATAATGGCCAGTAATGAGTAAGGAAACTGGATAATTAAAGAAATACGTGAACTGGGGCGCCTGGGTGGCTTAGTCGGTTAAGCGTCCTACTTTCGCTTAGGTCATGATCTCGCGGTTCGTGGGTTCGAGCCCCACGTCGGGCTCTGTGCTGACTGCCAGCTCAGAGCCTGGAGCCTGTTTCAGTCTGTGACTCCCTCTNAAAAAATAAAAAAAATACGTGAACTGAGAAAATGAGCTAAAATCCACCTTTGGCGTAAATTATGAAATCATTCTTTCACCTAGTTTAATGAGATATATCATGCAAGTTTAGACAATATTTTTAAAGAACTGAAATGAGGGGTATTATTTTGGTAGTCAGAAGCTTCAGTGAGGTAAACACAACATACTCAAAGGGCTTGGAGACAAGGTAAAAGCTAACCAAGTAAAAGCCAGCCACAATGGATGTAAAGGATAGACTGTAGGACACAATCAAAGGACTTGCCTGCCCAGGTATGACAGCAGACTATGCACATATCCAGCATGCTAGTCAAGGCTGAGGGACCAGCCCTGGGGAACAGCCAGATGAAGGGGAAGAAAAAGGGGGTTCCAGGCAGAAGGAAAACATGTACCAAAGCTAGGAGGTGAGAGAGGAAATGACGCATCCAGAGAACATTAGTAAGTTCAGTCGGGCCAAAACAGTGAAGGAGGAGTAGCAAAGATGGTGCTATGAAAGATCTTGCCTGCCTGTAAAGTTGTTTGGATCTTATCCCCAGTGCAGTGGGAAGCCAGGCCTTGAGGTGTTTTAAGTCAGATGTGAAGGAATTCAGATTTGTGGGAGATCACTTTGGCCTCCAAGTGTGTTGGAGCCATTCCCACCCTCTAGCAGAGGCAGGTAGACCAGTTTAGGAGCTTTTGCCATCATCCAGGAGAGAGAGGACTGTGCAAGGTTGGAAGAAGTGACAACTGGGAGGTGTGGATTGATGAGAGACATTTTAGAGGTAAATGGATGGGATGTGGGGGTGAAGTGGAGAGGGAGTTGGCTTGGGCAATGGGGTGGGATGTTGGTGCCCTTCACTGAGAATGAGATCCCTTGGAGGAGGAAAGGGAGGAAGAGGGACAGTTGGGGGAAGAGAAGGAGCTCAGGCTGAGAAAAGTTGAGTTTTAGGAGCCAGTGAAATGTCCAAATGGAGCTCTTTACTGACCAGTTGATCACATGGATCTGGACTTTGGGTGCATGGTAAAAGGTGTGGGTATCATCAGCCTACAGACCCCAAAGGTGAATCAGCTGGCTAGAGGAAGCCAGGCTATGGAAATGGAGGAGGGAAAGGGGAAACAGGAGAAAACCAGAGGCTCAGACAGCAGAAGCCAATGTATATCACGTGGTGTGGAAAAGCAGGACTTTTGTGACGTCCAAGTCAATATCATTTCTTTGCTTACTACTTTAGTTTCCTATTTACTGTGTGTCTGTGTTTCTGGAGGTGGGGAGGGCTGGGTTGGGGGTGTGTCATACTTTTACACTACTTGTATTCTTTGGACCTTTGAAGGCTTTCAGTAGTCTTCTTTTGAGGAAGGCAGTTTCCTTTTCATTTTTTTCCTCCCCCTTTCAGGCTGTTTGTGCAATTCTGTCTGCCAGGTCCTGCTGTTGGGGACTTCCTAGATATGTACATTAAGATGCAGCAAAATCTGGTGGCAAAGAGCATGTGTTTGGTGACAGAGTCCTGATGGTTGTCGTGGTTACCCAGTAATTAACATGGTTAAGTAATGCTTGAGAAGGAGGCCATTGCCTGAGTCTTGGGAATCATTGTTTAGTGCACAGTTTTATAGACTCGATTCATTTTCTGTAATGAGTGTAAGTCAATACATTTTTTAAGTGTTTATTTATTTTTGACAGAGAGAGAGAGGGAACAGGGGAGGGGTGGAAAGAGAGGAAGACACAGAATCTGAAGCAGGCTCCAGGCTCTGACTATCAGCAAAAAACCCAATGGGGTGCTCGAACTCATGAACAGCGAGATCATGACTTGAGTCAAAGTCAGACCCTTAACTGACTGAGCCACCCAGGTGCCCCAGTGCATGCAACTCTTATCTCAGGGATGTAAATTTGAGCCCCAGGTAGGATGTAGAGATTACTCAAAAATAATTTTTTTTAATTTGGGGGGGGAGAGGGAGAGAGAGAGAGAGTACAAGCAGAGGAGAGGGGCAGAGAGAGGGCGAGAGAGAATGCCAAACCTATTCTGCACCATCAGCGCAGAGCCCAGTGTGGGAATTGAACTCAGTAACTGTGAGATCATGACCTGAACCAAAGTCAGGTGCTTAACCAACTGAGCAACCCAGGCACCCCTCATTTTATTCTTTTAAGCACTGAATTATGTCTTTTAATTATGAAAAAAAGCTACATAAAGAGAGAAAAGTAAAATGAATTGTAGGAAAAAATGTCAACATAAAATAATTTCAACAGTAAGATAATAGTGACATTTCCAAGTACTCAAGGACCTCGTTATATCATCTGACTCTCATTCCAATGTGTTGTCCACCAGACCATGATTGTACTTTGTGGCCCTATATAGTATCTTAATATTCTGGGGTTCAGTGACAACACTGACATCCAGTTCATGTGAGTCTCTTAAAAGAAACAGGAAGTAAACCTGAGTCAATAGGAAAAGGTTGAGGATTTTCCCCTAGTCTACTCGACTTGACAACACACTCTAAATTATAGAAGTGGTATGACTCTTCTACATAATGTGGATGAATGATTTCTTTTCGGTTACATTTGGAAGGTTTACAATGGTATAGTGAGCCTTACTGATTAACAAATTTGCTGTTTTGGATGGGACGATTTCAGAATAGTGAAGGGTACTAATATTATCCAAGTGCCAAGTATGAGCTAGACACTGAAGTAGGTACTGTCTATTGGTTTTCTTTACACCTCCTGTCAATCAACTAGGTGATGTTTAGGTTTTTTTTTCTATCAATATCTATTTAAAGAAAAATCGGCAATTTCTGATATTGGTTCACAGCTTGCTTAGAAAGTAACTTCTATTGTCTTTTCCCCCTGGTACTAATGACACATGTAAATTGGGAAATATGTAGAAAATACAAATGACTGCTGCTTGGAGTCCAGAGTTAGAAATGCAGCCTGAACATCACAGAATAGGAATGCTGTGAGGGAAGGGAGGAAGGAAGGGGTAAAGGGAGGATTGACTGCTACTCTAACATCAAGACAGAGCTTTGTGTGGCAGAAGTTTGTATGGCATAAGGAATATGTCAGGGACAGTCAGCCTCTGCTGAGATTTTCTCTAGGCAAGTCAGCCAGGCCTCTAATCTATGCTGTCAGTTTCTTCTCCTTCCCATCCTCCTTGTCCTCATCTCTCTTCCTTCTCCACACCCTCCTTTCCCTTCTTTCTCCTCCTCTCTTCCTCATCTGGCTACTCCTCCAACATACACAAATCAGAATGAGAACAACTACCCAGGTCTGTTCAGAGCAGGCAGGAAGCTATCTCAGTCTTATGGAATCTTCCATTTTCAAATAAACAGAATGCCTCTGTGTATGTGTGTGTGTGTGTGTGTGTGCGCGCGCGCACAGACACACATTCAGGGTTTAAAGAAAAAATAGGATAATGATGTTTGCATCTTTTTTTATTATAAAANTGGCTATTCAGGGACTTTTGTGGCTCCATACAACTTTTAGGATAGTTGTTCTAGTTTTGAGAAGAATGCTGGTGCAATTTTTATTGGGATTGCACTGAATGTGTAGATTGCTTTGGGTAGTAATGACATTTTAACTATATTTATTCTTCCTATCCATGAGCATGGAATGTTTTTCCATTTCTTTGTGTCTTCAATTTCTTTCATAAGTTTTCTGTGGTTTTCATCATACAGACCTCCTATATCTTTGGTTAGGTTTATTCTTAGGTACCTTATGTCTTTTTTTGTGCAATTGTGAATGGGATCAGTTTCTTGATTTCTCTTTCTGTTGCTTCATTGTTGGTGAATAAGAATGCAACTTCTTTCCCAATTCTGATACCTTTTATCTCCTTTTGTTGTCTGAGTGCTGATGCTAGGATTTCCAGGACTGTGTTAAACAACAGGGGTGAGCGTGGACATCCCTGTCGTGTTCCTGATCTCAGTTGGGAAAGCTCTCAGTNTTCTTTTTTGGTAGATTTTTGATTACTGGTTCAATGTCTTTCACTAGTTATGGGTCTGTTCAGGTTTTCTATCTCTTCTGATGTGAATTTTGGTAGTGAGTGTGTGTTTAGGAACTTGTCCATTTCTCCTAAGTTGTCTAGTTTGTTGGCATATAGTTTTTCATAGTATTCCCTGATAATTGCTTGTATTTCTGAGGGGTTGGTTGTAATAAGTCCTTTTTCATTCATGATTTTCTCCATTTGAGTCCTCTCTCTTTTCTTTTTGATGGCCTGGCTAGAGGTTTGTCAATTTTGTTTATTTTTTCAAAAAAAAAAACAAAAAACTCTTGGTTTCATTGATCTGTTCAACTGTTTTTTTTTTTTGTTTCTGTTTTGTTGATTTTTGCCCTGATAGTTATTATTTCT
The DNA here is from genome assembly GCF_008692635.1 of Crocuta crocuta. NCBI lineage: Eukaryota > Metazoa > Chordata > Mammalia > Carnivora > Hyaenidae > Crocuta > Crocuta crocuta. The sequence continues at coordinate 411,123 of NW_027532160.1, forward strand.
CTTCTCCTTATGGATTTGGGGTACTCCTGTTGCTCTCCGTCTATTTCCTTTAGGTGCACTGTTAGATTTTGTATTAGTGCTTTTTCTAATTTCTTGAAATAGGCCTAGAGTGCAATATAGTTTCCTCTTAGGGACTGCCTTTACTGCATCCCATAGTGTTTGGATTGTTGTATTTTCATTTTCATTTGTTTCCATATATTTTTTAAGTTATTCTCCAATTGCCTGATTGGTCCATTCGTTCTTTAGTAGGGTGTTCTTTTAACTACATGTTTTTGGAGGTTTTACAGACCTATTCCTGTGATTGATTTCAAGTTTCATAGCATTGGGATCTGAAAGTGTGCATGGTAGGATCTCAATTCTTTTGTATTTATTGAGGGCTGCTTTATGTCCCAGTATGTGATCTGTCTTGGAGAATGTGCCATGCACACTTGAGAAGAAAGTGAATTCCATGGCCTCAGGATGTAGAGTTCTAAATCTATCTGTCAAATTCATCTGGTCCAATGTGTCCTTCAAGTCCATTGTTTCTTTAGTGATTTTCTGTCTAGTTGATCTAATCTTTGTTGTAAGTGGAGTGTTAAAGTCCCCTGCTGTTAGCACATTCTTACCCATAAGATTGTTTCTGTGTGTGATTGTTTTATATATTTCGGTGCTCCCATATTCGGTGCGTAGACATTTATGATTGT
>NW_027532161.1:0-1256 GCF_008692635.1 Crocuta crocuta
TTTCTGGCCTGCCAAGTTTCAGTAGATAGGTCTGTAACCACTCCGTTACAGTGGTTACACTATTAGGGCCCTTTTCTCCCTAGCTGCTTTCAGAATTCTCTCTCTGTCCTTATATTTTTCCCATTTCACTATGATATGTCATGCAGAAGATTGATTCAAGTTACGTTTGAGGTGAGTTCTCTGTTCCTCTTGGATTTCAATGTCTATTTCCTTCCACAGATTGGAGAAGTTCTCTGCTATAATTTGTTCAAGGACTCCTTCAGCACCTTTCCCTCTCTCTTCCTGTTCTGGTATTCCTATGATATGGACATTGTTCCATTTGATTGTATCGCTGAGCTCTCGAACTCTCCTCTCGTGTTCCTGGATCAGTTTATCTCTCTTTTTCTTAGCTTCCTCTTTTTCTGTAATTATGTCTTCTAAATCACTAATTCTCCTTTTGTGTCTTCAGTCTGTGCATTGGATGCCTCCATTTTATTGCGTATCTCATTTATAGCATTTTGAAATTTATCACAATTATTTTTAAGCTCCATAGTCTTTGTAGCAATAGTTTCTCTGATGTCTTACATGCCTTTTTCAAGCCCAGAGATTAATTTGATGACTATTGTTCTAAATTCTTGTTCAGTTATGTTGCTTGTATCTGTTTTGAGCAGTTCTTCAGGTGTCATTTCTTCCCCGAATTTCTTTGGAGGAGAGTCTTTCCATTGTCATTTTGGTTAGCTTTCTATCTTGTTAATTTTAAAAGCTTGTTGTGCACTCTGCCCCTGTGGGTGCTGCTGTATTAAAGAGGGCTCTTTCATTGTCCCGGGCCTGTCCATTCAGGAAGTGTTCTTTGAATGGTGTCTCTTGTTGAGACTTTGGTTATTTTATTTCCCTACTCATAGTGGTATTTGGGACTCTCCACCATGTGTACTTTGGCCTGTTTCTTGAGGTAGCCACACTTACGAGGTTGCCTTTCCAGTGTACTCTGTCTCTTTCTCTTCCCAAACTCCTGTGGCTCAGTCTCCTATGACTTTAGGCCTTCTCTGTTTGAGAGATGGGTGCAAATGAAATGCACGGAGCTCCCTATATCTCTGCCATCTTTCCTCCCACACTCTATTTTATTTTATTTTATTAAAAAAATATTTAATGTTTATTCATTTTTGAGAGAGAGGCAGAGACAGAGTATGAGCAGGGGATGGGCAGAAAGACAGGGAGACACAGAATCTGAAACAGGCTCCAGGCTCTGAGCTGTCAGCACAGAACTCTAGTAGGGGACC
>NW_027532161.1:2122-4676 GCF_008692635.1 Crocuta crocuta
CTGAGGGCTGAGGGGGGTGGGGGGAGAGGAAGGGGGGTGATGGGCATGGAGGAGGGCACTTGTTGGGATGAGCATTGGGTGGATATGTAAACCAACTTGACAATAAACTATTTAAGGAAAAAAAAATAAACCCAGGCACCCTAGCTACAAAATCCTAACTGTTCAACTATACCACTTCAAAGAGTTAAATATAACCCCAAGGTTTTGAGCCCCTGTGATTAGGAGAATGGCAAGGTTATTAACTGAAATAGAGAAATCAGGGACAGCTGGCTGGCTCAGTCAGAAGAACACGTGACTCTGGATCTCAGGGTCGTGAGTTTGAGCATCAGGTTGGGTGTAGAGACTACTAAATAAGTAAATAAACTTTTTAAAAAAAGAAATTAAGAAATCAGCAGAAGTATTTGAGGGAAGGAGAAAAGCCATATATATGCGTATGTATTGGTCAGATATTCTATTTTCTTTTTTCTTTCTTTCTTATTTATTCTTCCAGTTGTACTGAGATATAATCAATGTATAGCACCGTGTAAGTTTAAGGTGTGCATCGTGACTTGACATACATATGTTGTGAAATGATTACCACAGTACCTTTAGTTAACATCCATTACCTCATAGAATTAGAAAAAGTGTTTTCCCTTTGATGAAAACTGTTAGTATTCACTCTCTGAACAACTTTCAAATATGCCGTACAGCAGTGTTAACTATAATCATCATGTCATACATTACATCACCAGTACTTTCTCCTCAATATTTTTCTTATAGCTGGAAGTCTGTACCTTTTGACCACATCCATCTGATTCTCCCACCCCACCCCCACTTGTGGTAACCCAAAATCTGACATCCTCATCTATGAGTTTTGTTTTGTTTTGTTTAGATTTCATGTATAAGTGTGATCGTGCAGGATATGTCTTTCTCTGATTTATTCCACATTTTTTAAAATTCAGTCTAGATGTTCTAATGTAGTATAACTAAAAACTCTGGAACTCAAAAATGTCAAGAATGGATAACTATTATTAATACTATCAACTCATACAACTATTATTAATACTATTAACTCCTACAAAGCATACCTTAAATGAGCCATTCTAGTGAACGCTAAGTGACAACACTCAGGGAATGACAGAATGTTGAAGGAAATCAGAATATGTCACCCTGAAATATGCTTCTTTGACATAAAAAATATTTTTGAGGTAAAGGCAATTAAGAAGCAGTAAACACTGAAAAAGCTCCTCCTTTTCAGCCTAAAGGCAGGAAATAAACTCTCCTCCTAACTGGAGATAGATTCTAATCAGCCCAGAGATGGCACCAGAGAAATCTGTATAAACAAACCTTGTTAAACTAACCCTAATCTTCCTAGTTACTTCTTCACTGACTAACCCTTATCTTCACCGTGAACTACCCTAGTCAAAACCCTTTTGTCTTCACAAATTTGTTTCTTTGTTTAAGAGGTATAAAAGCTTCCTGTTCCAGTCACTTCCTTGGGTCTTCATTCTCTTTTGAAGACTCCCATGTACATGTAAAAATGGATAAAACTTGAATGCTTTTCTGTTCATCTTTCCTTTTCTCCCCTTAACCTTTCCCTGTCAGTTTAATTTTCAGACCCAGCCAGACAACCTAAACAGGTCGAAGAAAACTTTTACCTCCCCTACAATGTCACCACATAAGCAAACCACTGAGCGAAGAAATGAAGGAAAACATAGCCTTTATTTTCCTATAACCGGACCGACCCCCTGTTATATATCTTATCACAGTGTGTCTTAATTACATTGCCTTTTTCTCTGGCTTATCCCCTTTCCCCTTAACTAGGTTGTGAGTTCCTTAAGGGCAAGCTTCTTATCTTACTCATTACCTCACAGTACACATTACATCTCATGATGCTCATTGGTGCTCAGATATTTTTTGAACTGAAAAGCACTTGAATGAAAAGAAATTATCTAAATTAATACATCAAGGCCTATTTCTCCTAGGCTAACCTTCTGCAACTATCTGAAAGGGCTTAGTTACGATATATTAATATGATAATGATGGCATGAAAATTAGGAATGTTCTCTGCCCTGGTTACTTTCTAACTCTAGTGATCAATTAATACAACAAAAGAGGAGTTTAACTCTTGTCAAATTAGCACCTTCTCCCTCATATATATCCATTTAAGTTATCAGGTTAACCATAGTCACACAATTTTAGGAAGCAGCATTCATATGAAGTAAGAGTTGGCAAAATTTTTTGTAAAGTAAATATTTTTGGTTTTCCTGACAGTAGGGTCTGTATTGCAACTAGTTAACTCTGGAACTGTAGGGGGTAAAGCAGCCACAAGCGATATGTAAATGACTGAGCAGGGTGGTGTTCCAATAAAACTTTATTTACAAAATTGGCTGTAATCTCTGGTCCTCAGGCTGTAGGTTTCCAACCCCTGACACAGAATACAAGGTAAATGGTACCTCCTGTAGTTGTGCAGTGTGGTAGCTGTGTATAAAATTTATATAGACTACAATTCAAGAATTTTTCATTTTTTCTGGAAAGAACCTTAACGACAGTCTACTTCCTATATATTTTACAG
>NW_027532161.1:4844-6740 GCF_008692635.1 Crocuta crocuta
ACAGTCTACTTTCTATATATTTTACAGATAAGGAAATTTAGATTAAGAAAGACATGCTTAAAGTAATATAATTTATCAGTGTCAAAACTAGATATGAAACCCAAGAATCCTAGTTCATAGTCCAATGAATGCTCTTTCCATTAAAATGGTTCATCAAGGATCAATATTAAATTATTTCTTAAATAGTTATAGTTTAAAATGTACTTTATTATATTCTAATTCTTTGCAAATTGATAATTCATTTTANAAACAACAAAGTAAAAATATATATATTAGTGGGAGGAATCCCTTACCCCAATGTTAAGTTTTACAAAATATTGAGATAGTATGGTTTTGACAGGAGGTAGACATATAAATCAATGGAACAGAATAAAAACCCAGAAATGGATTCTTGCAACTGTACCCAATTAATTTTTGACAAATGAGCAAAATCAGTTCAATGGAGGAAGGATTGCCTTTTTAACAAATGGTGCTGAAGCAATTGGACATCTATAGGCAAAAAAAAAAAAAAAAANAAAATGGATTACAGATTTATTTATTTATTATTTTTAAATGTTTATTTATTTTTGAGAGACAGAGAGGATAGGATTGGGTGAGTGGCAGACAGAGAGGGTGACACAGAATCTGAAGCAGGCTTCAGGCTGACAGCATAGAGCCCAACGTGTGGCTCAAACCCATGAGCCGTGAGATCATAACCTGAGCCAAAGTCGGACATTTAACCAACTGAGCCACCCAGGCACCCCAGATTACAGATATAAATGTAACATGTAAAACTATAAAACTTTTAGGAAAAAACATANAAAACATAAATTGGCCCATTAAAGTCTAAAACTTTTGCTCTGCCAAAGACCCTATTAAGAGGGATGAAAAGATAAATTACAGAGTGGGAGAAAATATTTGCGAACCTTATATCTGACAAAGAGCTGGTGTGTAGAATATATAAAGAACTTTCAAAATTCAAGTTTAAAAATGGGCAAAATATAGGAAGAGACATTTCACTGAAGAAGATATACAAGTGGAGAATAAGCACAGGAAAAGATGTTTCACATTAGCTATAGAGAACACAAATTAGAACTACAGTGAAATATCACTACACACTTATCAGAATGGCCAAATGAAAAACTACAGTGATTAAACCAAATGCTGATGGGAATTCAGAGAAATTGGATCTCATATACAGTGCCAGTGGGAAAGGAAAATGGTACAGCCATTCGGGAAAACAGTTTGGCAGTTTCTAACAAAACTAAACATGCAACTTACAACCTAGTAATTACATTCCTGGGCATTTATCCCAGAGAAATGAAAACCTGTTCATATAAAAACCTTTATGTGAATGCTTATAGCAGCTTTATTTGGAACAGCCAAAAACTTGAAACAGCCCAAATTTCCTTCCAAGGGTGAATTGTCAAACAAACTGATATATACGTACCATGGAATACTGCTCAGCAATTTAGTAAAATGGGTTATTGAAGCACACAATTTGGATGAACCTGAACAAAATTATGCTGAGTGGAAAAAAGCCAGTCTCAGAAAAATAGACAGTGCATAATTGCATTTATTTCACATTCATGAAATAGTATCATTATAGAGGTAGAAAATTTATCAGTGGTTCCCAGGTGTTAGGATGGGGAGGAAGGGGACATGTGGAGCTATAAAGGGGTAACGTGAAAGAGTCTTGTAGTGATGATAAAGTTGAATATCTCCATTGTGGTGGTGGTTACACAGACTACACATGTGATAATATTTCACAGAGCTCCCCCCGCCTCCTGACACATACACAAATTAGTGCATGTATAACTGTTGAAATTTGAATAAGCTCGATGGGTTATGCCAAAGTCATTTTGTTGTTTTGTTTTGATCATGTATTCTAGTGGTGTAAGATGTTAGCATTGAAGG
>NW_027532161.1:6859-23327 GCF_008692635.1 Crocuta crocuta
TTTCTTGAACGGTTCCAATCAAAATGCCTTAATCTTTCAGTAGGGAAACTTACCAGCCAGTAACATAAAGTAAGTTAGGCTTCCTTTGAAATAGATTAATTATGGGGACTACATAATTTATTCTGTCCTCCACCGCTCTACTAAACTATTTCTTCAAAAACTACCAAGGATGTCCTAATTTGCCAAATGCAAGCCCCTGATGACCTCTGGGCAATATTTTCCTTGTTAACAAATTTCTTCTATTAAAAAGTGTTCTACTTCTCCAACTTTCATGACATCACTTTTTTTCCTGTTCTTTTCCTATATCTCCAGCATTTAAAAAATTTTTTTTTTAATTTTTAATGTTTTATTTATTTCTGAGAGAGAGACAGCATGAGCAGGGGAGGGTCAGAGAGAGAGGGAGATACAGAATCTGAAGCAGGCTCCAGGCTCTGAGCTAGCGATCAGCACAGAGCCCGACGTGGGGCTCGAACCCACGAACTGTGAGGTCATGACCTGAGCTGAAGTCGGATGCTTAACCGACTGAGCCACCCAGGCGCCCCTCCAGCATTTTTATTTTGTTCCCCCCCCCCATTTTGTATGTTGTTCCATAGCTTCAGTAATAAAATCCATGCTAATGGTTCTCACATCTTTCTTTCCCAGTATCAGCGTCTTCCTTGAATTTCAGATCCACATTATAAGCTACACATTAATTGTATCCACTTGAACGTCCTCTAGGAATCTCCTATTTAGTGTAACTCGCCCCACCCCCACATCTTCCTTCTATGTGCCCTATATATAATAGCTCTCAATAAATACCTGAATTAAAATAGCAATATTCTTGATCCTTTTCCCCCCAAAGTTTTTATTTTTTTAAGTAATCTCTGTACCCAATGTGGGACTCAAACTTACAGCCTTGAGATCAAGAGTCATATGCTCTAGGGACTGCACTAACCAGGCTCCTCAAAGTATTCTTGATCTTTTGAATGACACATGATTCTACCAGTGTTGAAAATTAGAAACCTCAGTGCAATTCTTGCATTTTCCCCGTCACTCTTAAATCTAGATAATTTAAAAAATGCTATGGATTTAATCCTAATGTTTTTTAAACATTCTCTTTCTCCATTCTATAGGAACTATGTTAGTCAGAGTCCTCAATAACTCTCACACAGACTACTGACATAGGTTCCAAACTGATCCTTTCAGATTCATGTCTACAAATGAATAACTAGAGATATGTATGTGAGTGAGAGAGATGCATGAAAAGCTAACCATGATATGAAATCAAAGTCCCCAACTGTGCAGCTTAAGTTACTGAAAACCCATTGTAAGGGCAATTCCTGGCTGTAGAACTAAAGACCTTAATAAGAAATATCAAGCTAAGGAAATTGAGCTTGTAAATGATTCGATGAAAGTTCTTGTTATAAACACTGACTCCCCAAATACAGTACAGTAAAACCTTGGATTGTGAGTAACTTGTTCTATGAGTGTTCCACAAGACGAACAAATTTTCTAATAAATTTTAACATGATAATCGATCGATGTCATAATACATGATGCCGAACATCACATGATCACAACTCAGCCAATGGTTCTTCTCTGTCTTTCTCTCTCTCTGTCTTTCTCTCCCTCTCTGCAGGATTGTTGGTGATTGTCTCCCATGCTCAGATGCTCGGTCTCAGGCCAGAGTATTTGGCAGAAATCAGTAATTTTTCAGAAAATTGGAAAGTGCCCACAATTGGCATGAGTGTATTTTTGGTCACTTCAAAGCCCCTGTGTAAAGTCCTTTTGCTTTTCCATACAAGAGTAAGCTTAGGAATGCTTTGCTTCATTCTAGGTCAGGCTGCCTGCAGATCTAGACCCTTTCTTCTGCTGCCTTATTGCCAGTTATATTAAATATAGTAGATGACAAGAGTTTTTTAATACTGTACTGAGTCAACATCGGTTAGTGGTAGTGAAAGTCGTCCTACATAATACCCCTCCTCTCTCTTGTCTCCCTCACACCAGTTTTCAAGGTAAGTGCAGGTTAATTTGTTTGTTTTTCTCTATATTTTGTATTTTCTTTATTTGTATTCTATTACAGTACTATAATCATTTTTATATGAATATTTTTGAGTTGTAGAACGAATCATCTGAGTCCCCAGGTGTTTTATGGGTTCATGTCTCCCATTTAGGTTTTTAATCCATTTTCAGTTTATATTTTTATATGTTGTGAGAAAGTGGTCCTCTTTCATTCTTTTGCATGTAGTTGTCTGGTTTTCCCAACATCATTTATTGATGAGACTGTCCTTTCCCCATTGTTTTTTCTTGCCTCCCTTGTCATAGATTGATTGACCATATAGATGTGGGTTTATTTCTGGGCTCTTTATTCTGTTCTATTGATCTATGTATCTGTTTTCATGCCAGGACCACAGTATTTTAACTACTATAGCTTTGTAGTATCTCTTGCAATCTGGGATAGTGATAACTCCAGCTTCATTCTTCTTTCTGAAGATTGTTTTTTCTATTGGAGGTCTTTCATAGTTCCATACAAGTCACTAATAAAGCCAATTAGAACTTTACATTTACTTGGTTACATTTTGTTTTTTAACAAAACAAACCTTGTTGAACTAAACTAACCTGTAACTTCCTAGTTAGTTCTCCACCCAGTTAAATACCCTAGTCAAAGCCCCTTTGCCTTGTCACATTTTCATAATTTACTACTCTTTGTCCAGCCAATATATTTAAGTATTCAACTCAAACTACTTCGTTGGGTCTTCATTTTTCTCATGAGGACTTCCATGTACATGTGGGAAAAAAAATAAAACCTTGTATGCTTTTCTCCTGTTGATCTGTCTGATGTCAGTTTAATTCCTAGTCCCAGCTAGAGACTCTAAGAGGATGGAGGAGAAATTTTTCTACCTCTGTGGATGATAGTGGCCTGAACCAGAATAATGGATGGAAAAGTGGTGAGAAGTGGTAGAAGGTAGAGCCAATGGGATTCATTGATAGGTTAGATGTAAGGTGCAAGAGAGTAATCAAGAACATCTCCAATGTTTTTGAATTGAGCAAATGGTGGTGCCATTACTAAGAACTTTTGTGAATGCCTTAAATCTTGTCTACCTATGTAGATGACATATGTTACTTAGGGGCAAGAATTGTACCCAGTTAAGTTTTCCTTCCGCTCTGCTTCCTAGACGATTTTATATCCAGGACAAACTTAAGGGGATATTTCTGACTGATTCTGCTAAATAAATTGAAAAAAAAGTTGTTGATGCTAGGCCACCAGGCAGATATTCTAATTGGGGTGCCTCTGTTCTATTCCTTCCCCACCCCCTCCTGCTACTTAAGTAAAAGAAATGCACAACACTTAGCAAATCTACATTTTCCTTCAGGGGATAAGTTGACCTGCTTATTGATGTCAATTTAGGCAAATTGTCTAGGTGCCATCACTGGATCTGAAACAGATATTTACATTCATTTGAATATAGAGTTAAAAAAATACTTTGCACAATTTGCTCCTCGAGAAAAGGAGAGAAAGCAATACCCACCAGAGGATTATGACTGAATTGTACATGAGATACAAATGTGTTAGTTGCATTCTTATCCTAAACTATTTGTTAAGCACCCAGGTAGGAAAGATCTGCTATAATTTAAATCTGGAATTTGCTGCTTCCTGTAAATTTGCAAATGCATTATAGGGATCTCTACTCCCCTTATTCTATCATGATACTTCTATTAACTACAGTGTTATATAAAAATACAAGGGAACAGTAATGCTCGGTTTGTAATGGAATTTACATATGAAAAGCAAGTAATGCATATTCAATTGCCCCTGTTTCAGAATCTCATTATCACATTCATCATTGCTGTATAACTACCTTGTTTGGATTGATCATATATATGAATCCAATATAAATGAGCACAGCTGTCAAGGAAATGTTTCCTCCATTAAATTCTGAATAAATAGTTATCAGTATATTTCAACTTTGCTTTTTAAAAATTTCATATGGGTCTTTCCCTAATTATCATATAACAAGTTTTCCTTTATTATCTACATTTTCATTTTTTTCTGCCTTCAAATTTGTGCTACAACACTGAATTTATGACATCACCTCTATTTCCATTACAACCTGTTGTGACAGCAATAGCCCACATACCATTTAATTAATGATCAAGCAAAACTAAAAAGTCTGATTAAAAATAAATGGAGACATTCAAACCTAAATTCCTACTCACATATGAAAAATATTATAAAGTGGTACTAGGTACATATGCTAGAAGGAAGCATTTGTTTTATTCCAAAATTATTATGATTATCCCCATTTTCTTCATGTAAAGCAAAATCCTACTAATTTCAGCTTGACTAAATCAAAAATTTTCAGAATTCAGCCTGTGAATAGTGAGGAAAAGTTTTGGTAAGGAAATGGATACATAAAGAACCGTGTTACCGTCATATTCAGGCTGTGGAAGTGAAGAACTTGTTTACTAAAAGCAGCCTCCCAAATGTTGAAGTTGCTTACACTCCCGGTAATGACAACTAAAATGTTCACAGCACTTGTAAATCTTTCGTATATTTCAGGATCCAGTTGGGAGTTAAGTGGGATGAACTGCAACTGGATGGAACAGATTAGGTGAGCCAGGTTGTGGAGTTAGATCTGCCCCCTGAGCAAATTCATCTCTAGGCACCAGAGGAGATGCAGGATGAGAGTCAGGGTATGGTATTTAGCCGTGCAGTCAGTCATCCGGTATTACTGAACATCTCTAGGTGCCAGGTTCTGTGTTAGTCACTGAGGATGTCTTCTCTCAGAGAGCTCACATATATGCAAATGAGTAAATTGCAATGCAATGATTAAATGCAAGAATATAAGCAATTATGGGTGCCTGAGTGGCTCAGTTGGTTAAGCGTCCAACTTCGGTTCAGGTCATGATCTCACGGTTCATGGGTTCGAGCCCCTTGTCGGGCTCTGTGCTGACAGCTCAGAGCCTGGAGCCTGCTTCCTCTCTCTCTGCTCCTTCCCCACTCATCCTCTGTCTTTCTGTTTGTCTCTGTCTCTGTCTCTCTCTCAAAAGTAAATAAAAACAGTTAAAAAATAGAAAAAAGATTATAAGTAATTATATCCTCTGAGTCACACAGAGGAAATAGTAATTAACTATGTTTTTGGGGGGGAGAATCAAGAAAAGTGATAGACTGATATTGGGGCTAAATCAAGCTATTTTGATTAATGAATGGCAGTACATTAAGGGTACAGAGGTGGAAGGGGCTTCCAGGTAGAGAGAGCAGAGTGTCATCTGAAGTGTATCATGAAAGTGAAAGTAGTGGCTTGTTTTTCATTCTCTGACCATTGTCTTTTAAAGAGCCAAAGTTTTAAATTTAGATGAAATCCAATTTATCATTTTCTTCTGTTATGGATTGTTTTTGCTGTCAAATCTGGGAAATCTTTTGCCTAATGCAAGGTCACAGAGATTCTCTCCTACATTTAACGTCAGGAGTTTTAGGTTTGTACATTTAGATTACAAGGTCAATTTTGAGTTACTTTTTGTATATGGTACAAAATACGGACCTCCATAATCAAAAGTCATTTTGTTTTGCCTATGGATATTCAGCATCATTTATCAAAAAGGCTTTTCTTTATCCACTGCTTTGACTTTGCATTTGTCAAAAATTAGTTGTCTGTATATGTGTTGGTTTCTGTTTGGACTCTCTGTTCTGTTCCATCAATCTATGTATCTACCTTTGTGCCAACAACATACTGCCTTGAATACTATAGTTGTATAATAAGTCTTAGAATCAGGGGCGCCTGGGTGGCTCAGTCAGTTAAGCATACAACTTCGGCTCAGGTCATGATCTCACGGTTCATGGGTTCGAGCCCCGCGTTGGGCTCTGTGCTGACAGCGAGCTCAGAGCCTGGGGCCTGTTTCAGATTCTGTGTCTCCCTCTCTCTCTGACCCTCCCCTGATCATGCTGTCTCTCTCTCTCTCTCTCTCAGAAATAAACATTAAAAAAATTAAAAAAATTAAGTCTTAGAATCAGATGTTAGCCTCTAACTTCATTCTTTTCAGAATCATTTTCGCTATCCTAGATCTTTGGCATTTCCACATTGTAGGGGCCCAAATGCACCACAATGGCATACATATTATTCTGAATTAAAGCTACTTGGGAATGAGCCAGTACAAGGACACTCAGATTCTCCTCTGTCTCCCTGACAGCAGGAAACAGATGACCCATATGAAAAATACACTCCTTGTACTAGACCAAAAGGACATCCTTACCAGAGATAGGGACTTTAAAGTTGAGAAAGCTATAGAAATAAACTTTGTTACTTTTTACTAATCTACTACCTCAGCCAAAATTCTGCTTAGAATTCCTTAATAATTAAAACTCCCAAACATTTGTTTTCCTTATCCTGTAAATTCCTCACAAATCTATTATCTGTTTATCTAACATGTATACCAGCTGCCATTCTTAGTCATTTCTTTGGTCCCATTTTCATTACTAGGCCTCCATGCATATGTAATAAAACTTTGATTTTTTTTTCATTAATCTGTCTCATGTCAATCAAATTCTTTTTTTGTAGGTTTATTTATTTTGAGAGCGAGAGAGAGGACAAGTGCAGGAGAGGCAGAGAAAGAGAGAAAGAGAAAGAAAATCCCAAGCAGGCTCCGTACTGTCAGTGCAGAGCCTGACACGGGGCTTGATTCCACGAACCCATGAGATCATGGCCTGAGCCAAAATCAAGAGTCAGACGCTCAACTGACCAAGCCACCTAGGCACCCCTGTCAANTTTTCTATACTTTCCTTCAGCAATGTTTGTGTGCAGGTCTTTCACATCATTGGTTATATGTAGCCCTAAGAATTTCATACTGTTTTTAAATATCAATATCCGGGGTGCCAGGGTGGCTCAGTCGGTTGAGGGCCCAACTCCTGATTTCAGTTCAGGTCATGATCCTCGGGTCATGGGATGCAGCCCGGGTTGGGCTCCGCACTGAGTGTGGAGCTTGCATAGGATTCTCAATGTCTCTTCTAGTTTTAGTAGCATCCTACAGTTTTTGATATGTTGTTGTGAAAGTTCATTTAGTTTAAAGTATTATCTAATTTTCCTTTTGATTTCTTATTTGATATGTGCATTATTTAGAAGTGTTATTTCTTTTGTAAATATTATGGGAATTTCCAAAGATCATTTTCTTGTTGATTTCTAATTTAGTTCCACCTTTTTCAGAGGACAAACTTTGCATGAGTTGTATCCTTGTGAATTTATTGACATTTGTTTTATGGCCCAGAATATGGTCTGTCTTGTTAACTATTCCCTGAGCACTTGAGGAGAAAGTACATTCTGGTATTGTTGCATGATGTTTTCCTTAAAGGTCAATCAGGTCAAGTTGGTTGAGAATGGTATTCAAGTCTACTGTATCTTTGCTAATTTTCGACTCCCTTGTTTTGCCCATTATTTAGAGGAGTATATAGGTTCCTAGATTATAATTCTGAGTTTGTCTGGTTTTCCTTTCAGTTCTATCAACTTTTGCTCCATGAATTTTGAAACCTTGTTACTTAGTGCATAAACATTTAGGATTGTTACATCCTCTTAATTAACTGACCCCATCATGCTAACAAAATAAAATACTTTATCCCTGGTAATATTTTGCTCTGAAACTGACTTTGATATTAATGTAGCCACTCCAACTCTTTTTTGATTAAAGTTCACATGCTATATTTTTCTATCTTTTTACTTGTAACCTATTTGTGCTTTTTATATTTAAGGCATATTTCCTGCCTGTAGCATATAGTTGAGTCATAAGTTTTTATTTTATATGACCAATACTGCCTCTTAATTTGGATGTTTAGACCTTTTGCATTGATATGATCATTGATATGGTTAGGTTTGAATCTATCATCTGAAAGGGCTCTTTGGCAGGAGCTACAACCACGGAGGAGAATTTTACCAGGTAACCCCTTGTGCAGTTTCATCTCCTGCCTGGGAAGCCCCTCCATGATTCTAGGGACCAAAGAGGGTCCCAGCTTCTGGGCTCTGGTAGTATCACTTTTTCCAGTTGTTTCTTAAACCCTACGATTAGTGGTAGCTTTCTGCTTCTGCTAATCTGTAGGTTGTTATACTGTCCCCATTTTTCTTCCATCACATGTGTTATCAAGTCCTTGGATTAAATTCTCTCCATTTGAAAGCTATAATGTTTTGGCTTTTCTGATTGGATTGAATGACACAACCCCTTTGAAAATCTGTAGCATGTTTTATCTCTTTTTGGTAAAATCCTATTCAGTAACCCCCAAGTCAGATCTTTAAGGCATCCCGATATACCTCTTTACTTCGTGCTGGATATTCCCTGTCTTCTCCACATCCATTTGGACAGGGTTTCTCCTCTCTGCTCTTTGTTTGGGAGGCTGCTCTCTCCAAACTTCATCACCTGGGCTTGCTTGCTCTCTGGCTGGGTAGATCCAGTCTGTACCAGCAGAATGGAAGGTGGAGGAAAAAGTGGGATATTTAATTCTCCAGCCCCTTACTGGTTTTGCCTCTTTATCTAAGGTTGATTGTTTCTTCCCCATGGCTACATGGCATGCCAGGTTCCGATCACAATGACCTCCCCTTCCCCATGCAAGCCTAGGAGTGGTTTTCTGCTTCTGTCAGTCCTTGGGTGCTTTGCCATCTGTTGTTGGCCCTCAATCCTACCCTTCCCTGTGCAGATAGTCCCTCCTTTAAAGTTTCTTTACTCCATTGGAGAATGCTCTCTGCTTCCTGCCAGGACCATGATCAACACAATCCCATACTTGTGTTTGACAGCCCACCCTTTTTCACTACAGACTCTCAGGACCCTCTTTGTGCCATTCTATACCTGTACCTACACTGCTCCATTGGTTTCTGGCTTCTGATTATAGGCTCTATTTCCTTCTTATCGATGGTCCTGCTCCTAACCTTAGTACTTAGTGCTTGACTTTGGTCTCCCCAGGCTGAAATCCTCCCTATCCCCAATAGGCTTTGGCTCTGACCCTCTCTCTACTTCTTCTGCTCCCAAGTATCTCTGGGAAATCTTAGTTTGAAAATCCTTAAACCTAATCTTCTTTCCCAACCTGCCTGACAAATAGCTAATCATCCCAAAGCAGGGAGGAGCATATTGTGCATATTCTATGTTATTGTCATTCTTTCTTTGGTCTATTCTACAACCCCTCCCTGGTCAGTCTCATCCATTAACATGGATTAAGGCTGTCTTCAGCCTTAATCTCTCATGTGAGCTCCAGACCCATATATTCAACTGGTTCTTGAATACTGCATATAGATGTCTCAAAGGTACATCAAGCTAAACATGTCCTAAACCAACTTCATATCTCCCTTGATCCAATTATCCTCCAGTGTTCTGTATGTCAGTGAATAAAGCCACCAGATGCTGTTCAAACCGGAAACCAGAAGGTCATTCTAGACTCTTCCTTCTCACTTACCCCAATTATTGCTTATGCAATTCTTCTTCAGGTATGCTGATTTTATCTCCTAAATGTATCTCAAAACTATCCACTTCTCTTTATCCCTACCTCCTACCACTTGACTGTGGCAAGTCTAAGGTGTTACCACCCTTCTCCTGAACCACTGCCATAACCTCTCAAGTGGTCTCCTTGCATCCACTCTTGCCACTCTTCAATCTATCCTCCACAATGCTGCCAGAGTTTTCTTCTTCTCCATGTTGAAAATAAAGGAAAAAACCTATAGCATTGTCCACAAGGCCCTGCATGTGCTTGTCCTTGTAAGCCTTGCTGGCCTTCAGGAGACTTCTCCTCACTCACGATGCTTCTTCAAGTGTGACAGGTTTATTTGATTTCTGAATCTTTGCACATGCTGTTCTCTCTGTGGAACACTTGCCCTAGTCTCTCCTTTTACACATCTTCTAGATTTTAGCTTAGATTATTATCTCCTCAGTAAAGTCTTTCTTGACACTCTAGGCCTGGCAATGCAGCATCTCTGCTACTCTGTATGTGCCCAACCACCCTATACTTCTCCTTTGTAACACAGTAATCTTGTAATTATCTGATTGCTGTTGTCTATCCCAGTAGGCTATAACCTTCACCGGGCATAGACTGTGCCTTGTGTTCTCTGTGAGTACCCACAGTAGCTGCTGAATAAATACTGAATGAATGAGTGAATGAATGGACGAATTTCAGTACTTATAACCTTTGCCACGCTGTGAGCTTTTTGATAGCAAACTTTAGATCCCCACAGAACCTGGCCCAGTGCATTGTATAATATGTCTCTTTTATTCTCCTCCTTGTTTATGTATGATGTAATCAATAAATACTTGATATGAAAATGAATTGGAATACCTGGGATTGCTCAAGCTATTTTTCAAAATCTCACCTATGTTTATTATTTTTTAAACTTTTTAAATGTTTATTTATTTTTGAGAGAGAGACAGAGCATGAGAGGGGGAGGGCAGAGAGAGAGGGAGACACAGAATCCAAAGCAGGCACCAGGCTCTGAGCTGTCAGCACAGAGCCCAACACAGAACTCTACAGAAGTCATGAACTTTCAGATCATGACCTGAGCTGACGTCGGACCCTTAACCGACTGAGCCACCCAGGTGCTCCTCAAAATCTCACCTATGTTTAATATGTGCACTTCTTTTTCCTACTGTACATGTGTTCCATATTTTTGTCTCCTTTTCCTGCAGGCATAGCAATTCATTCTTCGTGGCCAGCAGAAGCTTCTTTGGCCAGTAATTTTCTCCCTTTTAATGTCTTTGCATTTATTATAGAGCACAAATAGAACTGCTGTGTACATTTGGAACACTATACAATTTCTAAAAAGTACATGATTTTTACCTAAGAGGAAGTATCCTCATTTCTAGGGGTGAGGGGAGAGATAATCATGCATATGAGGGGTTGGTATTGACTGGGAACATTTAATCAAACCATCAGAGGATTGGGATTTGTATGGTGGGTGATAGTTCATCCATATTTTCGTGTCCTCTCTTTATTCATGTAAATTAAAGCTGTGGGATCTGCCTTTGTGTAAACTCTTACAATCTGTGAATATGCATCACTGTGGCTATAAAATTAAAGAGATGGAAGAATTCTGCTTATTTGTTTTGAATTTGGGTACAGGGAGTTGATCATCTATAGAGCTCAATTTTTGTTGTCAGAACTTGGAATATTCAAGAATGGATAGCTTTGAAACAGCTATTCAAGGCTCAGAAAGCAAAGGACGGTGGGATGGTACTAAACCAGGCATCCAAAGACTGGCAGGATAGTCTTGACTTGGCCTGTGTGTAACCATAAATGCCTCCACCACTTCTGTACCCACGTAAAATGGACTATAATACCTCCACTCAGTTACTCACAGGGTTGCTGTGAGGATCAAATACAGAAAGCACAAAAGCAAAGATAGGTTTAAAAAAATACCCTATGAAGCATGGGAAATGTTGGAAGATACTGAAACTTTAGATGCCTTATGTCACACTTAATCCAGGTCACCTACACTGGTGGCCAAAAATCCATTGTCCATTTTATACATCTTACTACTACAGAAACAAACACATCAATAAGTTTGCAAGTCAGAAGAAAATAAAGGCTGGGAAATGGGGGAATCAGAAGAAACAATGACACCTCAAAGTTATAAATCCTACAAATTGGCAGTTATTACAATTTATAACGGGAAGAAGAGACTAATGTAGTTTTACATTCTTCAGACAATAGATATTTATCAGCAAACCAGTTTATTCTCCAGGGATCAAAAATGACATGCTAAATAGTCATTGAAATATTAATTTTCTGTTTTTATACAATATGAATCTCTTTCAAATATTGACAGCTTCAAACAGAAAAAACCCAATTTTTTTTCTTTCACACAGTCTTTGTTTTGTTAAAAAAAAAAAAAAGAAAGTTGTTCTTTTATTAAAAATGCAGGTGAATAAAATGTATTACTAAATATAACCATTTAATTGCATTCAGTGCACCCCTTTTACCTACTTAGTAAGTTCGGTGTGTCTGCAGCAGTCAAACTCAGTTATGAGTCCAAAGCTTCAGATTTGGCATAGATGGAAAGATTAGGCTGGATGAACCCATCTTTACTTGATTAGCTTTAATATTCCCTGCCTAATATATAATTCAGAAGGCTTTTACAATATACCTTGTTTGATACAACCCATGATCCTGAAATGTATGCAGAGTACATTTTTAGAAATTGATTGATTTTTTTCTTGAGAGAGAGAGAGAGAGAGAGAGAGCATGAGAGGGGGAGGGGCAGAGAGAGAGGAAGAGAGAGAATCTTAAGCAGGCTCCATGCCCAATGTGGAGCCCTACATGGGCCTTAATCTTATGACTGTGAGATCATGACCTGACTTGAAATCAAGAGTTAGATGCTTAACCAACTAGGCCAGACACCCCAGAAATTGAATTATTTTTAAATATATTAGGAGAGGTTACCATTTAGAGAATTCACATCGTGATTCTTTTTATTAGGTTGAATTACACGAAATTGCTGATGTCTGAACACTTTTGACCTAAGGAAATGACAATTTCATATGGGTCAGCATAATAATAAATGAAGAATCCTTCTTTCACCTTAAAACAGAGGACATCTACATATAAATAACCTGTTTATATATATTTAGGCTACTGTGCAGTTTTTGGGGAGTGGGGATGGGGGAAGGAATTGCCAAGTCAGCATTTTGGATAGATGGATAAATTCAAATGATGCCCATTGAGTGCTCTAGCTGACTGTTTGAGCAGTAATATATGTTAATTAATATACTGAGGGATAGAATATAATTTAATAGAAATGGAAAAACTCTCTTCTTTATAGTAAGTTTGCTCCAATGAAAACCTTCGGTTTATTTTCTTAAAGATTAAATACCATATGAGTCACCATAATGACACATCTGCTTAAATGCATTTCCATTTGTGTTATCACTGGAACTTGTGTGTGTGTGTGGTGGTGGTGGGGGGGTCATGCTGCTATTTTAGTGCAACTGTGCTGTGTGCTTTGGTTAATGCTCAGTGAAGATCTGGATCCCGTGGGGTAGTTGTGATGAAAGAGGGTGCTTGTTTTCCAGGTGAGTAACCTAATCATAAATTAGGATTCTTCATCCAAGCCAGTGATTAAAGAAGAGTTTTAAACTCTGGAAATTTGGGCTGCAGAGGTCAGGTGGACATGAATAGATCTGTAGTCTGTTTATCAAATCTGGCAACAAGGCATTGGGTATCTTGCTATTCACTGCTGTTGAAAGTGTAATCAATTCTTTCATGTATCCAGCCACTGACTTCTTAACTGTAAAGTGCATTCAAATACTGTGAGCACAAAATGGGGTGCCTGGAGTGAGGGGATATGGGTATCCTTAAGAAGTTGTGGGGTACACTGCCAGCCTTTGATGAAGCCTGCGTGTAAGGCTGCCAAGAACTAAAACCTTACAGAGTACATGGAGTCCGGCTGTTGATAAAGACACAACTCGAACCATGAGATGCAATAACGTAAGAGTCACTATGCATTTTGGAAAATATAATGCCCAGAGGAAAGTGTATGCCCTATTTGAGTCTTCACCTGCCTGTTCATCTCTTCTGAATGGTGCTGAATGCGGCTGCCATCTCTTACGGTGCGCTATTGTAACAGGTGTGCTAGAGTCAGCCTTTGCTGCTAAGTTTAGCTCTGCATGTGGGGATTCCACACCCTGCAGCCCCTTGGAGAGAGGAGTATTGGCAAATGACTGTGTATAAAAGTAGAAAGCACTTGGGAATTTCACCACCAGGCTAGATTTAGATCAGAGTAAAGGGGCCAATCTAAATTGGTAACAGATTAGAGAGAGCTGCATGCCTGTTGGAGGTGGCATTAACCTAACATCCATATCATTTCTCTTACTACCACTGCAGTTCCTGAAGCAGCACCCTGTGAAATTTGGTGACCATCTTTTAGGTGCAGGAGAGAACTGATTTTTTTTTTAAAGCAGGTAGACTTTTTTTAAGCAGGTAGGATTTAACACATGTGTATTAGCTTTTGGGTGGCAAGTATATGACTGGCCTTCTAATTTCTAATTTGTAAACAGTACTCACCTCCTCTGGTTCCCTTTTGGAACATTCATTTTTTTTAAAAAAATCAAATCTTCCTTCACTCCTGGCATACCAGGCTAGTTATGCGAATGGAATTAAAAAAAATATTTCTCTCATAGGTAATAAGTGAGCCACGTCATCTTTTGGCAGGGATCAGGAAGCGAAACACATTTTCTGGGAAAGACAAATGTGACAGTTGAGGACATTGATCTTAATAAGGATATGTAGGAGGGTGATGTTTAGTACTTTCCTCTCTTGTCTTTTTCTTAAACTCAGATCTAAAAGGGGTCCAGTGATGACTAAATAGCTCTCTGATCATTTTTCAGAAAGAAAAAGCTGGCACTCAGAAGCTTGAATGTTTTGTCTAAAGCCACAATCATTCAATGACAGAATACCAAGATTATTTCCTTCCTGCTTTAAAGGATAGTTGAGTCTTTTTTTTTTTTTTCTGGTCAAGACCATCTTTAAACAAAGCTCATGTTTGTGTGAAGCTCAATCCTGGAGCGTGATGGGGAGGGAGAAAAAGGTAAAGAAGCTGCAAGTATAATGAAAGGTTCCTTGTCATGAACACATTTTGACTTAATCTTCCCTTGGTTTCGGAGAAGCTCATCATTCTGGATCTTTGTAATACATCTGCTATTATCTGAGTTTTTAAAGGTCCAGTAATAGTAATAACACAGATATAAAATGCACACTTCCCCTCTCTAGGTGAATTTGCTGACTATAAACTTCTTTTTGCACACTTGCTCTTTAAACTGAGACAGTTTCTTTAAATTTCTTCTTTCATTTGGGACAAACCTGATGGCCTTAGATGATAAAATCATGGCTCCTTTGGGAAAGGGTTTATGGTCCCTTCCATTAACCTCTGACATGATTTGCCTTCATGTCAGCAAAGGCGACTGTTAAAGTGCTAAATTAAAACTTGTTCTTTCCTTGGGGCGTAAGTCCTAAATTAAAACTTGTTCTTTACTTGGGGGGTACCCTCTTTGAACCATCAGCTCCTTTGATAGCAGATTTTTCTTGTTCTTGAGGCTTCCAGGGATCCTGTGAATTTTACAATAGCTGCATATGAATTTCTGTGGTCTGAGGTTTGCTCAAGGCCCAAGCTCTCTTTGGTTACTATGGAAACCTTCCCTCCCAACCAGCTGCCATTTCCTTTATTCCTGGCAAAGAGTGAGTCTTAAACCTCTTAGATATCCCACAAGCAGATTCAAGATCAAGAACACACACACACACACACACACACACACACAACCATGAACAACTTGTTAAATAAATAAATAACTTGTTGATTCCCTACATGGGAAGCCACGTGCAACAAAAGAAACTTTCCTGGACATCACCATACACAGGTCCACTAAGATCCACTAAAGCTTCACTTCATCCTGGCTTTAAGGAGTGGGGATTCGACTCTGCATCTCTACATCTGTGAATTGAGGAACACTTTCTGTGCTCTCAGAAGTGATGGGTGAGATGACATGTTTAAGCCGAAGGAGCATTGTGAAGAGCAGGATGAGGAGAATGGCTAGGAGGCTCAGGAATAGGCCCACATACATGTAGAGGTTGGAATACTTATCAGAAGTGTTATCAACCTCTGTTGCCAGGGTGGGGAAATGGGCCCGGCCAGTGAGATTTCCATGGTACTTGAAATGCACCTCAGTCATCACTCAAGACTTCAGTTGGTACCTGTTTCTATTTGCTTTCTATTGCCCTTGAGGCATTCCACAGTCACGTAGACTGTCTCTGAGTATACTGGAGGTGTTCTAACAGTCTCATGCAAAGTAATCACGACCCGAACCAAGTCAAGTAGTGCGCAAGCAAGAAAATGGTGATGTTCTAATTTGGCAATTGCCACACTCTGTCTTCCAGCACAGCACCCCTCTCCTACATAGGTTTTATCAGAAATGCTTAATCATTAAAAAAATAATATATAAATAAGTCTTTTATTTTCCACAGATTAAAATAAATACGGCAAAACTGCTTTATAATACTGGCATGGGGACAAGAATTTCTGCATATTAAATCATATTTATACTCTGGATAGAGGGAGAAAGGATTTCTGTTTTATGTATAGCTCATCTAAATATGCACACAAATTATGTGTATTTAATTGGGTTCTTCTGTGAGGAGACTTTGTAAAGCTTTTATATGTTTCAGCCTCAGCATACTGACTTTTCACCCTTCTTGTATTTCTGAATCTCCCCTAAGGATATAGCTTGTGAGGTTCCTGCCCAGCTGCCACAGCTCTAGGGCTGGAAGTCTAGAGGATGTGTGTTGACGTCCCTCACTGTAGGCTGGAGGGAAAGTGTTGTCAGACCTGGGAATTCTCAGAAGGAGGAGGTCTCGGAGTTGCTGACAGCAGTATGTCTAGGCTCAGAAGATTTGATTCTTAAGATTCTTCAACAGATTTATATTCCTGAAAATAAAAATCAGAAATAAAAGATTCAGGTATCTAAGAGAAATATATGGTGATTT
>NW_027532161.1:23458-24174 GCF_008692635.1 Crocuta crocuta
TTAATGGATATATTGCAAAATGTTTGCTAAAGGAGGATTTGTTTTAAAAGGATATTCTGAGTTTTCAATTTGAATGCTTCTTTCTGTGTGGTAAATGGCTATTAAAGAAAAGAAAAATTCAGATCACTGAACTGCAGCTAATAACTAGGCTTGATTAGGAGAGTGTTTTACAAACTAATTGATCATAAGATTTACCTGAGATAATAACAAATAGACCAAGGGCCCCAACGTAGACTTTCTAACTATAATCTCCACAGTGGGNGGAGAGAGAGAGAGAATCCCAAGCAGGCTCTGCCTTACCAGCACAGAGCTGAATGCAGGACTCAATCCCACAAACCATGAGATCATGACCTGAACTGAGATCAAGAGTCAGACACTTAACCAACTGAGCCAACTAGGCACCCCAAATACTGATAGTTTTTAAAAGCACACAAGTGGCTCTCAAGTGTAGCCAGAACGAGAATCACTGCTTTGGCTTACCCAGGAAATTCTAGCATTAAAATAAAGGGGGTTTAGGGGCACCTTCCTGGCTCAGTATGTAGAGCATGCGACTCTTGATCTCCAGGTCATGACTTCAAGCCCCACATTGGGCACAGAGCCTACTTTAAAAAAATAATAAAATAAATAAGACCTAAATCTAAGGAATCATTTTTCAAACTCTAGGTCCTGGTGCCATAGGTCACTTTAACAAATCATAGAATTTTTAGGAATGCAGG
>NW_027532161.1:24463-29094 GCF_008692635.1 Crocuta crocuta
GTTTTCCCCTAATTTTGTTTTTATGGTCTTTCTCTCTCATTTAAGTATGTGGAGGGAGAATATACTATTTTTTCAGTGTTTGTAGATCTGAAAGAATCGAGAGGGTATGTCTGTTCTGAGCAAATAATTGTATCTTTCATTGTTGGCAAAGACAGAACCTTGTCATTACTGACAAAAACATTCTAGTGTGTAAATAGGGTCAACTATTTACTGTTGAAGTCTTCCAAAAATAATTTAGCTTGTCATTGTGAACATGAATTTTGAATATGGGTGACTAAAATAAACAAAATAAACCTCCATCACCCGTCAAACTTCTATGTGCACTGATAGCAGAGAGCTGACAATGTAGCCTAGTTCTGTCTCTTGTTAACATACAAGGCCCCCGGGGCCCTANCGTTCTACTTCAGCTCAGGTCATGATCTCACAGTTTATGAGTTCAAACCTGGCGTCGGTTTCTGTGCTGACAGCTTGGAGCTCTGAGCCTGGAGCCTGCTTTGGATTCTGTGTCTCCCTCTCTCTCTGCCCCTCCCCCCTCTTCTCTCTCTCTCTCTCTCTCTCNCTGGTACCTGTGAATGTGACCTCCCTTGGACATAGGGTCTTGGCAGATGTGCTTCAGTTAAAATGAGGTTATTAAGTTAGCCCTCATCCAATATTATTGGTGTCCTTATCAGAAGGGAAGACAGAAACAGAGATTGGAGTGCTGCATCTACAAGCCAAGGAATGCCAGGGACTGTCAGCAAACTCCAGAAGCTAGAAGAGCCAAGGAAAGACTTTACCCTATAGGTTGCAGAGAGAACATGGCCCTACTGATGCCTTGATTTCAAATTTGTAGCAGCCAGACCTAAGAGAATATATTGCTGTTGTTTGAAGCCACCTAGTTTGTGGTACTTTGTTTATGGCAGTCCTAGGAAACGAGTACACAGAGTAATCACCCAGAGTCTCTAGTGTTTTGGAACCTTTGGGGCAGTGTTTCTCAATATGGTCCCAGGAAGTCCCTTCATCAGAATCACCTGGAGATGCCAATTACAAATGCAGATTTCTAGGTCCTTTCCCTTCCTTTTTATTTTATTTTATTTAAAAAAATTTTTTTTTATTTATTTCTAGGAGAGAGAGAGAGAGGCAGCGTGAGCAGGGGAGGGTCAGAGAGAGAGGGNGCTTTTTAGATCAGTATCTCTAGGTATCGATAAGACCCCGAAATCTGTCCTTTGTGACAAGCCAGCCACTTATAATTTCTAAGCACACTCTGCAAGGAATGGTTTCTAGTCACTTGGTGTCCTCAGGATCACTTATAAAGCTTTTTGAAAATGTATGTACCCAGGTCCTCCCTCCAGAGGCTCTGATTAGTATGTCTGCATGGGGGCATGAACATCTGTAATGCTTTAAGCTCTACAGGTGATTTTGATATGCAGCCAGGGCTGAGAAACACCACTCTACACATGCAAAGAGCACTTCAGGTTCTGGACTCTGACAATCCTGGGCAGCCCACAGAGAAGCATCACTTTTTCACCTGCCCTCCAAGAGAGAAGTGGAAGGAAGTTAACTCACTCACTGCTAGTGCAAGTCAAGTGTGAGATGCCTCTCTAGCTTTAGAGTAACTCAAGTACAGAGTTAGATAAATCATACTTCTTGGTTTATGGCATATTGCCATCATGGGTGCATCCAGGGCCTCTTTTTAAATTTTTTTAAAGTTTATTTATTTTGAGAAAGACAGAGCATAAGCAGGGGTGGGATAAGAGAGAGGGCGACAGAGGATCCAAAGCAGGCTCTGTGAAGACAGCAGAAAGCCTGTTGTGGGGCTGAAATTCATGAACCAGGAGATCATGGCCTGAGCGGTCAGACACTTAACTGACAGAGCCACCCAGGCACCCCCAGGGCCTCTTTTATTTGCTTATTTAATAACACTGATGGACAAGCACCTGTGAAAAACACCCACCCACTTCAAGATTGAGAACAATTAATAATTCCCCTGGATGTCTACTTATGCTCTTCCCCATCTCATTCTACTATCTACTCATCCTCCAAAATAATCAGTACTCTGAATTTTATTAATCATTGTGTGGCTTTTATTTACACACACAGACACACACACATACCTTTGCCTAAACAATATGTTGTTTAGCTTTATTTTTAACTTCATAAAAAAATGTCAGGCTATATGTCATCTTCTTTGACTTGCTCTTTTTACTCTACGTTCTATTAGTATATGATTTATTTACAACTACTCAACTAGAATGAAAAAGGAGTAAAGTTTTGGAAGCTCATATATTGCCTTTGAGGATCCTTATTTACTTTTGGACTTTACTCCATTCTCCTAGGTTGGCATTCAAGGCTTGCAATGCCCAGGTCCTGGCTGACCTATATCCTTCCACTACCCTTCTTTCCAACTAAGCTGTATTGTTCACTGTCCTCTACTTCCCTGCCTCCATATTTTTATTTGACCAGTTCCTTTCATCTTCACATATCTCTGTTTGGGCAAATGCTACCATTCTTCATGGTTTAGCTCATGAAACTGACCTTAATTTCCCATCCAAATCCTAATTCCCACATGCTTTGTATCTCTCCCAGAGAAGTTATATTCACCTAATGTTGTAAATATCTATTTCCTGTATTTTCCCCAAAATAGTAATTTATAAACCCCGTGTGGATCTTTTTCAACCTTCTATCCCTTAATCTTGCTCATAGTAGCTGTTCAATAATTATTGAATAAATGCATGGATACGAAGAAATGCACTTAGCACTGACAATTTGAAGAGAAGCATAGTCTTATTTCTGTTCTCGTTGCTAATACACATACTTTGGGGAAGAGTCTGAAAACTCCCTTTTCTTTTAATTCCTCTTCCCCACTCTCCAACTCTTATTGTGCATACAAAACTAGATTCCTGATTATAATCTGGAATCAAGAAATAATCACTTTGTTAGAATCTTTCCTCTTGAGTTACTATCAGTTATATGATTTTAATGAAAAACTACATGGGATGGATTGCAGCCTATAATTTTAGAAAGTTTAATTTTGTCTATAGATGCTTTTCAGTAACAATTGATAATACATTGCTTCCTCCTACACTATCAACCTCGAATCTTCCTTACATCTGAATATTTATTAAATATTAGAATTCTGTAAAGCTTAGAGAAGTTGTAGAGAATAATGATCTTATATACAGTTGTCAATTTCTTTACATATCCCATTTGAGGGTTTGTAAGACCAACTAGTCACATAGTCTTAAAACCTTTGTAGTCTGCAGAAAACCAAACACCCTGGTGAATTCAGAGAAGTCTATTGATTTAATTTCTGAAATCCATTGATTTTGAACTGAGTAAAGGAAAAGTTAGGTATTGAGGAATCCTCTTTGTTACTCTGGTCCTGTATCTGGGACAACTTCTCATAAAAGCTTTCCAGACAGGACTGCCATAGCTCTCTTTGCTAACTCATTAATGAGTTGCATGGAGAATGTGATTGCTCTGCACCATTTGGGAAGAAAAAGCACCATGCAATTTCAAAAGAAATTGAAATTCTATTGAATCTGAAGGATCTGATTTTCATGGAAAGACCCAGAGAAGTTATATTCACAAATTCACTCAAATACAATTTGAGTATTGCAGAGTCCTTTCCGGGAGGCTTATAAAATAATAATCAGTCTCTAGGTTTTGTAAGAGTGATTGAAAGCTGTGCAGGGATAAGGGGGACAGGAGGGGAGAGGAAAAAGGGTAAGGAATTCCATGTGGGGGTGAAGTAGGGGGATCGAGAGAAAGTGGGAGGAGGAAAGGAAGGAAATGTGTGGAGGAAGATGAGTGAATGTGTGAATAAGAAGAAAGAAAGAATAAGTGAGTAAGATGTAGAGATAGAGGCACCTGGGTGGCTCAGTCAGTTGAGCATCCGACTCTTGGTTTTGGCTCAGGCCACGATTCATGGTTCATGGGTTTGAGCCCCATGTTGGGCTCCATGATGGCAGTGCAGAGCCTGCTTAGGGGTCTCTCTCTGTCTCTCTCTCTCTCTACCAACCCTCCCCAAATAAGTAAATAAATAAAAACTTAAAAAAAGAAGTAGAGATAAAGATAGGGAAGCAGGAAAACATTGTGAAAGGAGGGAGGAAGAAAAGAATGGGGGAGGGGAGTTTGGGGGAATTGCAGAAGGAAAGGGATTAATTTAATAATGGTCCAATGTCCAACATTAGCCTGAACATCTGGTTTCCTTCACTTCTAATGTAAATCAAAATACACACAAGCGATGCGAATGCACCTTTGGTTTTCTCACTGCATGTGCTGTCATCAGCTTGGTAAATAAACCTCTCAGTAATTAAAAAAAATTCATTCTGTTTTGGTTTTGAACATCAAAATGCCAAATCCTTGGTAATGTCGACATCAGCATGATACATATAACCTCACAAAAGTAAAATAACGAACACATGAAGGGAATGTGGAGTTTTCAATCCATCAACCCTGAAAGGGATCCCCTGGGCAAAGCTTGTTTCTACTTAGGAGCAGCAACATTCTGCCTGGACCACCCAAATCAGATTGGTATTTCTTCAGCAAATCTTTGAGTGCCAACCAGCTACTAGACTCTGCTAAGTGCTCAGGATGGAGGGATAAATGTAGCCTGATCCTTGTGTTGGTCCTCCAGGAGCTCCTACTTG
>NW_027532161.1:29113-29356 GCF_008692635.1 Crocuta crocuta
CAATTCCACCATATAGGTCAGGAAAGGGATCAGTGCAACAATTCAGAAGAGAACGTCAAAACTATCAATTGCAACAGCTTTCAGCATTCTGTTTGTATTTATCTGCCCCGTGTTGGGGAGAGACAACTAAGGGAGGTAGAAGCTGTTAGAGTATCTAGTTTCACATCAGCCTCTGGAAAAACAATTCCAGCAGCAAATGCTTCTTCAATGGCTAGAGCCATTAAGTAATAAGCTTTCTCAAAT
>NW_027532161.1:29697-33147 GCF_008692635.1 Crocuta crocuta
AAGATAATGCCGCTCGTTTCACCATGAATAACAAACATCATAAGATTTCCAAATCTCTCTTACCTTTGCTTACGGGACGAATGGAGCTTGCCATTTAAGTATCCCTTTTGAAGCTTGCACCGACAGGCAACTTATTCAGGAACATCTCTGGCATATCTGGAAAACAGAATGAAAGCCTCATTTTTCCAGAGAAGCAGGACTATGTCCATGCAAAGTATGCTTTCTCTGTCATCCTCCTAAAGAGTCAGACCTTGCCGGCGCCAACACAGAAAAGCACCTTCTATTAGTTACTTAAAATGCCATTTGCCACTTACAGCTTCAGACTGCAGCTTCAGATGCCTGCTCCTTATAAACTCCAAAAGAGCCAAGAGAAGGGTCTGTTTGGATATGTATATACCGTCTGGAACACTTGAATGGAGGCAGTCTGAACAGTTAAGTCTCCAGTCCCTCTTTCGCAAGCAACAGTTTAGAGGATGCAGGAAAGGTAGTGATGCAGCTCTGCTCTGCCTTAGCTGAGCAGTGCGGAGAGCCCGAGGGAAGCTGAGAGGCAAAGTTTGTGTAAGCCTTCCACTTTAACCCCTTCGAGGCTTCTTCATGAAGCTGTAGGAATAGCGAGGACTCTAAAAGCTTCTTCATATGTCATTTAAGGGGATCAGATCTCTTGCTCAATTCAAGAGGTTTTTCATCTGAGGTCTTACAGTAATATATGCATAGAACTGAAACCAAACATGCTAGCACATAATGGTATTTAAATAATTTTATCTTTTCAAATAGCATTTATGCATTTCTGTGTTCCCAGATTTTGGACTTTTTTTTTTTTGCACCAACTGAAGATTTTTATTTTTATTTTGTGTGTGTGTGGAAATGTAACATCAGTTTGGGAATCCAGGTCTGAGCATTAGGTAGAATATCTTTGAAGAAAGTGTATTTATCCAGGGTATATGTTCCATTATAAATGGTATCTCCACCTGTAGCTTATTTTATTTCTTTACGTTTATTTATTTATTTTTGAGAGAGAGGGAGACAGAGGGAGAAAGGGAGACCGTGAATCCCAAGCAGGTTCCATGCTGTCAGCACAGAACCTGAATCAGGGCTTGAACTCCTGAAGCATGAGATCTCCTGAGCTGAGAACAAGAGTCGGATGCTTAACCCACTTGAGCCACCTAGACGCCCCATCCACCTATAGTTTAAATTCCTCTACTGTGTTATATATATTGAGGCATAAGAAAGGGGATTAACATTTCTTGCCTGCCTACTCTGTTCAAGCAATTAATATGGGGAATTTCATTTAACCCTCACAACTCTATGACTTGGGTATTATTATCATCATTTTACAAATAAGGAAACTGAGGCTCAGGGAAAAGACATATCATGCAATTTAGTAAGCTTGGAGCAAGTATTTGAAAACAAGGCAGTGAGGTTCCAAATTCTCTGCTCTTCTCTCTGTGGCAATGGTTCTGAGACTTTTTTGGGTCTCAGATTCTTTTGTGAACCTAATAAAAGCTGTGCATCTTCCCCTCCCTCAAAAATAGGCATATAATTTCCATGCTCCATGGCCTACAGGTTAAGAACAGCTGAATGGTCTCCTGTCACTTTTCCCATATGATAACATCATTAGTGCATTGTTCATACAGTAATTCATGGTCATCAGCAAATTTTGTTGTGGAATTAATAATTGTATTAATAATAATAGTATAATAATGATAGCATATAGTAAAAATAGTGTTATGCCAATCTTTAAGAAATTACTTCGATGCTTTTCCCTATCCCCAAATTCTCCCTAACAAGCCTTGCCTCTTCTGTCTTTTCATTCTCCAAATTCTACTGGATAAAATAAGTGGAGGCTCTCCTTCAACTCCTCAATACTTTGCCAGCATAGCCTAATACCTTATGGACTATGCTGGGGGTCACTCAAACTGGAATGGTATACTCAAATTTATGAAACTACAGGATAGACACAACACATTTTTCTTTTTTTTTTTATTTGCACTTTATTTTTTTTTTAATAGTTTATTGTCAAATTAGTTTCCACATAACACTCAGTGCTCATCCCCACAAGTGTCCTCCTCCATGCCCATCCTNACACATTTTTCTTTCTTTTTTTTTTTTAATAGTTTATTGTCAAATTAGTTTCCACATAACACTCAGTGCTCATCCCCACAAGTGTCCTCCTCCATGCCCATCCCCCCTCCCCCCACATCCATCAGTCCTCAGTTTTTGTCAGTATTCAAGAGTCTCTCATGGTTTGCTTCTCTCCCTTTCCCCCACCATTTCCGCCCTTCTTCTCCCCCTTGTTCCTCCGTCAAGTTCCTCCTAATCCTCCTATACGTGCAAACATATGATATTTGTCCTTCTCTGCCTGACTTATTTCGCTCAGCATAACACCCTCAAGGTCCATCCATGTTGCTACACATGGCCAGATTTCATTGTTTCTCATTGCCATAACACATTTTTCTAGAGGAATAATTTTCCTTGAAAATTCAGATAGGGAGAACATAGGTCATTTGAGTGATAATTTTCAGTATGGTTTATATGACAATAAACACATTGTTGAATAAAATGCAAATTTTGTATGCATTTTTACAGTCAAGCATGAGACTTCAGAGACATTTTGCACTTACAGTGGAGCTTCTTCAGGCTGCCCAGTCCCCTCCAGGGATACACGTTCATTCGTATTCTGTCATTTGGGGTAGTTCAGTGGACAACATCAAAGGTGTTAACAAATAGACCATGAATTTTAAAGTCAGATAGACATGGGTTTCAGCTTCAGATTTGATCTATATTTTCTGGGATACCTTGAGGAAGTCAATTTTTTGAGACTAGGTTTTCTCATCTGTAAAAGTGGAAAAGACTATCATCATGAGGATTATATGAGAAACTGTCTCTAAAGCATGAACTACATGGTAGATGATCGGTAAATGTGACTGTTGCCATTTCAAATTTTAGATGTCAAAAGAGAATACGGCTACTTGAATATAAGGTTTTACCAGGAGCAGTCCAATTTTTCTTACCTAATTAGAACAAATAAGCTCTAGATAACATGACATTAAAATTCAAGTTTCTGGGGCACCTCGGTGGCTCAGTCAGTTGAGTGTCTGACTCTTGATCTTGGCTCAGGTCATGATCCTAGGGTTGTGGGATCGAGTCCCATGTCAGGCTAGCATGGAACCTGCTTAAGATTCTTAATCTTGCTCTGCCCCTTCTTCCCCACTCATGTGCTCTCTCAAAAATTAAAAAAAAAATACATAAAATTCCGGTTTCCAGGAAGACATAATAGGTGCCCCTACAATAAATGGGAAATTCCAAACTCAGGTCATCATATATAGAACTTATGAAGTTACTGCTCCACAACAGGTTCCAAGAAATGAAAAGAAGTCGGACTGTGGAGGAGAATGGGAGGGAGAAATCATGAATACATTTCTTTTTTTTTTTTTTTAATAGTTTTTTGTC
>NW_027532161.1:33205-37017 GCF_008692635.1 Crocuta crocuta
GTAGTATTCCATGGTATAGATAAACCACATCTTCTTGATCCATTCATCTGTTGATGGACACTTAGGCTCTTTCCATGTTTTAGCTATTGTGGAGAGTGCTGCTATGAACATTGGGGTACATGTGCTCCTATGCCTCAGCATTTCTGTATCCCTTGGGTAAATTCCTAGCAGTGCTATTGCTGGGTCATAGGGGAGTTCTATTGTTAGTTTCCTGAGGAACCTCCACACTGTTTTCCAGATGGGCTGTACCAGTTTACATTCCCACCAACAGTGTAGGAGGGTGCCCGTTTCTCCACATCCTCGCCAGCATCTAGAGTTCTCTGATTTGCTCATTTTAGCCACTCTGTGAATACATTTCTTTAGAGAGGTCTGATGCCAGGCTAAGATTCCACTTCCACAGGAGTCCTGGGGTTAAGGGATATATTAATCCCTTCACTTCAACTCTAGTGAGAGAGTGTATCACCAGACCATTCAGAGAACTTGACATTTGTTCCTTACAGTGGAGGCTGAGGGTTTCCATTCTGAGAAAGTTAATGTGGCCCTTGACAGGAGGACAGGGTTGACTTCATTGGGATTGGCTGGCATTCCCAGAATTTGTCAGGGCAAAGATGTTTGAGTGTTTCCTGGGAGCCAAACAGGGATCATGCAAGAGAGAAACCCAAGGTGGGTTCACCCTAGACCCTGTCTAGAGGGATAGACAGACCCCAGCAAAAATAGCTGGAGGTAGCTTTTAGATTCTTAGGGACTGAAGAAGGAGTGGTAAACTACCAACCTGAATAGAAATGGATCAACCCAGGTCTCCCAAATTGTAGGAGAGGGATCCTCAGTGATCGGGGCCTTTAAAGAACCCAAAGAATAGGGGCACCTGGATGGCTCAGTTGGTTAAGCATATGACTTCTGCTCAGGTCATGACCTCCCAGTTCCTGGGTTCAAGCCCCATATTGGGCTCTGTGCTGACAGCTCAGAGCCTGGAGCCTGCTTCAGATTCTGTGTCTCACTCTCTCTCTGCCCCTTCCCCACTTGTGTTCTCTCTCTCTCTCTCTCTCTCTCTCTGTCTCAAAAAGAAAAATCAAACTTTAAAAAACCCAAAGAAGAGCCAGAGACCCAGAAAGTGGGAAGCCATTCATTCTACCAAGGAAGAAATGACTAATCCCTTTACTCTCTTCTCTATTCCTGCTCAGCCCTGGTGAGGGTCCAAATAGGAGTTTGCATGTGGGGAGAGAAAGAAGAAAACCTATCATCCCCTCTTTCTCCAAAGGTAGGTAGCCATGACCTATAGGCCTTAGCATGGCATGGGAAGGGGACGTTATCTCTGAGTTAAAGCCTGAGGAATTTGATTAATATCTTGGACTGAGTGCATCCTGATTACTGAATCAAGTTTGTATTTTGTGACTTCAAGTGATCTGAGGAGTGTTTATTCTAAAAAAAATGAACAGAAAAGTCATGTGGTCTGTCCAAATTTCCATCTAGGGTCAGAAAAAATTTACCCCAATGGATTATGTTTTATTTGCACACTGGGAGACAAAATAAAGTTGTATTTTGATTCTAAACTTTGTTTTTTTTTTTAATTTTTATTTATTTTGGGGAGAGTGCCAGTAGGGGAGGTGCAGAGAGAGGATCCAAAGCAGACACTGTGCTTACACCAGAGAGCTTGATGTGGGGCTTGAACTCACAAGATCATGACCTGAGCCAGAGTTGGACACTCAACCAATTGAGCCACCCAAGTGCCCCAAATTGTGTTTTGATTCTATCATAAATTATACTTTAAAAAATATCAGTTAGACTAGTTAATTCATTCTTTCATTCAACAAACATCTAAGTGCCAAACATTGAGTTAGCAGTAGGACATACATTGAAATGAAAATTAGTCCACACCCTCAAATAGCTAACTATCTATGGCAGGGATCAGCAATTTCTTTTCTGTAAACAAGATAGTGGGGCACCTGGGGGACTTAGTTGGTTAAGCATCTGGTTCTTGATTTCGGCTCAGGTCATGATCTCATGGTTCATTAGATCAAGCCCTGCATAGGGCTCTTGTGCTGACAGCATGGAGCCTGCTCAGGATTCTCTCTCTGCCCCTCCCCCACTTGTGCACTCTCTCAAAATAAATAAATAAAACTTTGAAAAAAGACAGATAGTAAATATTTTAGGCTTTGAGGAACATTCAAGATCTCTATGGCATATTTCTCTTTTTTTAACCAACTCTATAAAAATGCCAAAACTGTTCTTGAGGGCTATAGAAAGAGAGGTCTTGGCTGAGATGTAGCTCACTGGTCCAATTTGTTGGACCCTAATGTATGGAAGAAACAAATTTTTACAAACTACCAATCACCGTTCATTTATTATAATTGAAAACATGTTTAGGGCATGGGGGTGGGGGGGAGACACAGAAGAGCATTGCCTAACTCTGATTGGAGAATCTAGGCTTCCAGAAAGCAGCAGTGTTGATTGGGAGCCTGAAGGATGAGAAGAGTTAGGATAAAAGGAGGTGAGTGGTATTCAAAGCAGACAGAGCTGATTATACAGAGGCACCATAGTTTGACAGAGTTTGGTTTGCTTTACAAACTACAGAAGGGAAAAATGAACCTTGCCGAGGCTGTTGGCTCAAGGTCACACAACCAGTAAGTCATGACGCCTAATTTTTTAGTCCAGCTGTGTGTGACTCTAAACCCATGATCTTAGCCACTGTATCATACTCTTGCCTTGGTACTGAAGGTATGTCTGAGATCTCCTTCTTAGTGTTTG
Organism: Crocuta crocuta; assembly: GCF_008692635.1. Lineage (NCBI taxonomy): Eukaryota > Metazoa > Chordata > Mammalia > Carnivora > Hyaenidae > Crocuta > Crocuta crocuta. Next base: position 35,951 of record NW_027532161.1, read on the forward strand.
CACATCAACAGCTCTGTCTAGCTCACTTCTCATTCTCCTGGGGGTGAAAATGTCAAAGTTCTAAAGGGTTTGTAGGCCTTAAAAATAAGACAGTGAATCAGTAATGTCAGGTTGTCTGATTAGAACCCTAGCGATGCCCTTTAAAAATAACCTGCCCACCCAATAAAACCTAATACACATTGCTTAAATTCAGAATTTGCTTATTTCATCCTTACAGGGATGAAATATTTTTTTTTCTGGTAGTCAAGCGCTAGCACTGCGATAATATAATTTCTTATCTTCCTGTTATATATTTAGACATTTAGAAGGGATCTGGCTTGGACTACATATGGTGATTGGTCCAAGTACTGTTCCTATCTTCATCACTCACACTAATGATCTTGGAAAAGTGAATTTATTCAGCACAGATTAAATCTGTCAATTTTTTATTAATTGCTTGGTGGATTTTTATTCAGGTAGCCATAGGGGCTCCTGGGTGGCTCAGTCAGTTAAATATCTAGCTTCAGCTCAGGTCATGATCTCATGGTCATGTGTTCAAGCCCCGCATCAGGCTCTATGCTGACAGCTCAGTGCCTGGAGCCTGCTTTGGATTCTGTGTCTCCCTCTCTCTCTGCTACTCCCCAACTCACTTTCTCTCTCTCTCTCTCAAAAAAAATGAATAAAATTAAAAAAAACTATTGAGGTAGCCATGTAGCAACTATATTCTGAAAATACCCTAAAGCCTCCCATGTGACCCTAAAGTCAGTAATGATGGGGGTTGAAATAGAGAGGAAAAGAAAATGGGAGTGGCTCAGCCTTGCTGTTGCTGGCCTCTCAGTGGTTAGTGGTTCTTAACCAGGGCTATACTTTCTTACCTAGGAAGCTCTTTGAAAATACAGAATTTTGGCTCTGTCCCAGATATACTGCAAGGCTTAGAACTGAGATTGTGTATTTTTAATAAGCTCCTTAAATTAAGAACCAGTGCCCTGGGTGAAAAGAAGGGTAGGTGTCTAATGAACTGGGTGAAAAGAAGGGTAGGCGTCTAATAAACTGATTGCACTAAAAACTGTATCAGACACCCTTGTGCT
>NW_027532161.1:37158-38471 GCF_008692635.1 Crocuta crocuta
ATCTACTTATTTTTTTATAGCAATAGAAAAAAATCCTGAAATTCATATAGAGCCACAAAACACCATGAGTAGCCAAGCAATCTTAAGAAAGAAGAACAAAGCTGGATGCATCACTCTTCCTGATCCCAAACTATATTATAAAGCTGTAGTAATCAAAACAGTATGGTACTGACATAAAAACAGACACATAGACCAATGGAGCATGACCAAGAGCCTAGAAATACATTTGTGCATATATTGTGCATATGTGGTCAACTAATATTTGACAAGGGAGCCAGGAAATAGACAATGGAGAAAAGATAGTCTCTTCAATAAATGTTGTTGGGAAAGTGATATTCATATGCCGAAGAATAAAACTGGACCCCTTTCAGTCACAAAAATTAACTCGAAATGGATTAAACACTTAAATATAAGACCTAAAAACTCCTACAAGACAACAGAGAGAAAAAGCTCCATGACATTGCTCTTAGCAAAGACTTTTTGGGTGTAACACAGAATGTACAAGCAATAAAATAAAAGCAGAAATAAACAAGTGAGACTACATCAGACTGAAAAGTTTCTGCATAGAAAAAGAAACAATCAACAGAATGAAAAAGCAACCTACAGGATAGGAGAAAATATTTGCAAGTCATGTAACTAGTAAGGGGTTAATATCTGAAATATTTACAGAACTTATACAACTCATTGGAGACACAAACAAATAATCCAATTAAAAACGGGCTAAGGACGTGAATAGGCATTTTTCTAAAGAAGAAATACAAATGACCAACAGGTCCGGAAAACGTTCTCAACATCACTCATCATCAGGGAAATGCAAGTCAAAGCCACAATGAAATATTACCTCATATCTGTTAGAGTGGCTATTATCAAAAAGACAAGAGATAAGTGTTAGTGAGGATGTGGAGAAAAGGAAACCCTCTTGCACAGTGGATGGAAATGTAAATTGGTACAGCCGCTATTGGAAACAGTACAGCAGTTCCCCCCCAAAATTAAAAACAGAACTACCATATGATTCAGTGATCCCTCTTCTGGGTATATATCCGAAGGGAAAGAAATTACCATCTCGATTTGCACCCCCATGTTCATTGCAATATTATTAACAATAATAAAGACATGAAAACAATCTAAGTGTCTGTTGGGAGATGAATAGCTATCTATCTCTATCTCTATCTCTATCTCTATCTCTATCCCTATCTCTATCTCTATCTCATCTATCTCTCTGTCTATCTATCTATCTGTCTATAATGGAATGTTGTTCAGCCAAAAAAAGAAGAAAATCTTGCCATTTGCAAAAACAAGGATGAAACTTGAGG
>NW_027532161.1:38509-41163 GCF_008692635.1 Crocuta crocuta
TATAGTGTTTATCATTTTTCTATACATATATATTATATATATACATATTATATATATATAAAATCATGTTGTACACCTTAAACTTACACATGTTATATGTCAATCATATCTTAACAAAGCTGGAAAATAAAAGGAAATTCTGCTTAAGAAGGGAGTGTATGGAAGTTTACTGTTGTAATGTTTCAGTATCCTATATAATGGGCTTTTATTATTAAGTTAAATGGATGCTCTCACAGCAATGAATGTCATGTTCTTTAGTGCTATAATCCAGAAGAAATGAAATGAATAGCACAGTGAGAGCTCAGGCTGTAATCAAAACAAGTTTATGCATTTCAATAAGTTAAAGATGGCAGACAGATTACATGCATATATTACCTGTACATCCCAGAGTAGCAAAGGAATACAAAAGATATAAATTCGTGATGATAAAGAGAATGGGAAAGGGGCCACTAGTTGGATGAATTGTGGAATGCAGCTGATAGAGTGGTAACTGTTGAAACAGTGGGGAAGAATCCACAGCTTAGAATACTTGCAGAGGGGTGAGATGGTGAAAGAGAAAGTCATTCTTCCCTGCATACAGGCTGGGTTTGAGAAAGAGAATGAATACAATATAAGGCAAAGTGGGGAGAATTAAGCCATTTTTGTATAGAATTGATTCTCCTTGTACCCTCCCCAGTCTGGTGGACAGAATGCTCTACAGTCAGATCATATCCTTCATGAGCTCCAGAGAGTTGGAGTGTTATTCTTTAAAGGTATTGAGAGATCCAAGAGAAAAGTCGTCAACATTTTTGCACTTAGGAATCCCCCCAACAAAATGGCTAGCTTCCTACTCATGTATATGAGGCTCCCAATCAGTTTTTTTTTTTATTGCCTCATTCATCCATGTGAACAAAAAAATTAATGACCACCAGAAGCACCTGGGTGGCTCAGTCAGTTCAGCCTCTGACTCTTGATTTCGGCTCGGGTCATGATCTCACGATTTGTGGGATTGAGCCCCATGTTGGGCTCTGTACTGACTGCATGGAGCCTGCTTGGGATCCTCTCTCTCACTGCCCCTCCCCGACTTGCGTTTTCTCTCTCTCTCTAAAAAGAAATAAATAAACTTTAAAAAATCAATGATCCCTAGATATTTGAGGAAAACTTTCAACATGAAAGAGAATGATAAATACATTCAAAGAATAATAAAAGATCCTTGATAGAGGAAAAAAAGCAAAGAGAGGCAAAGCACTCTAGTATACTCAGAGGGATTCCAGAAAATATTGCATTTATATAAGAGGAATAACATATTTGAAAATAAATAATAAGAGGGGCATCTGAGTGGCTCAGTTGGTTGAGCATCCGACTTCAGCTCAGGTCATGATCTCATGGTTCTTGAGTTTAAGCTCTGCATTGGGCTCTGTGCTGACAGCTCAGAGCCTGGAACGTGCTTAGGATTCTGTGGCTCCCTCTCTGTCTGCCCCTCCCCCACTCACACTCTTATCTCTCAAACATAAATAAATAAAACATTAAAAAAAATTTGGAAAAGAAAATAAATAATAAGAGGAAATAAAGTTATCTTGAAATAAAAACATCATTTCTGACATAAAATTCAGGGGAAGAGTTGGAAGATAAGTGGAGGAAAAAAATCAAAGAAAAAACAAAAAAAGATTAAAAGAAGGAAAATGAGGTAGAAAAACAATGATCCATAGAGAGTAAACCTAGGAAATACAGCATTTAACTAATAGGAATTCAAGAGAGAACAAAATAGAATTATCAAAGAAACAATACGAGAGAATTTTTCAGAGTGTATTTTTGTGGACTTTCAGAAGACAAAGTATAGAAGACATCCTCAAAGCTTCCAGAAAGGAAAACAGGTAACTACAAAGAAATGAGAATGATATTGACATTGGTCTTCTTTTTTCAGCAGTCACACAGATGAGACAATATTGTAGCTCTGCTGTCAAAGGTCTAAGGAAAATGAATTTTGGGGTACCTGGCTGGCTCAGTCAGTAGAACATGTGACTCTTTATCTTGAGGTTGTGACTTTGAGCCCCACGTTGGGTGCTGAGATTACTTTAAAATGAAATATTTAAAAAAAGAAAATGACTTTCTTCAACACAGCATGCTAAAACCAGTTAAACTATCAGCCAAGTGTGAGAATAGAATAAAAACATTTTCAGATACAGATGTCTTCTGAAATTAACCTGCAGCAAATACTTTCAAAGGAAGTTGAAGATTTAGTCCAGCAAAAAAAGAGGAAATAAACCAAGAAAGAGGAAGACATAAATTCTTGAAAAGAGTGGATCCAACCCAGGAAACAATGAAGTTCCAGGATGGTAGCTGTGAAGTAAACTTAGAGAGTAACTGGCCCACAGTGGAACCTGTAGTTGAAGACCTGTGAGAGGGAAGTTTCCAGAAAAAAGTTTCCAATCATTGGTTGGGATGGAAACTTTGAAAAGAAATCAACAACCAAACTGAGAATTTGATATGGGTAAATAATATAAGGTGGGGAAAAAGCTATTAGAAGCTCCAGAAAAAAATGGAAAAGCTGGATAAAAAAGGACATATAACTCAATTATTGGCCCTGAGGTGATTGTTATGTACACAGACCCGATAATGCAAACACTGACAACTTATTTTAATTTTCAGATTAACCTAGAGATGAAGTATAGAGA
>NW_027532161.1:41250-44453 GCF_008692635.1 Crocuta crocuta
GATGAAATATAGAAGACTTAATTATAATTATAGAAAGAATGCAGAAGAAATGTATAGGCATACCTTGTTTTATTGTGTTTTGCAAATATTGCATTTTGTACAGATTGAAGGCTTGTGGCAACCCTGCAATGAACAATTCTATCACTGCCATTTTTCCAACAGCATTTGCTCACTTCTTGTCTCTATGTCACATTTTGATAATTCTGACAATATTTTTTAATACCAAAGAAAACTATATTTCACTAAAACAATAACTTTATTTTTTTAAAAAATTTTCATGTTTTTATTTATTTCTGAGAGAGAGAGATTGAGAGAGAGAGAGACAGCCTGAGTAGGGGAGGGTCAGAGAGAGAGGGAGACACAGAATCTGAAACAGGCTCCAGGCTCTGAGCTGGCAGTCAGCACAGAGCCTGACGTGGGGCTTGAACCCACGAACTGTGAGATCATGACCTGAGCCAAAGTCTGATGCTTAACCGACTGAGCTAACCAGGTGCCCCAATGTTTATTTTATTTTAGAGAGAGAGAGCACATGCACAAGCTGGGGAGAGTCAGAGAGAGAATCCCAAGGAGGCTCCTTGCTGTCATCGCAGAGCCTGATGCAGGGCTCGATCCAAATCATGAGATCATGACCTGAGCCAAAAACCAAGGGTCAGACACTTAACCAGCTGAGCCACCCAGGTACCTCCACAATTCAATTTAAATTATTTTTATCTTTCAGACATGAGATGATGGCTTAGCGAAGATTGCTAAAGCATGGGCAAACAAGTGCAAATTTGAACACAACTCCTGTTTAGCAAAACCATATGAATGTCATCCAACCTTTCAATATGCTGGAGAAAATATCTGGTCAGGTGGATTAAGAATATTTACATTGTAATTCTCACAATATTTTAGACCTTTTCATTTCTATTATATTTGTTAGGGTGATCTGTGATCAGTGATCTTAGATGTTACTATTATAAATGGTTTGGGCCGCCATGAACTGTGTCCATGTAAGACCAGGAACTTAAATGTTATGTGTGTTTTGACTGTTCCACTGACCTGCTGTTCCCCAGTCTCTCTCTTTCCTGGGGCCTCCCTATTTCCCGAAACACGACAATATTGAAATTAGGCCAGTCAGTAACACTACAATGGCCTTAAGTGTTCAAGTGAAAGGGACAGTCAGTTGATGCAGCAAACTTTATTGTTGTCTTATTTTAAGAAATTACCATGATCACCCCAACCTTCGACATCCACCACCCCAATCAGTCAGCAGCCATCATTATGGAGGCAAGACCCTCCACCAACAAAATGATGCCTCCCTGAGAGCGCCAATGATATTTAGTATTTTTTTAGCAACAAAGTATTTTTTTTAAATTTAAGGTATGTACATTTTTCCTAGACAAAATGCTATTGCACACATAATATACAATAGTATACCTTAAACATAACGTTCATATGCACTGGGAAGCCAAACTTGCTTTATTATGACTTGCTTTATTGTGATATTTGCTTTATTGCCGTGGCCTGGAACTGAACCTGCAGTATGTCTGATGTATGCCTGTAAAAGATAAAAAAATTGGGGAGGTAAAAGGAAGAGAAATGAAGACACATGTGATAAAAGCACTACATCAATAATATGTAAATTTCAAAGCAACTGATAGAGAAATCAAAGTGATTATGTAATTATATTCAATGAATGGAGTAGGGAAGAGAGAATGATATAAATGAGATAGAGTGGTATAGGCATTTTATGTAGAGGTAGGAGGAGGTATCTACAAGCAGAAACAACAAAAGAAGCGGGAGGTTATCCTGGAGAGCATAAATATGGGTGTAGCATGGTGGAGTAGAAGCCTGTTGCTTTGCATCATAAGCCCACCTGTATTCTATTAGTTTTTTTTAAGCGTATTTATTTATTTTGAGAGAGAGAATCCCAAGCAGGCTCTGCATTGTCATCAAAGAGCCCGACTAGGGCTCGAACTCATGAACCGTGAGATCATGACCTGAGCAGAAACCAAGAGTCAGACGCTTAAACAACTGAGCCACCCAGGCGTCCCTCTACTAGGTTGTAACCCTGTTTGTGTATTACTCTGACAAATACCTTTTAGTTATTTAAGAAATTAAGATCTCTTTTTCAGGTGCTTGTTTCCTTAAGATGGCCACCACAGATAATGGGATTTAGATCAGAAGAGAAAATCAATTAATGAGCATTTGCTGAAAAACTATGTGCTCAGCACCCTGCCAGGTGCTAAAAGGAGCTCTGAGAGTCTTTAAGACACAATCTGTGTCCATAAGAAACTTACAATCTAGTTGGGCAAAGCAAACCAATGCATCAAACAATCATAATGATAATATCTAGCAAAATGCTGAATTATTACAATGCTAAATTATGCCCATTAGGAAATATGGCAGTGGGAAGATGAAATCAGTTTAGACCAAAATTAGGGTAGGCTTCAGGTAGAACCGGAGCTTGTTTCTGGTCTGAAATAATGGAAAAGATAGAAATAGGCCTAGAAGGAAAGGGTCTTAGAGGAGGCAACATGAACCATGGGTTGGAGCAGATTTTTTTTTTTCCTACTTACGTAGTATTAGGTAGAAATTTTATCCTCCCTAATCTCACTAAAAAAGCTTTCTCTTTAAATCTCCCTAATACAACAACTTTCTCTGAGTGGATTATTTTTTTTCTTGCTGACAGTGCAGTAAATTTTCTGTCGCTTTGCAGGAATGGGAACTGCCATTTACCAAATGAGCTCTTCTCTATTCTGTCCTCCTTCAGTGCCAAGTCTTAATAAAGACAGATGGTTTCCTCCATCATGCTGCTGTTTCCCATCTCAGCCTCATGCATAGGAGACTGAGAGCCTGACCCCATCATTGTCAAGTAATATAAAAGGCTTTGTCCTTATTTATAGCCATACTTTAACTACTANTATCAATTAAGAAACAAAGGAATTAAAATCATTTCAACAAAACCAGGATAGCTGAGCAAATTAAAACCTTCTTTTTCCTTTTCCATTTTCTCTTCCTGGATAGGGGAGAGTGGAGGTGGTGAGGCAATTCCAGTTATTTTGGTTCAATTTCATTAATAGGTACTCACAGCAGAATGTTCCATGAAGAATGAACATGTCAAAAATCATGTTGTTCTAGGGATACCAATTCAAATATTTGGGTTCAGGTCAGTGAAAATTCTAGACAAGTGATTAGATTCTACTGGTCATTCTGGGAGC
>NW_027532161.1:44863-46252 GCF_008692635.1 Crocuta crocuta
GTAGCATGGTGGAGTAGAAGCCTGTTGCTTTGCATCATAAGCCCACCTGTATTCTATTAGTTTTTTTTAAGCGTATTTATTTATTTTGAGAGAGAGAATCCCAAGCAGGCTCTGCATTGTCATCAAAGAGCCCGACTAGGGCTCGAACTCATGAACCGTGAGATCATGACCTGAGCAGAAACCAAGAGTCAGACGCTTAAACAACTGAGCCACCCAGGCGTCCCTCTACTAGGTTGTAACCCTGTTTGTGTATTACTCTGACAAATACCTTTTAGTTATTTAAGAAATTAAGATCTCTTTTTCAGGTGCTTGTTTCCTTAAGATGGCCACCACAGATAATGGGATTTAGATCAGAAGAGAAAATCAATTAATGAGCATTTGCTGAAAAACTATGTGCTCAGCACCCTGCCAGGTGCTAAAAGGAGCTCTGAGAGTCTTTAAGACACAATCTGTGTCCATAAGAAACTTACAATCTAGTTGGGCAAAGCAAACCAATGCATCAAACAATCATAATGATAATATCTAGCAAAATGCTGAATTATTACAATGCTAAATTATGCCCATTAGGAAATATGGCAGTGGGAAGATGAAATCAGTTTAGACCAAAATTAGGGTAGGCTTCAGGTAGAACCGGAGCTTGTTTCTGGTCTGAAATAATGGAAAAGATAGAAATAGGCCTAGAAGGAAAGGGTCTTAGAGGAGGCAACATGAACCATGGGTTGGAGCAGATTTTTTTTTTTCCTACTTACGTAGTATTAGGTAGAAATTTTATCCTCCCTAATCTCACTAAAAAAGCTTTCTCTTTAAATCTCCCTAATACAACAACTTTCTCTGAGTGGATTATTTTTTTTCTTGCTGACAGTGCAGTAAATTTTCTGTCGCTTTGCAGGAATGGGAACTGCCATTTACCAAATGAGCTCTTCTCTATTCTGTCCTCCTTCAGTGCCAAGTCTTAATAAAGACAGATGGTTTCCTCCATCATGCTGCTGTTTCCCATCTCAGCCTCATGCATAGGAGACTGAGAGCCTGACCCCATCATTGTCAAGTAATATAAAAGGCTTTGTCCTTATTTATAGCCATACTTTAANAAAGTATCAATTAAGAAACAAAGGAATTAAAATCATTTCAACAAAACCAGGATAGCTGAGCAAATTAAAACCTTCTTTTTCCTTTTCCATTTTCTCTTCCTGGATAGGGGAGAGTGGAGGTGGTGAGGCAATTCCAGTTATTTTGGTTCAATTTCATTAATAGGTACTCACAGCAGAATGTTCCATGAAGAATGAACATGTCAAAAATCATGTTGTTCTAGGGATACCAATTCAAATATTTGGGTTCAGGTCAGTGAAAATTCTAGACAAGTGATTAGATTCTACTGGTCATTCTGGGAGC
>NW_027532161.1:46496-48314 GCF_008692635.1 Crocuta crocuta
TGGCTTCTTGAACTGTTTGAGAGAAGATATTTGTTGCTCCCCAAATGTTCTGATGTAATGTGGTAACATCAGGAATACTGCTTGATTCCAAATCACCCCAAACTACTCCCCTCTTCTTTCTACTGCCTCAAATCTATGCCAATCATTCATTCCTTGGTGGTAGGACTCCAAATCTCTAGAGACCATCAGCTAAATTGCATTTGCTCCTCAGGTCAGACTTTTATGGCTCCACTCAGCTTCTAACCCTTCAGTGTGAATGAGTTAATCTGATTGCGTGTGTGTGTGTGTGTGTGTGTGTGTGTAATTTTTTTCAGGATAACATCAATGCTGTTTTTTCTTCTGCTAAAGTTTTTAATTATTAAAAATATACTGCAATTTATATGTATGAAATCTTTCACACATATAGGAGAGTATATATAACGTATGCATAGCATTTAAGTAATAATAATAAAATGAGCACCATCTACCCACTATCCAGCCTAAGAAACAGGATATAAACAAAATCTTTGAAGTACCTTGGGTCCTCCTTCCTCCTCTCCAGAATTAACTGTGATTCTGAATTTTGTGTTTGTCATCCCTTTGCTCTTCTTTATGCATCTCTACACAGTGTTATTTGCATTTTATGCATGGTTTGGATCTTTATATTCATAGACTCTCGTTGGGAATATTTTTCTGAAACATTTTTTTCTCAATATTATGTTTGTGAGAATCACCCATGTTAATTCATTTTTACTACATATTTTTAAAAAGTCTTTATTTTTGAGAGAGAGAGAGAGAGGGGAAGAGAGAGAGAAAGAGAGAGTGTGAGCGCAGAGGAGGAACAGAGAGAGAGGGAGACACAGAATCTGAAGCAGGCTCCAAGCTCTGAACTGTCAGCACAGAGCCTGAGCAGGGCTCGAACTCACAAACTGTGAGATCATGACCTGAGCCAAAGTTGGACGCTTAACCGACTTTTACTACATGCCTTTTAAAGTTTATTTATCTTAAGTGAGTGAGAGAGAGGCAGAGAGAGAGAGAGAGAGGGAGAAACAGAATCCCAGAATCTGTCAGTGCAGAGCCCAATGCGAGGTTCAATCTCATAAACTGTGAGATCATGACCCGAACCAAAATCAAGAGTCGGACACTTAACCAACTGAGCCACCCAGGTGCCTCCCTTCCTACACAAGTATTTTTGTGTAGATACGCCAAAATGTATCCATTCTACGGTCACAATGCTTACTTTGGATGAAAACAGTTTCTCTACAGGACATCAGTATATGCTTATAATTTTAAAAGAACCTGGAGCAGTATGTAAATATGTAAAGTGAAAGTCATGTCCACTCTTCCCCCTTACCTTTGCAGAACTATAAAATTTTAACACTTTAGTTTCTACATCTCTAGACTTTTTCTATGCACATGCAAATATTTGTGTTTATGTATATGTACACATATGTACACAACATAGGAATAAGATTATACATACATTGTTACATATTCACATTGCTCTTTTCAAAGTCTTCCTTTTAGGGGCACCTGGGTGGCTCAGCCCGTTACGTGTTCAACTTTGGCTCAGGTCATGATCTCGTGATTTCGTGAGTTTCAGCCCCTCACTGGGCTCTGCACTGACGGCTTGGAGCCTGGAGCCTGCTTTGGATTCTGTGTCTCCTCTTTCTGCCCCTCCCCTGCTCATGGTCTCTATCTCAAAAATAAATAAACATTAAAATTTTTTTAAAGATAAAAGTTTTCCTTTTAGGGGTGCCTGGGTGGCTCAGTGGGTTATGCTTCTGACTCTTGATATTGGTTCCTGTCATGATCTTAGGGTCATGGGATTGAGCCCCA
>NW_027532161.1:48485-48868 GCF_008692635.1 Crocuta crocuta
ATAGGAATAAGATTATACATACATTGTTACATATTCACATTGCTCTTTTCAAAGTCTTCCTTTTAGGGGCACCTGGGTGGCTCAGCCCGTTACGTGTTCAACTTTGGCTCAGGTCATGATCTCGTGATTTCGTGAGTTTCAGCCCCTCACTGGGCTCTGCACTGACGGCTTGGAGCCTGGAGCCTGCTTTGGATTCTGTGTCTCCTCTTTCTGCCCCTCCCCTGCTCATGGTCTCTATCTCAAAAATAAATAAACATTAAAATTTTTTTAAAGATAAAAGTTTTCCTTTTAGGGGTGCCTGGGTGGCTCAGTGGGTTATGCTTCTGACTCTTGATATTGGTTCCTGTCATGATCTTAGGGTCATGGGATTGAGCCCCACGTCA
>NW_027532161.1:48873-49114 GCF_008692635.1 Crocuta crocuta
TATTCATTTCTCTTTGAATGTGTGTGTGTTCTGGTATAATATGACACTGTAATTCAACATCATTCCAGATTGCTCTCTTCTTTTATGGGGTAGACTACATTTTTCAAAATTCCTATGCCTGAGGTGATGATGACTATTAATGACCTCTCCAAATGTATGGGTTATCCTTGTGTGATCCAGTACAAAATTATATTTTTAAAATGCCAAGTAATTTTCTTTTCATTTTAAAGATTGGGTCTAA
>NW_027532161.1:49171-49825 GCF_008692635.1 Crocuta crocuta
TACCTCATTCTTTTTAAAAATTTTTTCAATGTTTATTTATTTTTGTGAGAGAGAGGGAGAGAGAAAGAGAGTGCGTGCACAAGTTGGGGAGGGGCAGAGAGAGAGAGAGAGATACAGAATCCGAAGCGGGCTCCAGGCTCTGAGCAGTAAGCACAGAGCCCGACACAGGGCTCGAACTCACAAACCGTGAGATCATGACCTGAGCCAAAGTCGGACTCTTAACTGACATAGCTACCCAGGTGTCCCTACCTCATTCTTTTTAATAATCAGGTAATATTCCACAAAATAATATCCTGTAATTTACTCAACCATAATCCTATTCATATACATTTAAGGTTTTTTTCCCCCAGTCATTTGCTTACAATGCTCCTCAGGTCACTAACTTTCAGTTTACCTGGGACTTTTCTGGGTTTAGCACTGGAAGTCCTGCATCTCAGGAAACTTCAGTCCTGTGCAACTGGGACAGCTGCACACACCACCCTACATCTCTTCTTACCTACTGGTACTTTTGTTTCTGTCACATACTGTCCCCGAACTGGGACTATCAAGTCATCTGATTCCTTTTATTTACGGCAGTTTGTAGGAATCCCCATTAGAAAAGGACCCAGGTAATTTCTTGAGTTTGGAATGTGGAGAGCAGGTCATAGAGTATAG
>NW_027532161.1:49846-55873 GCF_008692635.1 Crocuta crocuta
ATAGCTCTAATCCATAGTTCTAAGCCATAATAAAAGTCTTTTAGCATTAGGCTCTTTTTATGGGGGAAGGGAGAATCACAGAAAGGGCATGAAGATTGCTGAATGGATAAAGGAAAATATAGAAGGACCCAAAAAACAAATTTCACCCTCAAATTTTTGCCTAGAATGAGTTTTGCTAGGGTAGAACTTCTTGTTTAAAAACATAGCAGTGAATTACTGAGTGCCTGGGTGGCTCAGTCAGTTAAGCATCCGACTTTGGCTCAGGTCCTGATCTCGTGGTCCGTGGGTTCAAGCCCCACATCAGGCTCTGTGCTGACAGCTCAGAGACTGAAGGCTGCTTTGGATTCTCTCTTGCTCTCTCGCTCTCTCGCTCTCTTGCTCTCACTCTCGCTTTCGCTCTCACTCTCTCTCTGCCCCTCTCTGGCTCGCACATACACACACATATACTCTTCCAAAATAATAAATAAACATTAAAATTTTTTAAAAAGCATAGCAGTGAATTACAAATCTGGAGACCTGTTTTGTTTAATATCTTTGTTTCTCTCTCTCTAGTTATCAAATAGGAAGGACTAAACCTTCACCTCTTTTTATATTCTACAGGTATTAGAAGGCTAAATTCCAGTATTTATAAAAGCACCTTGAGCTACTTAAGCTATTAAAAGGGTTACAAAAATATGAAGTGCTTGTCTCAGTCATCCACAGATATCTTCTTGGCTTGTTCATAGATTCTGGGTTATATTAACATCTCTTAATTAATACTGAGCAAACAAAGTTTCAGTGGACCTATTTGATAGGTACATGTACAGCTTCTGCCATCTGAAGTAGTGCATGTCAGAGATAAGATTCTCAATATTGTTTGCCTCATGCTTTTAGTCAGGCAGCAATTAAGGGAGCAAGAACATGTGCCTTCCGGGACCTTGTCCTCATCTGTCACTTCTAAAATAGTTCCAGGGCAATTTGTTAGGTAGTGCTCAATGATTGGTTTTCTTGCCATAATTGCCAATGTATTTCCTGTAAGGCCTGAAGAGGGAGAGGGAGTGGATTAGGAGGGAACATTCTGGGGTTATTTATTCTTTACAGTCTTATTAGATCAGGTCTTTAGAAATTCACAGCTTTAGAATACCACAAGGAAACAGCAACGAATTCACAGAACATTTGTGGAATAACCAAAGCCTAAGAAGCTGCCTTTGAGCTACTTATTTGACAGAGGCAGAACCATGAGAGGCCTTGCACGCTAAATACTAAGCCATAGGGTATCTATCTCTGTGGGAAGTGGTCAGGTGGCCTAGTAAAAGCAAAGATTCCAGAACCCTGAATTTAGGTCCTATCTCTGTTGAGTGGCTATGAGACCTTAGCCACTGCACACCAGTTTTTCATCTATTAGATGTAGTTAAGAATGCCTGTTCTACCTGTAGAGCAGTATAAGATAGTTGTCAAGAGTGTGACCCACAGGGGGTGCCTGGGTGGCTCAGTGGGTTAAGCATCTGACTTCAGCTCAGCTCATGATCTCACAGTTGGTGAGTTCGAGCCCCGTGTCGGGCTCTGTGTTGACACCTCAGAGCCTGGAGCCCGCTTCGGATTCTGTGTCTCCCTCTCTCTCTGTCCTTCCCCTGCTTGCACTGTCTCTGTCTCTCAAAAATAAATAAACATTAGAAAAAAAAGAGTGCAGGCCACTGAACCAAAGTGCTTACATTGGAATATTGGCTTATTTGTAAATTATTTGCTATGTGACTGGTGAAATAACTTAACTCTCTGAATGACACTTTATCTGTCAAATAGGGTTAATAATGGCACTGGGTGTCAAGAGCTGTTGGAAGATTTGTTAGGAGATAATTCATGTGAAGTGCTTAGAACTATATCTCACACATGTTGCCATCAACATTTACCAAATGTCAGCTGCTATCATATATGATGCTTAAATTTTTTTAATTTTTTTTATTTCTGAGAGAGAGAGACAGAGAGACAGAGAGAGAGAGAGAGACAGCGNAACATATATGATGGTTAAAATCACAGGCTTAAGACCTAGCTAGTCCACATTCAAATTCTGGCTCTGCCAATATATCATCCTGTAAAATTACTTAACCTCTGGGGCGCCCTAGTGGCTCAGTTGGTTGAGCATCCAACTCTTGATTTCGGCTCCGGTCATGATCCCAGGGTTTGTGGGATCAAGTCTCATGTTGGGCTCCACACTCAGTGTGGAGCCTCCTTAAGATGCTCTCTCCTTCTCCCGTGCTCTCTCTCTCTCTCTCTCTCTTTCTGTCTCTCTCTCTAAGAAAAGATTACTTAACCTCTTTGTGCCTCAGTATTTTTATCTGCAAAATGGGGATAGTAATTATATGACCTCAGAGCGTTATTACAAGTATTATATGAAATATTTCATGAAAGGGGCTTAAAGCTGTGCCTGACACATAGTTGGTGTTCAGTTATGGAGTATTATTATTTTTATCCAAGAGGCTTGATATAGGCTGTGCTTATATTCTTTACCCTCTCGTGTCAGCTGCCTTCTAAGGCCTGGTTATCTTTATCATTTTTAAAAATCTTTATCAAAACCTGCTTTCAGGTCCTTTCAAAATGCTGCCTAAAAGTTTACTTGTTCTTGAGGCTTTGCAAGTTAGCAGGGTTGTAAGCTGGAACTAAAGGAAATTTCAGATTTCAGAGAGGGTGAGTAAAGATTGTGGGGCTTTGGGGAGGCAATCACACCACTAGAGAATCAACCTGATAGGTCCAACTTAGTATTCCATAGTTATTGTGAGAAAAACATGAGCTATGCATACATGGAAAAATCCAAAAACATTGCACATCAATGGAAGGGGCTGCCTGTGACCTTCCAGCTGGATGAATGTGACCTCAGTTATGCGTTCCACTAATCCTGTGTGGTAGGCATTAATCCCAGTTTATATCTTAACAGATAGTATAGACTTCAAGAAATGTAAATGATTTATGCCAAGTTCATATAGCTCACAAAGGATGGAGCCAGTATTTAAGCCCAGGTTTATCTAATTTCAAATCCCCTGCTCTTTCTACTCTACCGCATTTACAGAGTTTTTGATCTCAGAACACAGTGTCACTGAGTGCAAATCTCTTTGGAGATTTACATTTGTCTGCTGGCCTGGCTGAAGAAACATTTTATTACTGCACTTCCCTGGCCAATCTCCTGCCCTACCCGGCCAAAAGGACGGCAGTGGCAAAAACTCTGATAATCATTTTGAAATGTGTGTTCCCAGAGATCATTCTGAGCCCAGACTGTAGACTGAATTGTGATTCAAAGTGCTTACTTTGGAGGTTTGGTATTTGCATGAATGCGTCTGCAATAATAAACGACGAAAACCCAACTGATGAGCAGGTAGATCGTTTCTTCCTCGAGTGTCCCACTAGACTAGAATAAGAGCCAGATCAGCACAGTGCCCCTCCCAACATCTGTGTGTTGGAAATATGTGGCTACTCATCTAACTTCACCTCTGGGATTGATGTTAGACACCAATTGATTGTGAAGCTGGCTGATAAGATAGGGAAAGTTATGCTTTGTACATTTAAAAAAAAAAAAAAACTCTTCTCCGTGCAGACAGCAAGAACAGATGTCGAGGAATAGGTAACAGACACAGACATAGATTTCAGTGGTGATTGGCTCATGTTTTCTGAAGAGTACAGTGGAGACTTTCCAAAATACACTCTGCAATACAAACACTCCTTTGGATGCAGTGCAAGATGGTCCTTCGTTAAATACTGGCTCATAGTGGACTATGTCTTGGGAGAACTCTGTGACTCCATTTCAATGCATGCTTCATTGGTGGTGAAAAAAAAAGACTGTTTAACTTTTCCCCAAGTAATAATATGGGATGATGACCACTTTGAACAAAGAGCCACGGGGACCGAGAGATTCTATATCATGAGCAAAGATGAATTAACATCTGTTCCCAGATCATAAGTTGCTCACAATCTAGTGGAAGAGACAAACATGTCAATGTGCCTAATACAGGCAGAATAAAGTGCATGTTAGGCAGATTTACCAGCACTAAGTAAAGTGACTTGAAAGTATGGAGGGAGGTTAAATTAGTTCTGCCTAAGGAGATTAGGGATGGCTTCACAAAAGAGTTATCCTTTGACTTTGGCCTTGAAAAATGAGTTGAGATTTGATAAAGAAGATGCAGGAAAGGATATTTCAGGCTGAGGAAATCCTGTGATCAAAGGCACAAACACATGAAAGCAAACAACATTTTTTTGTTTTTTTTTTCTTTTTTTTTTTAAACAGAGAGCCAGAGAGAAAGAGAGAGGGAGAGAGAGAGAGAGAACGAGCATGTGCATAGGGTGGGAGTGAAGGGGGAAAGATAGATTGAGAGAGAGAGGGAGGGAGGAGAGAGAGAGAGAGAGAGAGAGAGAGAGAGAGAATCTTAAGCAGGGTCCATGTTCAGCATGGAGCCCAATGCAGGCTTGAGCCCATCATCCTGGGATCATGACCTGAGCTGAAATCAAGAGTTGGATGCTTAACCTACTGAGCCACCCAGGTCCCCTTGTGTCTTTCCTTTTATGAATACTAAGTTGTATAGCTATGTAGTCTGAGTGCATAGTGTGGGCAGCCATCTATGGAGACTAGTAAGTCTAAGTCTGGAGGTGCGAGCCACATGATAAACTGCAGTAATATTCATCACTCTATTCCNATCCATTATGGACTGAATTTTTGTGTTCCCCCCAAATTTATATGTTGAAATCTTAACCCCTCAATGTGATGATATTAGGAGGTGGGACCTTCAGGAGCTAATTAGGTCTTGGGGATAGAGCCCTCAAAAAGGGGATGAGTCCTCTTATAAGAACATGAGAGAGCTTCTTTCCTGTCTCTGCTCTCCACCATGTGAGGGTACAATGAGAAGTTCTTTTTCTTCTTTTTTAATTTTTTTTTTTTGAGAGAGAGACACACACACAGCATGAANAAGTCAGACGCTTAACTGACTGAGCCACCCAGGCACCCCAAAATGTTGTTTTCTTATAGCAGCCTGAGCTAAGACAACTTCTGTTCCTAGAACTGGTTCTCACACATGGAAAAGCTGAAGATTCGGGAGCCAGCAGGAATCCTATAGAACATAGTGGAGTTTTGCCATAAATGAATTCTTGATCATGCAGCAAATCATTAGTAAATAGACCATATAAATAGTTGTACCATCAAATTTTATCTCATTATTTCAAACTCTTTCCTTACGTGACTTTTTCTGTAACTTCCTAAAAGAAAACATGCATTTGTTTCCCGTTGTTTACACTGCACTCTCCTTTCCATTTCAAATGGTGACCCAGAGAGGAAATAAGGATTCTGGAAACCCACAAACTGGGTATGATAGTGTGCTGATACATTAAAGGGGATTGGTGTAGCATCCAGTACACACTTGTGTCAGACCAGAACCATGGCTCTATAGTATGTCTGATTACCTTCCAGAGACTTTAGGAAACATGATGATTTTCCTTTGTACATGACGTATTTGCAAGATCCTTTAAATGTGGATTATTGGTATAGAGACACCTGGGTGGCTCAGTTGGTTGAGCATCCTACTTCAGCTCAGGTCATGATCTCACAGTTTGTGGCTTCATGCCCCACACTGGGCTCTGTGCTGACAGCTCAGAGCCTGGAGCCTGCTTCAGATTCTGTGTCTGTCTCTCTCTGCCACTCACCTGATAGCTCTCTGTTTCTCTGTTTCTCTCTAAAAATTTAATAAACATTAAAATTTTTTAAAAAAAATCTGGATTACTGGTATAAAAATTGGTGTTAGGTTTGTTGGTAAAGCTTAAGTGTTCCTTTAGAAGGATTGACTGCTTTCATTAGTACAACCACTAATACTTAAGTGTTACAAAGTAGAGTATGTTGTTTATGAAGTGAGAATTTAAATGAAAGTGCTACTTATTTATGGCAGTGTAGTAGTAGTTTGGGTTAAAGTTTATGGCAAATTTATAGAAATATTTATACATTATTTTTCTTTTTTAAAAAAGATTTTATTTTTAAAGAAACTCTATACCCAATGTGGGGTTCAAACTCACAACCCTGAG
>NW_027532161.1:56129-62471 GCF_008692635.1 Crocuta crocuta
TAATGTACTTGGAATGACTATCACCAAAACAGCAATGAATAAGAGTTTAGGCAATTTCCTCTGAAAATAGTCACAGTGGAGTCCTATCTTATTCAGGGATAGGTTCTTAATTCAGTATATAGGCAAAAATTAGTGACAAAGACTACTAACTGCATACCCAATATCCATTTTCCCTTTCTTCCTAAGTTATAGAGATTTTTCCTGGATGGTAATATGATTATCAAAAACTAGATTTCTCAGCTTTCAGTTCAGCTGGGGCGTGAGCCAGTAATGAGCTCAATGTGGATCTTATTAGGAGGAACTTGCAGGAAAGCTGTTTAAGATTGGACAGACTCCTGGTGGATGCCCATACTGCCCTCTACTTCTCATATTTCCTGACTGGAATTTATACTTGATGGCTGGAACTTTGGTAGCCATTTTGAACCATGAAGTAACCTTAAGGATAGAAGTCAGCAGTAAGGATGGTGGAGCAGAAAGATAGGAGTCTGAGCCCCTGATGACACTTGAATCCTTTATATCATCTCTGCACTGCCTATGTCTAGACTGCCTTCATATGAGTAAATAATTTCTTTTTTTTAAATGCCATAGTTGAATCTCTGTTATTTGATGCTATGTGTACTTTCTATAAAATTGTGTACCATCAAAATTACCTTCAAAAATGACCTAGGTAGGTGCCATGTTCAAGACCAACATATCTTCCAACAAGCCAGTTCTACCTTTAGTACTGGAACACATTACTATTCCTATGGTTGAGCACTGGATTTACACATAACATTGTGAAATTGTCACAGTATACAAATCACATGATATTCAAAAAGGGTTAAAGAAATGAGAGTAACTTTTTTATATGTCCCATTCCCTCTAGATACAGGGTTATTGAATGAGATGGGAGAGGTTGTCAGATTTAGCAAATAAATGAAACAGGAGGCCAAGTTAAATTTGAGTATTATATAAACAACTAATTTTTTTAGTATAAGTATGTCCTAGGCAGTAGTTATACTACAAATTTTTTTTGTTTTTTATCTGAAATTCAAATGTAACTTAGTGTCTTGTATTTTATTTGACAACTCTAGATGGGGTTTTGAAATAGAAGATGGGGGAAGACGAAAAGAGAGAGAAAGAGAGAGAGAGAGAGAGAGAGAGAGAGAGAGAGAGAGAATTGCAAGCAGGTTCCATGCTGTCAGCACAGAGCCTGACACAGAACTCTATCCCACAAACCATAAGATCATGACCTGAGCTGAAATCAAGAGTCTGATGCTTAACTGACTGAGCCACACAGGTGCCCCTTATGTAAGTTTTAAAACAAAAATTAAGCAATGCATTTTTAAGAGCTCAAACATTAGGTGGCAAAATTATAAACAAAAGCTAGGAAATAATATAAGATCCAGGATTGGGGCCACCCCTGGGTGTGAGGAGGTTCTATAGAGTGTATGCTAAGAGCTTCTAAGGTATTGGAAAGGTATTTCATTTTAATGTGAGTGGTAGATACATGAGTAGTTGTTTTATTTTTAAAATTTATTTATTTTATTGAATTCATTGGTTAAGTTTTTTTTTTTTAATAGTTTATTGTCAAATTAGTTTCCACATAACACTCAGTGCTCATCCTTCCTTGGTTAAGTTTATTCCTAGGTATTTTATTTTTTGGTGCAGTGGTAAATAGAATTGTTTTATTAATTTCTCTTTCTGCTACTTCATTATTAGTGTATAGAAATGGAACAGATTTCTGTATGTTAATTTGGTATACTGTGACTTTATGAATTCATTTATCAGTTTTAGTAGTTTTTTGGTATTCTTTAGGGTTTTTTATATATGGTATCATGTCATCTGCCAATAGTGAAAATTTTACTTCTTCCTTACCAATTTAGATGCATTTTATTTCTTTTTCTTGTCTGATTGCTGTGGCTAGGACTTCCAATACTATGTTGAATAAAAGTGGTGAGAGTGGACATCCTTGTCTTGTTCCAGATCTTAGAGGGAAAACTATCAGTTTTTCAACATTGAGTACAGTGTTAGCTGTGGGTTTTTCATATATGGTCTTTATTACGTTGAGATATGTTTCCTCTAAATCTACTTTGTTGAGCATTTTTATCATGAATGGGTGTCGTATTTTGTTAAATGTTTTTTCTGTAGGCCTCAAGATGATCATACGGTTTTTATTCTTCCTCTTGTTAATGTGATGTATCATTTTGATTGATTTGCAAAACTGAACCACTTTTACATCTTTGGAATAAATTCCACTTAATGATGGTGAGTGATTTTTTAAGTGAATTGTTGGATTTGGGTTGCTAATATTTTGTTGAGGATTTTTGCCTATGTTCATTAGAGATATTGGCTTGTAGTTCTCTTTTTTTGTAGTGCCTTTGTCTGGTTTTGCTGTAGGGTGATGCTGACCTCAGAGAATGAATTCGGAAATTTTCATTCCTCTTCCATTTTTTGAAATATTTTGAGAAAAATAGGTATTCATTATTCTTTAATTTGGTAGAATTCACCTGTGAAGCCATCTGGTCCTACACTATTATTTGTTGGGAGTTTATTTTTTTTTTAATTACTGATTCAATTTTGTTGCTAGTATTTGGTCTGTTCAAATTTCCTCTTTCTGATTAAGTTTTGGATGGTTATATGTTTCTAATAATTTACCCCTTTCTTCTAGGTTGTCTAATTTGTTGGCATATGATTTTTCATAATATTCTCTTATAATCCTTTGTATTTCTGTGGTGTTACTGGTTATTTTTCCTACTTCATTTCTGATTTCATTTGTTTGAATTATCTTTCTTCTTCTTGATGAGTCTGGCTAAAGGTTTATCGATTTTATCTTTTCCAAGAATCAGGAGCTGGTTTTATTGATCTGTTCTATTGTTTTTTAGTCTCTACTTCATTTATTTCTGCTCTAATCTTCATTATTTCCTTCCTTCAACTGGCTTTGGGCTTTGTTTGTTCTTCTTTTTCTAGCTTCCTTAGGTGTAAGGTTAGGTTGTTTATTTGAAACTTTCCTTGTTTCTTGAGGTAGTCTTGTATTGTTATAATCTTAGAACAGCTTTTGCTGCATCCCAAAGATTTTGGACCAGTGTGTTTTCATTTTCGTTTGTCTCCATATTTTTAAATTTTCTCTTTGATTTCTTGGTTGACCCATTCATTAGTTGTTTTATTTTTTTTATTAATTTTAAAATGTAGGCATATTTAATATATAAAAGAGACTATAAAATATTCTATTTTGTGTGAAAAGCATATTTCATAATACAAATGAAAAATAATGCTTTTGTAAGCCCACATTATCATATGATAATAATTATACACTGCTTATAGACTATCTGCCCAAGTTCAATCTTTGACTAAGATATGTTTTTTTCTAACTTAATGAAAATGAAAGTTTTTAATTATCTTTATTGCCATTTAATGTTTAAATCAAACTTTTGTCTTCTTGTTCAGTTGTGCCCACCAGTTTGCCAATGGGCCAGTTTCTATAAATAGGTGTTCTTGTTTTAGATAAAGCAGCAATATAAATCACCTTACTGTGCCTTTTATGTTAACACATAATAGCTGCATGACTGGCACCAACTGGATAAATGCCATTCTTTAAGTGGTTGTGATGTGCATCAATTCCTGGTGCTAAATCAGAGGTGGCCTATGCAAAATTGCATTTGTACCATTCAACCTTGAAATCGGCCATAAGGCACAGACTCCTACGGAAGTAATATGTCAAACTTCAGAAATTGCATCACATTTGGGGGAAACATGATCAATGTCCAACAGACAGTCGTACCAGATTAAATCGTTGACTTGATTTTATAGGAGGATCAAGTACAATGCCCTCTGCATTATGCTGAAGCCTCAAGAAGCATACTCTAGGAGCATAGTAAGGATACCTTCTATGTGGGCAGATGGACTGTCTGCTATAAATCCCACATTCCTCCTCTATAAATACAAAGCATTTAACTAAATGATACCTAAAGTCACTTTGATGCCAGCATGTTTCATTCCATAATTTGAATAACAATTCCCACTTGTCAAAGTGTCTACATGCATATTCCATTTGATTTCTCCAAAACTTTCTGAGGTAGTTAAGGCAAAATATTGTTATCCCCTGTTTAAGTATGAGGAAACCAATGCCCAGAAAGCTTGGTGACCCCAAGGCATGCAATTCAGTTTAGACAAATCGATCAATGGAACAAAATACAGATCCCAGACACAGACCAACACTTACACTGAAAGTGTTACATAACACTTGAATATATAACAGAAATAGCACTACAAAATAGTGAGGTAAGCTTGGACTATTTAATAAATGGTGCTGAAACACATAATTATCCATACGGAAAAAAATGAAATTGGATCTCTACTTCACACTATATAGAACAATCAATTTCAGATGGTTTAGGGATTTAAGTGTAAAAGACAAAACTTTACAATAAAATATAGGCAAATATTTTCATGACCTTGTAGCAGGGAAGGATTTCTTCAGCAAGACAAACAATGTAAACCATCAAAAGGAAAAGATTAAATTTTGCTGCATTAAAATATAATAAAATAAATCCCAAGTGGATGCATTAAGAAATCAAGACTTTAGTGTATTATTTAAATTTTAAATTTCACTTATATAAAAGCTAAAACTAAAGACTATAACAGAAATTTCAAGGAAGAGAGAGAGGTAGGATTAATGAGTAGGCTCTTGGCTGCATCAAGACAGAAGATGAGTGAACCAAGCTTATCATCTCTCTTTGTGGGTAGCCTCAATAGATACAGATTAAAGTTGGTAAATCAAGAACTGGAATGATGGAATTAACATCAAAAGTACCAAATACCAAACACAGAAAAGTCAAAGGTCTGAAGGGATTTGTCTGGGAGCAAGGAGCAAAGAGGGAGCATTTTATTTTTCATTTGTATTATTCTTTACTGCTTGAATTTTTATTTCATGTTTATGTATTTTCCTATATAATAAAAAAACCTTAATTAAATGAACAGATGAGCACTGAGTGTTGTGTGTAAGCAATGAAACCAAGAGCACACTTTACACACTGTATGTTAGTCAACTCAATAATCAATTATATTAAAAAACAAATAAATAAAAATAAAAAATAAAAGTACAGAGATGTGATATGAGAAAAAAATAAAAAAATAAATGAACAGGGCAAACAAATGTGACTAGGTTGGAGGCTTTGACCTCATTTTCTAACCAGAACTTTCTGTGTTACACAAGAGGATCAAGTTGGCAGGTCAGATCTTAAGCATTGCATCTGTTAAGTCTCTGGACAGTTGATTGCATTTTTGAAATAAGGCAGAACCGTGTTGGAAAGTGTTTAAATCCTTCTCTCAAGTCCTCTCTGTTTACATGATTCATAGAGAACAGATGGCCCAGCTGTCTGTATTTAAGAGAAGTGGGTGGTTCCTGGTTTGCAATCAATGAAGCAATAATTACAACAATTTTGAGTAAACTGGACCCCATAAAATGTTGTTTTAATTTGTGAATGAGATGGAGGCACAAAGAGAAGGTAGGCTGATTGGAGTCTAATCGGCAACATATTCAGGGAAGGGTCTTTAAAGTTGAAGCAGCTACAAACCTCCGTAGCCCTCCCTCACCAGTATACTGGGAAAATGAACTTTGCCCTTGAGTGCTCTTGGACACCTAACCTAACCAATATATCAGTGTAGCTGTCATTTTGTTCAAAATCCACATATTCCCTTCTCATCAAGGCCCAGGAAACGTTAGTGCTGCTTAGAGTTGGCTGACCTTGAGAGTCAGGGAGAAGAGAGATCTTTATTTCTACCTCCCAATACCCTTAGCATGTTGAAATACTTATTATTTGAATACGATTAACCCATTCCCTCCTGAGAATGCCTCTCTGTGCCTGCTCTCAAATGAGTATTGAATAAGTGTGGAAAAGAAAGGAGTTGCAAGGATTAAAGGGAATGATGAAAATAAATCATGGTCACTTTGTAGGGCTTTGGAACATATGAATACATTTACACCATTCTTTAAGGTGCCTTTTATTTATTGAGTGTTTAAAATGTCTTATCAGCATTTTAATAGCAGTTTTAAGGGGAAGGTTCCCAGTTGGTAATGTGTGCTTAATGACCCAGTTTGTTCAATATGGGGCTGCATATTTCAGCTGTGTCTATGATTATAGCTGATTTGTTCACTTCAATTGACCAAGGTTTGGTAGGATGGCCAGTGTTCTCCCCAATGGGCAATGGCAGGAAATGGAATTATGGAAGCCATCTGATTTTACTGCTCTTTCTGGGATAGTACAGAAAGGGCATCTTTAGAGGGAGAGGTCAGCTTTTTCTAAGGGGGAGATCTCAGTCCCTGAACTATAGATGCAGAGAGGACTGACTGCTGGATAACAT
>NW_027532161.1:62480-76665 GCF_008692635.1 Crocuta crocuta
GCCCTGTACTCAAGCCATACTGAGCTATCAATGGCTCTTGGTGAGCCTTTTACTACCTTCTTAGGGATGTTTGGAAATGTGTGGTAGTGATTTTTGGTTGCCATAGAGCTTGGGAATCAGAAAGGTGAAACTTCTTGTCATTGTAAGCACTGCATAGAACTGTCCCACTCAATGGAGTGCTCCATTGAAACACGTGAGACCAGTTACCAAGTAGGTAGTGTGTTTAAAAAAAGACTTTATCCACATATAATTCACATACTCTATAATTCAGCCATTTAAAATATATAATTCAAAAACATAAAATATGGAATTCAATGTTTTTAAAAATATTTATTTTGAGAGAGAGCACGCACACACAAGTAGGGCAGAGGGAGAGAGAATACCAAGCAGGATCCACACTGTCAACTGTCAGCATGGAACCTGACATGCGGCTCGACAGGGAGCTAGATCCCATGAATTGCCAGAACATGACCTGAGCCAAAACCAAGAGTTAGATGCTCAACTGACTGAGCCACCCAGGTGCCCGGAGAATTCAATGATTTTTATTGAAGGATATGTTTTTTTTTTAAATATCTCCATATCTCTGCTCAACTTCTTTATGTTTAGGATTTTTCTGTCTGTAATCTTTTTTCCTCTCTTATCTACCTAAAAATGTAAAACTAATTCTAGAAGTTCCAGCTTAAATTCCATCTCTTTGGTGCTTTATTAGTTTACTCCAAACAGACTTAGTTTCTCGAAGGCAAGAGTGGGCAAACTTTTTCTGTAAAGATCCAGGTAGCAAGTATTTTTGGCTTTGTGAGCAAGGTCTCTATTGCAACCACTCTGCCACTGTAGCACAAAACCGCCATAGACAATAAGTAAATGAATGAGTGTATCTATGTGCCAATAAAACTTTATTCACAAAAACAGGTGGTGGGCAGTTTGCAAACCTCTGTACTAAATCACTCCATTCGTACTTTGATTATATCACTCAACACTCTGTAATGCATTTAGTAGTATATGTATTTGCCTTCTCTATGAGACAGAGACATCTTTTTCATCATGGTAGCCATGATTATTAATACGGTGTCTGGAACATAGTGATAAATCCATACTGGTTTATTGGATGAACACTGGTGCAGAGAACACTGGGAGCAGTACTTCTAGGTTGCTACCAAAATAACTAAACCTTTTGGCTGTGTTAAATGTAATTGACGTTGTATAAAAACTTATCCATTAGAGCAAATCTTGGGATTTGGCATCAAGTCCTAGCTCCCTGGATTGGACAGGATTGGGGGAATTTTATAATACTGGCTCGTTGAAACAAATTACAATCAGGACACTGCTTGACACATAGAAGACATTTAAAATGTGTGGAATTGTATTTCACTAATGGAAATTATCCTTGTTGAAACCTTTGCTTTGGACAAATAAAATATGTAACAAGCTATGTTTAACTATCTTCTTGTCCTCCCCCTCCCACTGCTTCTGGAGAGAGAGAGAGAAGGGAGAGAGGGAGAGAGAGAGAGAGAGGAAGGAAGGAAGGAAAGAAAAAAGGGAAAGAATGAGACTCTAGACTGAGTAACAGCAAATATTTTCTTAGCATAAGACAAGGATACTAGTTCATAAGAAATAAGAATCCTAGTTATGTTAAAGAGAACAGTGAATTTCTCATAACTAAGAAGTGTCTGTTTAATCACAAACATTTTGGGCGGTGAACAAGCCTACAGACTTGAGTAGAAAATCAGCAGTGTACCCATCTTCTTTGTGACTAATACTCACCTCTTGTCCTGCAGGAACTGAGAAAAGAAGAAACTATATTGACATCCAGTGATCCTCTGAGGCTTCACAGTTTGCAAGTCAGAGGGAAGGTTGTTGGGTCTTGAGGCTTGATTATTGCCATTGGGGAAAGTGACTGAGAAAAGAGGTAAATGGGGTGGAAGAAGCTGGGACAAAGATGAAAGAAAAGGCTGGGGACTGTGGGAAAGGACAGGGAAAAAGGCAAGCTGGATAATGAGTTAAGTTCATGTAGAAAACTCTCCAGAGGCCCAGGGATCACGTGACTAGGACCATCCTACTCCACTTCCCAGGACTTGACAATGAGGTTCATCCTCTATGAGGTGCGAAACACTGAAGTAGCCAGCCCAGCATCACAGTGTCTAATTTCAGACCCTGACACACCAACTTCAGATGGCTTTGGATCCAGAACTGCTTAAGCCTTCCTTGGGATCCATTGAATTATTTGCTCCAGGAAAAAGCAGGGAAGGTAGCATTTCCATCATTCTTGGCCAAATATGGTAGAAGGAGCCTCCTCCTTGTGGACTACTGGACACAAAGGAGTATCTATACCCAGACAATAACTAGCTGGAGGACATCGGTAGCTGGAAGCACACGCTCTGTGGGACAAATAAACCAACAACCTACCATAAGAGTTTCACTGGTATTTTGATAGGGTTCTAAAAATACCACATTGACTAGAAAAACATCCTTGCCTTGGAGAAGCTCACAGTATGGAGCAGAGATAGATCTGCACATAGGATGTTGTTTCTTTGCAGTGTGGTAGACATCACAATATAGGTATACTATGAAGGGTGCTACAGTAGGTGATGTTCAATTCAAGCAGGATCTTAAAGGATGGGGAATCAACTGTCTAGGAAGAGATGTAAAAGAAGGGCATTCTAGGCAGAGGGAACAAAAAGGCAGAAAGTCCTGAAAGTATGAAGGGTTAATTTGGGCCCTTCCAATAACGTTTCCTTCCTAGAGCATGGATTAGGAGGGAATGGTAGGGAGGAGGAGGAAGAGAACCAGGATAGGAATCGGGAAATAAGACTGGGGTCTGGTAATGATAAATAGCCTTCCTGCGTGGTTTGCCCTTTCTTCTGTATACCAGACATGGAGAAAAGGAGCCTGATTATTTGTTATATGAGCAGAATGTTTTTTTTTTTAATTTAAATTTGAATGCCTTTATGCAGGGCTTGCACTGCACTCTCGACTGACCATTGAATTTACCACTCAAAATTGTCTTGCATCCCATGATGTCACATTTTTTTATGACCTGTCTTGCCTCCAGAGGCAGTTAGTTAGGTTTGTGATTTCCTGCTCAGAATGAGCAACCACTGGGGCGCCTGGGTGGCTCAGTTGGTTAAGCATCCCACTCTTGACTTCAGCTCAGGTCATGATCTCATGGTTTGTGGGTTTGAGCCCCACACTGGGCTTCACACTGACAGTGTGGAGCCCGCTTGAGCTTCTTCCTCTCCTCTCCCTGACTCTCCCTCAACATAAATAAACTCGGGACCCTTGGGTGGCTCAGTTGGTTGAGTGTCCGACTTTGGCTCAGGTCATGATCTCACGGTTCGTGGGTTCCAGCCCCTCATCGGGCTCTATGCTGACAGCTAGCTCAGAGCCTGGAGCCTGCTTCAGATTCTGTATCTCCCTCTCTCTCTGACCCTCCCCTACTCATGCTATCTCTCTCTCTCTCTCTCANGGAGATAAGAATACTGGTTAGAATGCTGTTTCAGTGGTTCAAACAAGAGATAAGGAGTCTACTAACTGGTGAATGGATAAACAAATTGTAGTATATCTGTGTAATGAAATATAATTAAGTCATAAAAAGAAATGAAGCACTAATTCATGCTACAATATGAATGAGCTTTAAAAACTCAGACTGAGTAAAAAGTCAGTTATAAAAGACCACATATTATATGATTTCATTCCTATAAAATGCCCAGAATAGGTAAATTCATAGAGACAGAAAGTAGATTAGTGGTAGCCAGGGCTTCAGGGAGGGGATGAAGAGGAGTCCCTGCTAATGGGTATGGGGCTTCTCTGGGGGACAATAAAATGTTCTAAAATTAAATTGTGAGATGGTTGTATGACTCTTATGAATATACTAGAAACCACTGTGTTGCATAATGTTAATTGGGTGAACTTTATGGTATGTGAATTATATCCTGATAAAGCTGTCTTTTTTTTTTTTTAAAAAGAGGGACCATGCAGGCCTGAATTAAGACACTAGTAATGGGAATGGAGAGAAAGAGATGGCGGATGTATTCAAAAGACATTCAGAGACATGTTAATGAAGCAGTCACAGAACTGTAATACAGATGAAGGTACTCTAAAACAGTCAGAGAATGGCCAGAAGTAAAGCAATAAAAGTGCTTGGTATATAATACATTTTCAAGATACATTAACTGGTTTTTTAAAAGTTATTATTTATTTATTTTGAAAGAGAGAGAGAGAGAGAGAGAGCAAGCAGGGAGGGGCAGAGAGAGAGAGGGGGAGAGAGAGAGAGAGAGAGAGAGAGAGAATCCCAAGCAGGCTCCACATTGTCAACACGGAGCCTGACACAGGGTTCAAATTCATGAACAATGAGAATATGACCTGAGCTGAAGTCAAGAGTCAAATGTGTAACTGACTGAGCCACCGAGGTGTCCTAAGATGTATTAACTGTAAATATTATACTTCTCACCTATAACTGGAGTGTTCTCCACGACATTGTGATCATGGTACTGGTTTTCATCTTTACTATATCAAGTGTGTTAGAAAGAACATCAGACATCAAATTAGGAAATTTGATTTTTAATCTTGATTCATTACATGCTATGTGACCTTTGGAATGTTGATTTATTTCTCTTGACCTTAATTTCCCCATCAGTAAATTGGGAGAGTTGACAAGAACTGTGTTTTTCAAATTGTGCTGTGCAGTTGCTTTAAGGTCCAAAGAGATGGATCCTTTCTTGCTCTACCAGGTTCTACTGATATTTTTTTATACACTGGTATTCTGAATTGAAGTTTGCTTGGAGAAAGAGTTCCATGGTTAGAAAAATTTGAAAACCATTGGAACAAATAAGATTTCTAAAATTCTTTCCAGAAAANTACACACATGTATATAACCCATACATGTGCAAATATTTATAAAATACATTGACAAAAGATGAACGAATGGACGCTGGTTCAAACACAAATATAAATGAGTGGAATGACCCTGCAATAAGAGAGTCCGGAAAGCCAGTACCTAGAAGTACTCAATGATTTTAGAAACTATTAAGAACAATCTCTCCATATCAGCAAAGAAGGAGAGTATATGACGGTGGCTTGAGAGCAATAATGTAATACGGTAATGTTAATAAATATAAGGAGACTATAGAATTGCTCAGTCTCCAGGAAAATGATGGTTAGATTTAAGAGTAGACGAACATCAATATGATAGAATTAGAAACCAAGAAAGGGATAGGAACTATTAGAGAATGTAGCTACTCTACTCTTAAGGTCAGGACATATGGTTGAAAAGAGGTCATTTTCAGAGTACTGAGAAAAATTATACATGGCTCATTAGTGTGATAGATTGGAAAGAGCATACATGTCCTTTTGAGCCATGGGCCTGGCTTTGAATCTTTGCTTGGTGAATTTCTAGCTCTGTCACCTTGGCCAATCATTAAACTTTTATGAGCCTTTGTTTCTTCATCTGTAAAATGGGGGTAATAATGTATACCTCAAAGAGTTATCGTAGAGATAAAATTAATCCAGCTGGTGCTAAGGCAGTGATCTGCTACCTAGGCCATGCCTCAAACCTCAGGAAAACTTTCTTTTGAATGTGAATCCTTAAGCCCCATTTCCACACACTCTTATTTAGTAGCTATGGGGTGGGACTAGGCCATCTAGATTAATTTAAAAAAAAAAAAACACATTTTGTTCGTAGTTCTGATTCACAATCATGATTAAGAACCACTTGGAGGGGGCACCTGGGTGCTCAGTTGGTTAAGCGTCCGATTTCGGCTCAGGTCATGATCTCACGGTTCGTGGNCTCACAAGTTCAAGCCCAGTGTGCTGGCAGCTTACAGCCTGTAGGCTGCTTCAGATTCTGCATCTCCCTCTCTCTCTCTGACCCTCCCCGCTCATGCTCTGTCTCTCTCTCTAAAAATAGATAAATAAACATTGAGAAAAATTTTAAAAAAGAACCATTTGGAAAGGTGTTTTGGACATGTTAAAGAGCAATGTAGGTGTCAAGAAGAGATAAAAATAGCAATTCTTAATAATAAATATCACTGTTTCTTTCTTTAAAATGATTTTTAGTGTTTTTTTACATTTATTTTGAGAGAAAAAGAGCAAGAAGTGGCAGAGAGAGGATCCCAAGCAGCCTCCATGCTGTCAGTGTAGAACCCGAAGTGGGGCTCAATCCCACAAACTGCAAGATCATGACCTAAGCAGAAACTGAATTGGACACTCAACAGACTGAGCCACCCAGGCACCCCTCATTGTTTCTCTTAAAGATATTAAGCAGCTGAGTCCCTCAGCATTAAAGATTTTTTCAAGGTTTCCAAGCAGCCTGCTTTGAAAGTTTTGCAAACCTTTAGATCATTAACTTTTCCTTTCACTTGGGTCTTGTTTGGCTGTTCTGTCATTCAGAGTGATGATGATACTTCACCACAGGTACAATTACCACCACTGCAAACTGCATATGTATCTCTGTGTTGGCGGGAGGAGGGTGGTACTGACGATTGGATGGGAACTCCAAGGGAAAATGCTTACGGTCGAGTGCGTTTCCAAAGCTTGAGCACAGCCATGCATCTACAAATCAGTTACAGGCCAGTCAGGTGGAACTTCACTGCAGAATGTCTCACTTGTTGTCTCCAGGAAGCTGGCCTGTGGAACAATGCATGCCTGTTTCACAATTGTGTGTCAGTCCAATGCTGAATTCCATCAACTGTCAAATTGAAAGGGCAAGAAAGATATCAATCACCCAGTTGGCTGAGGCTGATATATACCAACAAGCTCTCTCTTTCCCCATTACAGCATCTCAAATTCTAAACTCCATCTTGATGCTTATCTTCTCCTTCATCTTTTACCTACTTCTGTCTCAGCAAGGAACCTCCAAGACAGAGCAATCATTAGTCTTGGTCAGACTGCTGTGTAGATGTAAAACAAATAAAGGAGACTTCCTTCAGGGAGACACCATCTGGGACGTTTTATAGAGACTCAATACACAACTTCCAAAGCTCTGATTCTCATTTTCGTTTAAAAACTAATGCATCAAGGCCTTGTGATTCTTTCTTAAACATTCGATTTGATTTTTCAAAGTTTATTTATTTATTTTGAGAGGGGGATGGAGCAGGGCTCGATCTCACGAACCATGAGATCATGACCTGAACTGAAATCCAAAGTCCGACACTCAACTGACTGAGCCATCCAAGTGCCCCCAAGTCCTTAAGCTCTGAGTCAGGGCTTTTGGAGGTTGTATCCACATTCCCTGCCATGGAAGCATTTACAATTAGAATATAGTGAAAGCAATTTGGGCAATGTCGTGTGTGACCCGAAGGGCATCAAGAAGCTTCTTTCTCTTCCCTTTAGAAAAATTCATCAAAACACTTAGTTTCAGTTTCTTCCAGGATCAGAACTTAATTTGGATGAGCATGATCTTCTTTTTAAATGCAATCCTGAGATCTTTCAAGAGCATTCAGTCATCTCTATCTTAGATTTAATACGTTTAATCAGATTTCTTTCTGCATTGTATTTAGTTTTATCTGTATTAGAAAGGCCACAATTTTAATGATGAGCAAGGAGAATGGAAGCCTAATTTGAAAGTATGGGGAATGGAAGAGCTTTTTGGTGGTGAGGAATGAAACAGGGACCAAATAGAAAACAGAATTTGGGAGACAACAACAAGGAGATTGAGAGAACAACCCTAGGTTTTAAAAGAAACGAATGCAATTGTTTTCAGGAATCACATTAAACTCTCACCAGTACCTACTAGCCTTTTTCTTCATAAGTTGTTTTGAATTATTGTCAGCAGCAAACAGAGGGAATAATTTCATCAGAATGTCTCAAATATTTGTAAGAGCATCAGAGCCTTCCTCTAAGGTTGGATTACAAGGCTCCTGCTAGTTTTCCCTGCCTTTGACTTACTCACTCTACTGCTTCCACATGATTGTGCCCACATCCAATACCCAGGTTGCTCTGCTAAGCAACACTTGGCCGGCACAAGGGATCTGTTGCTATTTGGCTTTGTCTCTCTTGCTCTTTTGTTTCTTGGGCTTTCCATGCTGGGGAACTGTGGGATTTGAGGAGAGAAGATTTCCTATCTAGGGCTTTATCCCTTCAACGCCATTTAAATGCGCCAGGGCCCTAAAGTCCATCTCTCCTGAGTTTAGAAATGGACTAAGTACATTACTACCCAAAGCAATCTACACATTCGATGCAATCACAATCAAAATTGCGCCAGCATTCTTCTCAGAGCTAGAACAATCCTAAGATTTTGATGGAACCACAAAAGACCCCAAATGGCCAAAGTAATATTGAAGAAGAAAACCAAAACGGGAGGCATCACCATCCCAGACTTTAGCCTCTACTACAAAGCTGTCATCATCAAGACAGTATGGTATTGGCACAAAAACAGACACATAGACCAATGGAATAGAATAGACAATTCAGAATTGGACCCACAAATGTATGGCCAACTAATCTTTGACAAAGCGAGAAAGAGTATCCAATGGAAAAAGACAGCCTCTTTAACAGATGGTGATGGGAGAACTAGGCAGCAACGTGCAGAAGAATGAAACTAGATCATTTACTCACACCATACACAAAAATAAACTCAAAATGGATAAAGGACCTGAATATGAGACAGGAAGCCATCAAAACTCTAGAGGAGAAAGCAGGAAACAACCTCCTTGACCTCCACCGCAGCAANTGACATATCAGATAAAGGGCTTGTATCCAAAATCTATAAGGAACTCACCAAACTCCACACCCAAAAAACAAATAATCCAGTGAAGAAATGGGCAGAAGACATGAACAGACACTTCTCCAAAGAGGACATCCATGGTCAATGGATACACGAAAGGATGCTCAGCGTCCCTCATCATCAGGCAAATGCAGATAAAAACCACACTGAGATACCACCTCACACCAGTCAGAGTGGCTAAAATGAACAAAGCAGGAGACTCTAGATGTTGGCGAGGATGTGGAGAAACGGGGCACCCTCCTACACTGTTGGTGGGAATGTAAACTGGTGAAGCCCCTCTGGAAAACAGCGTGGAGATTCCTAAAAAAATTAACAATAGAACTCCCCTATGACCCAGCAATAGCACTGCTAGGAATTTACCCAAGGGATACAGGAATGCTGATGCATAGGGGCCCATGTACCCCAATGTTCATAGCAGCACTCTCAACAATAGCCAAATCATGGAAAGAGCCTAAGTGTCCATCAACTGACAAATGGATCAAGAAGATGTGGTTTACCTATACAAAGGAATACTACATGGCAATGAGAAAGAATGAAATCTGGCCATGTGTAGCAACATGGATGGAACTAGAGGGTATTATGCTGACTGAAATAAGTTAGGCAGAGAAAGACAGATACCACATGTTTTCACTTATAGGTGGATCAGGAGAAACTTAAAGGAGGACCATGGGGGAGGAGAATGGGGAAAATAGTTGGGGAGAGGGAGGGAGGCAAACCATGACAGACTCTTGAATGTTGAGAACAAACTGGGGTCTGATGCGTGTTGGGGAAGAGGAAGGGGGGTGTTGGGCATGGACAGGGCATTTGCTGGGATGAGCACTGGGTGTTATATGGAAACCAACTTGACAATAAACTGTGAAAGGGAAAAAAAAACCAAATGGTCTAAGTAGCAGAGAGTTCAGGCATGGGGGCCACACACCAGTTTGTTCTAAATGATTTTACTATAGGTCTTCCTAGAAGCCAAGGAATGAATTAGGATACAGATGACCCCTAGAGGGCCCTTATAAGCCCCTTTGTCTTCTGGTTCTAAGAGAAATTTCTTTGTTTCCTTATCAGGCTGTTGTTATGGGATTGGATGCCCTGATTCCCAGTCTGCTCCTGACTGTAGCAATTTCAGAAATGATTTCCCTGAGCTCAAGCTTCAAGAAGACTGGAAAGCAGGCAGAATGTTTTACCAGCAATCAATCCAATGCAACCTCTCTAGAACCAGATGCTATCAGGTATCATACTGTGTGTGAGGACATGGAGACAAGCACAGCATGGATGCACATATACAGCTCTGACTCTCTCCCCTAGCTGTTTCTGATAAGCTAAACCGAGAAGCAGAGAGAAAAAGACTCCTAAGAAAGAGAATGATGCAATATCATTGCACTGGTTTTCCATGAAACCATTATCTCAAGCAATCTGCACGTGTTCTGTTTAACTAAGAAGGGCTTTACTTTGCACGATGTCAAATGCATTTTAAAAGCCATTATCTACTCATATATTCACCCAGGGAAATTGTAGACTCCAGCTTATTTTGTGAGAATTTCCATTCCAGTCTAGTTTACAACTGTTAGTCACTCCAGCTCCAAGCCAATGCTTGACTTACTCAAATCATGCAAACCAAGCATCTGGAGGTAACATCATAAGTATCTGCTTGTAAATATCACTAGGTGTAGGGCCTTAAAGTACTTCTATATGATGCTGTAATGATGAGTGACATTTATTGAATGCTGTGTCAGGCATGCTTCCAAGCACTTTATATGAATTAATTCATTCAATATTTACAAGAACCCTATGAAGTAGGTACTATTATTATCCCCATTTTACAAATGAGAAGACTGAGTGCCAGAAAAGCATATAACTTGTTTAAGGTCAAATGGGGTGGTCCACTGGGAATTTAAAGCAGTTTGTCTGGCTCTAGAGCCTGCACTTTTTAAGACTATACCATGGAACCTACTATGCACCAACCACAACAATAGGCACTATATACATAGGACATGTGGTACGGAAATTAAACTGGTTTTAAGATGACCATGAAGGGCGCCTGGGTGTCTCACTCTGTTAGACTTCAGACTTCAGCTCGGGTCATGATCTCACGGTTCTTGGGTTTGAGCCCTGTGTCAGGCTCCATGTCAGCATGGAGCCCACTTTGGATCTTCTGTCCCCGTCTCTCTGCCCCTCTCCTGTTCATTGTGTCTCTCCCTCAAAAATAAAGAAGCTTAAAAAAAAGATGATCACGAACTGATGTTTCTGGTGCTCCTCAGAGTTATCACTTCAAGAAGTTATGCTGATTTCTATAATGCTGTCAAAAATAATCCACTTAAGGGGCACCTGGGTGGCTTAGTCGGTTAAGCGTCCGACTTTCGCTTAGGTCATGATCTCGCGGTTCGTGGGTTCGAGCCCCGCGTCGGGCTCTGTGCTGACTGCCAGCTCAGAGCCTGGAGCCTGTTTCAGTCTGTGACTCCCTCTCTCTCTGACCCTCCCCTGCTCACGCTGTCTCTCCCTCTCTCTCCTAGAAATAAATAAAACATTAAAAAAAAATAATCCACTTAAAAAGAGTTTTCTCATGCAGTCTTCACAACACCCTGCGAGAAAGAATGACTATTAATATTGCCATTTGAGAAATAAAGCAGATGAATCTCAGGGAGGTTAAATGTCTTGCCCCAGCATCTCATGTTTGTGGATAGGGATACTAAATATGGTTAAGATAGCAATACTCCCCAAATTGATTTACAGATTTAATACAATCCCTATCAAAATACTAGGTGTCTTTTATTTTATTATTATTTTTTTGCAGAGGTTAGCAAGCTGATTGTAAAATTCATATGGAAATGTAGGGAGTCCAGAATGGCCAAAATATTCTGGATATTTTGAAAAGAGAACATTGGAGCAGTCACACGTTTTGATTTCAAAACATACTATAAATAACAGTAATTGAGACAGTGTGATATGGCATAGAATATAGATATAGACACATTGATCAATGAAACAGAATTGAGAATCTAGAAATAAAGCCATACCTTTATGGCTGATTGGTTTTTGGCAAGGTGCCAATATAATTCAGTGGGAAAGAATGGTCTTTTCAACAAATGGTTCTAGGACACTTGGATATCCACATGTAAAAGAATGAAATTAAATCCTTACCTCACACCATATAAAAATAATTCAAAATGGCTCACAAACCTAAATGTAAGAGCTAAAACTAAAATTCTTAGAAGCAGAGAGGTAAACCTTTATAACGTTGAATTTGACATTTCTTAGATATGACAACAAAGGCATGAAAAAAGCAAAGGAAAAAATAGGTAAATTGGACTAAATTGAAATTAAAAGCATTTGTGCTTCAAAGGACACTGTCAAGAAAGTGAAAGGACAATGCACAGAATGGGAGAAAATATTTGCAAATGGCGTATTTGATATGGGACTTCTATCCTCAATGTATAAAGAACAATTACAATTCAACAATAAAAAGATAAAGAACCTAATTTTAAAATAGGAAAAGAGCATGAATAAAAATTTCACCAAAGAAACTGTACAAATATAGGCCAAGAATATGAATAGAAATTTCACCAAAGAAGCTGTACAAATAAGCACATGAAAAGATGATAAACAACATTAGTTATTAGGGAAATGCAATTCAAAACCACAATATACCATTTCACAAACAGTAGGATGGCTATAATTTTAAAAACCTAGACAATAACATGTTTTGGTGAGGACTTGGAGATATTTGAACCCTCACACATTGCTAGTGGGCATGTGAAATGTTACAGTTCCTCAGAAAGTTAAACATTAGAGTTACCATGTGACCCAGCACAGCAATTCTACTCCTAGGTATATAGCCAAGATAATAGTAAACATATGTTCACAAAAATACTTGTACCTGAATGTTTACAGTGACATTATTCGTAATAGTCAAAATATGGGGGAAAAAATGTCCATCCACTGATGAATGGATAGACAAAATGAGTATGTCCATACAATGGAATAATATTCAGCAATACAAAGGAATGATAGATACTACAACATGGGCAAACCTTGAAAACATTATGCCAAGTGAAAGAAGCCAATCACATATTGTATGATTCCATTTATATAAAATGCCCAAAACAGGTAAATCCATAGAGACAGAAAGTAAATTAGTGGTTGCCAAAGATTGGCAGGTTTGGGGGGAAACAGGGAGCTGCTGCTAATGGGCATAGGGTTTTTATTTCCAGAGTAATAAAAATATTCTGGAATTGGTCTTGGTGTTGCAGGACACTGTGAATATATTTTAAACACTGAATTTTGCACTTTAAAAGGGTGATTTTTTTGTGGTATGTAAACTATATCTCAATAAAGTTGTTAAGAAAGCAACTTGCTGAAAGTCGTGGAGTTAATGCAAAACAGAGCTGAGATTTCATCCAGCACAGCTCTCTCTAACCTGTATTTTGAACCTTCATTAGTTATTCTAAAAACATGACTTGTGATGGGCTTGCCCTGATCAAAATCCTCTGGGGGCTTTCTCATCAAAGAGAAAAAATCCTCATCATGACACTCAACCTGCTTTTACCTTGCAATATTAATTTCCACTAATAATTCACACCTTGAACATTAACTGAATCTGTACCATGGCTACCTCCACTTGCCAGGACCAAGAGTGGAAAGTTTGGGTACTTGTTCTCAAGGATTTAAAGTAGTAGGTGGGGTTATAAACTCTACTCAAATAGCTACAATTAGTCATTTAGGCTACAGTCAAAATGAAGCTACAATTAATATTATGGTAATTCAGGAAAGGGAGAGAACTTTTGGCCAGTATTCAAGTATATCTGTAAATGAATGGAGTGGTAGAAGAGAAGGCATTATGGAGGAAATGGCATTTGCATTTGGCCTTAACAAAGAAAGGTCTCACCCTGCAAAAAGGATAGACAAAGGTAGTAGAATGCAGGGTAGCTCTGGGAAACAGAAAAAAGTCTGGCTTGGAATAGAGTGGGTATAAAGAGGAGTGTTATGAGAGAGGATGGGAAGGTGAGATAGAGCCAGATCATGGAAGACCTGGATTGCCAACATACGGTGTTCGGGCCGTAGATGGATGTGGTGTAAAAAGACCATGGTTTTTGGATATAAACCTGGGTTTAAATTTGGCTCCATTACTGAATAGGCTGGTGACCTTCAGTAAATTATTCTTTCTAACTTTCAAAAAGGGAATAAGAATAGCTACCTCATCATCTTGGTTGTGAAAACTAAACGGAGTAAGAGTAGCTATTATGTATTAGGAGAACCAATGGTAGATGTGGAGGGGGAAAGGATGGAGGAGATTAAAGCCCCACTTTAGAAAGGCTCATCCATCAGCAGAGGAAAGAGGAAAGAGCTGGGCTCTCGTTCAAGTGAGATTACAGACATTGATGCCAAAACTGCAGCTGCCAAAGGATCCCTTACACTGATGAGATCCCAAACAGGGATGGTGATATCCAAAGACTTTCCAGAAGTGGAATGAACAAGAGG
>NW_027532161.1:76672-78138 GCF_008692635.1 Crocuta crocuta
AAAGATGGAAGAAAAAAAGAGAAAAAAAAAAAAAAAAAAAAAAAAAAAAGACATCAAAGAGGACTCTAGGCTTTTGAACTTAACTGCATAAGAACTGTATTGCTATCAACAGAGCCTGGAAAGTCAGAAGGAGAACAGGTTTGGCATAAGGTGGGGCTAGGGTGGGGCATGAGCTAGGATTTTGGACTTCTGCGGGGAACTAGTAATTTCATGGAGAGTGGGGGACAATAGGAGATTTGGAAGCCATGGTGTGTGTGGTGGGGGGACTGGAGAAGATGCTAAAGCAGTTTCAGGAGGTCTCAGGTTGGGGACTTAGGGTAGCCTCAAAGGCACTAGAGCCCTGCCTCAGAAAGGTACAGAAAGGAAAGTGGGTGGGGGGTGTTTCATAAACAATTTGGCATGTTTGAGAATTTCCCTCCAGCAGGCCAGGACTGTTCCCAAGAGAGAAGCATGGGTTGTGAAGAGAACAACTTCTTCTGGAACTCTTTACTTCTCTATATTACCTGGCCTCCAGCAACTCATACAGAATCAGAATAGAGAACTCCAGCTACTACTACAGTATTATAGCTCTGCTAGATTGCAGGATTTAATACGCTTTTTATGGGCTGGATGGGAACCTGAGAATTAATGTATTAATTCTACAGGAAAAATGTGTTTTGAGTTCCAAACCATTAAACCTTTGGAACACATTTCATTTGTAAGCTGGGGACTGCTTGTATTAAAATAATAGTTGCAATCTTGTTCCACTGGATTCAGCCTTTCTAAAAAAGCTATATGGTATTTAAAGCATATAGGAACAAATCTGTTCTCCATGTGGAGGCTCCAGTATCAGCTTCATCAGCTGGTTGGTGGCTGGTCCATCTGCTCTTGATTAAAGACACTGGTCAGCCATGGATCTTGAAGGGATCATGCCAATTCACTTTATAACAGGTGTTGGCTGCGTCAGTCATAGCCCCTAGGCTCCCATCTAGGAGGAGGCCTGTGTGTTACTAATTACCCCTTCTTTTTAAAAATGTTTTATTCATTTTTGAGAGAGAGAGAGAGAGACAGAGAGAGAGTGTGAGGGGCAGAGAGAGAGGGACACACGGAATCTGAAGCAAGCTCCAGGCTCTGAGCTGTCCGCTCAGCTGTCCTCAAATTCATGAACCATGAGATAGATCCTGAGCCGAAGTCCTATGCTCAACTGACTGAGCCACACTTCTCCTAGGAAAGCCTTTCCTTCTCCTAGGAAAAGTGAGTTGGTAGAGGGCTGCTTTGGGTTAGTTGTCATTCTTCAGGCCATAATATGATGGGTATTTAGTACCCCTTTCAGGATCCTTCTGTACCCTGATGTACAGAATGTCTCTGTAATGTCCTCTGACTTGCAACTCACAGTTTTCTATAGTCTTGCCTTTCTATAGTCTTGCCCCTAATCTCTCCATGCCCTTCTTTTTTAACATTAGCTTTTTTTTTTTTTTTTTTTCCCC
>NW_027532161.1:78151-82947 GCF_008692635.1 Crocuta crocuta
TTTGCCACCTTGGAGCTAATTAACAATTAACTGATGATGGCGATCACACTAATGCTGAAGGAGGAAGCAACATCAGTCCCTATGTGGATGAACCAGGACCTTACCTCTTGTAACCACTCTCCTTCTGATGAGGGTGAATCAGAAGACAAACACAGGATGTAGAGTATTTCTCAGAAACATTAAAGTAACTCCTGTCTAGACATACTTGTATGTAGTTTCTCATTTTCTTCTGCTAGTTCCACACTGCACAATACATTTCTAGGAAGGCAAAATAGTGCCAGATTGGGTTGACTGTTAGATATAAACATTTCAAGGACAACAGTAGAAATCACATTAAAATTAAAATGATATTGCATTAAGAAGGATGGACACTTGGGTGGCTCAGCCGGTTGAGCATGCAACTCTTGGTTTTGGCTCAGGTCATGATCTCGAGGTTCATGAGTTCTTGATCAAGCATCACGGGTACCCTTTGAGATTCCTATGCTTTAAAGCAGTAAACAAAAAACATATGAGCCAGATCACTGTCTAGCTCCAAGTAAAACTGATTGCTCCTTCCTCTGTCAGCTCAGAGTAATTTGCAGCATTGAAGCATAGTTATTCCATAACTACATATTCTGGAGTCATATCTTATACTAGATTATAATTTTGATATTTCATTAAATAATTCCTCTTGATTTATCAGCATCAAGTATAGGTACTGGCACAAAAAGCTACTCAGTTCCATTCAACAGTGTGCCTACCATATTTTAGATACTCTACTAAGCACTGGGGGATGCATTAGACATGGTCTCTGTCCTCAGGATGCTTATGGGATAGTGGCAAAAGTAGAAACGAAAATGGATTTCAATATAATGTGTTAGCACCACACATGAGGTGCCACGGGTGCACATTAGAGGGGCACTTAGCCCAACCTGGAAATTCAAGGAAGATTGCCTGAAGGAGATGACATATGAACTGACCCTTGAAGTAATACTTAGGAATAGGAAGGGGGGAAAAGATGGGAGAAGCTTTCCAGGCAGCACAAATGATGTAATCATAAGTATTAAGCATTATGAAGTGTGCAAGTAACTAGAAGCAGTCTGAATTACTGAAGTACACCACACAGTTAAGGGCATGAGTGACAAAAGATGGAGCTTAGAGGGGCACCTGGCTGGCTCAGTCAGAAGAATGTGTGACTCTTGATCTCAGGGTAGTTGGTTCAAGTCCCACCTGGGGTGTAGAGGTTACTTAAATAAAACTTCAAAAATAGATGGAGCATGGAAGGTCTACTAGAGACTTGGAGCTTTATCCTATAGTTGTGAGAGAGATATTTAAGAATCTAAAGTCATGGATT
Source organism: Crocuta crocuta (assembly GCF_008692635.1). NCBI lineage: Eukaryota > Metazoa > Chordata > Mammalia > Carnivora > Hyaenidae > Crocuta > Crocuta crocuta. Next base: position 79,485 of record NW_027532161.1, read on the forward strand.
ATTTGTTATTCAGACTCTACATACGAATGGGGGTCAGGAAATCAAATGTATTTACATACACACATGCACGGACACTTAAGAGCTGCCTTTTGGAAAGATCACGAATGTGGTCAAAGATTTATGTACAAAGATATTGATAAAACATTATTTATAAGTGGTGAGGAATTAGAAATCATTTAAATGCCCAGGGTAGGGAGATGATTAAATGGACGAAGATATAGCCACAGGTAGAGAATTATGTTGCCCTTAAAAAGTCATACTTTTGGGGGTGCCTGGGTGGCTCAGTCAATTGAGTGACCGACTCTTGATTTCAGCTCAGGTCATGATCCCAGGGTTGTAAGATCAAGCCCCACATTGGGCTCCTGGCTAGGCATGAAGCCTGCTTAAGATTCTCTCTCTCTCTCTCTCTCTCCTGCCCCCCATTTTGCATACTTTGTTTCTCTAAAATAAAAATTAAATGATACTGTGGAAGAGTGTATATTTATATAAAAAATACCAGTGAAATACAACCTGAAGAAAGCAAGATACAAAACAACAAATAGAGTATGATCGTAATTTGAGGAAACACACACATATACCTGACACATGCATACATGCACAACGTGCGTGTGCACACACACACACACACACACACACAAGAAATCCATGGACTTGCTGGTCAGATGATAGATTTTTTCCCTTCTCTTATCCTTCTATTTTTAAATGGTTTCTACTGTAGACATGTACTACATGTGTTCTATAAAAATAGCACTAAATGTTATTTGAAAAATCAGAGATATAGGCAATGGTAATGGCAAAAAGCTTCCTTCGGACTCATCTTTTCTTGTCTTTCTTAATTTTCTTTCTTTCTTGTTGTTGGTCATATTCACTCAATCCATGAGAAACATGGATTATTTGGAGAGGCTTTTATGAAGCTTAACAGAGTTGATTAAAGGGCTTGCACACAGAGCTTATTAGGGATGTTTCAAAAAACAAGGACTGTGGGGGAAGAAAATCGACAGAGATAGAATATGACCAGTTAGCAACTGGAAGATATTCAATGGGAAGACTAAAATGAAAGAACAGAAGATTACATGGCAGCTGCAGGGATTTAGGATCGAGCTATTGCAAACACTCTTGGTAGCGCAGATTGTTAAACCCTTAAGTGGGTCACCAAGAAAGGATTAGATACTCAGCTGTGTGGGGTGATTTTCAGTCTAGATTTATTTAAAGGTAGGGGGATAGATGAAATGGCCTCATGCAATCTTTTTCAGCCACAAAATCCTATCATGTTGGAGCAGGAATTAGAGAATGGTGGTAACATCTTTTCAAAGGGAGTATGGGCAATTAGAAGTGAATGGGAGTGTGAGCCAGTTATATTTTCATTCATCTCTTCTGCCATGTACAGTAGTAAAAGATATAATCAGGGCACAATCAAATATTATCTATATCAGCATGCAATGATGGTAAAGGGGGATTTTTTTCTTTACCACGGTGCAATGAATAAACCTCCAAAATGTCATTTCAGATTAGTCCTTTACTAGGTCTTAAAATATACCATCCCCAAGGACTTCTAAGTGACAAAATCCTGCAAACGGTGTCTTGGAACTGGAGCCCTGGGAGGCTGGCTCAGGCCCAGGGACCCATTTAGCTGAGGCTATGTTCTGAAATCACCCTGATTTTAAAGCAGAGCTTCTAAGCACTAGATATCATGCCAACTCAATGACTCGACTCTGCAAAGTTAACAGGAACTCAGAAGGCCTGTTGCAGGAACTGTGAGTTATTGCTGTCGTTCACCTAGGGAATTGTTACTGTGAGTTACGGGTCTCTGTGCTCCAGACAAAAACACTGAGCCCAAAGGGAGTGCTGATCTTTGAGCAAGGGAAAAGGGCAAGTACCCCAAAAGCACCTGAGGATGAGGACCTTTCCAAGTGTCAACTCAGGAGCAGTGAAAAAGTCACCCCATATTTCTGAGGGATTTCTGTGACAGATGAATGGAGACCTGAAATCTCTTTAACATGGAAAAGGGCTTTCTTTAACTCTGCAACCAGAGCTAAAGACTGCTTAGCAGACACTCTTGGGAAAAGGAATGGGGTGATGGCATAAGTCAGCCATACTGAGGTACATACGCAGGCAGGGGCTCTAATGGGTAGGTGCTTGAGGTAGAGGCCCTAAGCTCTCTTCAGGAATGGGGGCTCAGCACAGAAGCAGAGAGAGACACTGGAAGGGTCTGGGGTACCTCTCCTCCTTCCAACCCTAGCCCTAGGGCAGTACATCAGTGCAAGTGCACGTGTTTATGTGCATGGGTGCCCCTGCATGAGTGCACATGGGCACAGACTCATTATATTGAACGATTATAAAGAAATATTAACACTTGATGAGCACCCAAGTATGCCAGACACTTGTATACATGTTCTTTCACCCAGTCCTTATAAAATAGTTATTATCCCCAGGGTGTCTGGGGGCTCAGTCAATTGAGCATCTGACTCTTGATTTTGGCTCAGCGTCATGATTCCAGGGTTGTAGGATTGAGCCCTGCATCAGGTTAGAGCCTGCTTAAGATTCTCTCTCTCTCTCTCTCTCTCTGTCTCCCCCTCCTGCCCTGCCCCTCTCCCCTGCTTGCATGCTCTCTCTCTTAAGAAAAAAAATAGTTATTATCCCCATAGTGAGAAAACTGTGGCTCAGAGAGGTAAAATTGCTTGGTCAAGGTTTTAGAATATAAAGGAGTCTGGAAGTAAAACCAGCTTGGGGGTGGGGTATGACCTGGGCGTCCAACTTCGATTCACAGCATATCCAAAGGAGGTAATAAAAATAGCAATCCAGTCTGTTCATTAAAAGTGTTCATTTGTTGGAGCGCCTGGGTGGCTCAGTCGGTTAAGTGTCCGACTTCGACTCAGGTCATGATCTCACATTTCGTGGATTCAAGCCCTGCATCGGGCTCTGTGCTGACAGCCTGGAGGCTGCTTCGGATTCTGTGTCTCCCTCTCTCTCTCTGCCCCTTCCCTACGTGTACTCTGTCTCTTTCTCTCAAAAATAAGTAAAACATTAAAAAAAATTTAGTGTAAATTTGTTAAACATAATCATTTAGAATAATTTGCACTTTTCATGACTTCTGTCATATCTGTTGCCTTTATTATACCAAGAGTCAGTAAAATGAACTTAACTGAGCCTCCCTGGACCTCTGAGAGGCTCTGTGTCTGCTGCTTTGAGGAATGACCATCTGGTCAACACATGACTTCTCTAGAATGCAGATCTGATCTTGTCAATCACCTATTTAAACTCCTTCAATGGCTTCTAATTTCTTCCATTTAAAGACTACATTCTTCAGCTTTGTCTTTGATATCTCAACTCAACTGACCTGCCTGATCACATCTCCTGCTATTTTACCTTATACACCCTCTGAGAGGCCAGCCAAACCTCTGACTGGCTGTTCCCCCAATTTGTTATGCTCTTTGGTAACTCCACTGCCTGACAATTTCAGTGC
>NW_027532161.1:83625-86006 GCF_008692635.1 Crocuta crocuta
TCAGTTTCAGTCCCTCCTCCTGGAATCTCTCTTTCTACTTCTTCACCTGGGTAACTGTCACTCCTCCTCTAAAATCGCTGTTTAAAGTGCCAGAATAGGAGAGAGACAGAGATGTTAAATTCAGTTTAAAGGTAGCAATATCAGGTTTAACTACATATAGTCAAAACTATTCTTGAAAATTTACTAAACTGTCCCAAAATACATGATGCATGGTTTTGTTTATAAAGTCTTGTACATAAATATGTATGTGAAAAATATATATCATTAAACACTAGAATCACATTCAGAGCAGTGCAGTCAAATGCTAAGCCTGCAGGGAGTGGGGAACGGAGATCTCATGAGGGAATCACAAATGTATTTCTGCCTTCTCATGATCAACTAACTCTGGGACTCACTGAGTCTTCCTGGTAGCCTGAACTGCTATAATTGTTTTCTCTCTCTTTCTGCCTGCCTTTCTTTTATTCAACGTAGATTCACCCTTGTAATGCTATCTCACTGGAGCTAAATATTCTGTGAATCTTTTCCTGACTTCCTTAGACAGTATCAGCATCATAGAATTCTTTTGTTTTAAATTCCAGTGTAGTTAATATACAGTGTTATATTAGTTTCAGGTGTACGGTGTGGTAATTCATCCTCATAGAATGTTTTCTTTTAAAGTTTATTTATTTTGAGAGAGAGAGAGAGAGACAGAGACAGAGAGACAGAGAATCCCAAGCAGGCTCTGCACTGTCAGCGTGGAGCCCAATGTGGGGCTTGAACTCACAACCTGAGCCAAAATCAAGAATCCAATGCTCAACCAACTGAGCCACCCAGGCACCACAGCCTCACAGAATTCTATTCATATCTGTACCATAGCACCTATTAGGTCTTATCATAATTATCTAAGTATCTGTTCTCCTAAATGGACTGAGAACTCTACCAGATATGACCCATATCATTTTTGATTCTCTACCCATAGCATCCAGGACACTTAAAAAAAATTTAACATTTATTCATTTTTGAGAGACAGAGACAGAGCATGAGTGGGGGAGTGGCAGAGAGAGAGAGGGAGACACAGAATCTGAAGCAGGCTCCAGGCTCTGAGCTGTCAGCACAGAGCCTGACATGGGGCTCAGGCTCACAGACCACGAAATCATGACCTGAGCTTGAAGTTGGATGCTTAACTGACTGAATCACTTAGGTGTCCCACATCCAGGACAGTTCTTAGCAAAGACAGGACCAGTGCTTCTCAAAGCATATTCCATTGACCAGCATCAGAATTACCTAGGGCATCTCTTAAAATGCAAATTCGTGAAAGAGAAATAACAATTTAAATTTAATTTTTATTTAGGGTTTGTTTTTAAAAGTTTATTTATTTTGAGAGATAGAGAACATGTATGCAAGCAGGGCAGGGGCAGAGAGTGAGAGAGAATCCCAAGCAGGCTCCATGCTGTCAGCTCAGAGCCCGACGTGGGGCTTGATCTCAGTTTGTGAGATCATGACCTGAGCCAAAATCTAGAGCCCCATGCTTAGCTGACTGAGCCACCTTTCTCCCTTTTTAATGCTGAAAAATATTTCATTGTATGTTGGTACCACATTTTGGATATCCATTTATCTGTCTATGGATACTCGGGTTGTTTCCACCTTTTGGCTATAGTGAATAATGTTGCTATGAACATAGGTATACAAATATCTATTCGAGTCCCTGCTTTTAATCCTTTTGGGTATGTATCCAGAAGTGGGATTGCTGGATCATATGGTAATTCTATGTTTAGTTTTTTTTGAGGAATCACCATACTGATTTTTATAGAAGTTGTACCAAATGGAAATGAGGGTTCCAGTTTCTCTACTTCCTCACCAAAACTGATTATTTTCTCTTTGTTTTTCTTTTTAATAATAGTCATCCTAGTGGATATAAAGTGGTATCACACTGTGGTTTAAACTTGCATTTCCTTAAGAACTAGCAATTTGAGCATTTTTTCATGTACTCACTGGCCATTTGTATATCTTCTTTGGATAAATGTCTATTTGAGTCCTTTGGCCCTTTTTAAATCAGGTGCCTTGGTTTCTTATTGTTGAGTTGTAGTAAATGACACTTTTGAACTGCTTATTCAACCAACCTTGCAGCCTGCTCCGACTTTGAGCTCCCAGTTATGTAATCTAGTAAACTACCTGTGGTAGGCAGAATAATGGACCATCAAAGATGTCCACGTCCTAATACCTGGAATCTGTGAATATGTTCCCTTACATGACAAAAGGGACTTTGCACATGTGATTAAGAATCTTGAGAAGATTATTGTGGATTTTCCAGGTGAGCCCAATATAATCACAAAGGTCCTTATGACAGGGTGGCAACAGGGCCAGGGGTCAGAGGAAGAGGTAACAAGGGAAGAAAAGGTCAG